>NW_006442109.1:21965214-21969831 GCF_000325575.1 Pteropus alecto
TTTAGTAGCTGTAATTTGAAGGATACCTGTGAGTTAATCAGATGAGGGGGTACCTACAAATATACAAGGACCCTTTGTTGAAAGAGAGCAAGTCTTTTTCAACAACAAAACACCAGTGTGACTCTAGTAGAGAGACTGAGAGGGATCGTGGTGCATGATGAATTTGGAGAGGCAGGCAGGGTGTGGTGGGCTTGATCAAAGAATCTGATCTGTATTCTAAGAGTAATAGGAAGCTATTGTAGTATGTTAAGTAGAAGAGCAACATGATCAGAATTGCATTTCCTGCCTCTATTCTGGCCCAAACTTATTTAATTTCTATTAGCAGAATAAGTTTATGAAAATATTAAATTGTGCCCATTTATCCTATTCTTTCTGTTCTTCATATTTTCAAAAAGATAGCCAGATTTTGTAATTGGAAAGGAAAGATGGGGGAGAAAAAAGTCGTATCTACTTCCTGACTTAGGTAAAGCCTGAATCTATTTCAAAAGGTTGTGCTAAGTGCTCTGAAAAGAAGAGAAGCATAAAAGTACCTGTGAGAAGTAGATCAGAGAAGGGAGAGTCCATAGACTAGGGAGTGTTGAAGAAAAAGTCTATTTGGGGAGTCAAGCTCCCATATTCCAGGTTATACTACAGCACACAGCAGAAGCAGAAACACTCCAGAGAGTAAGGACTGCCTCATGTGTCTAAACAGATGGGCCCATAAGCACTCCTCATAAAGATTTCCCATGTTTTAAAAGAAATCTGGAAGCAGCAGGGAGCCTAGACCTGAAGGAACTTTGTGAGCAGAGTCAGTGAAGATCTAGAAGTAACCAAAGTAGACAAATGACTCAACAACTAGGAGCTCTTGCCTCCTTGGCCCTATATTAAACCCTTGAACCCTAGCCCATCTTGAAGCAGAACAGGGAAACTCAAGAATAATTGAGGTTAAATTTTCCACAGCTTGGGGCAGGGGGTAAAATTCTCAAAGTTGAAGCCAGATTGATTTATAAACATAAATTTATATGTAATTTCTTGCATATTTGAGAGTGTGGTCCAAGATTTATTTCCACTACATTCCCACAGCTGTCATCACACTGCAGATTTATCTTCATCTTTTCTTCTGTCAGTCCTATTCCATAAATTTAGCCTCAATTTTGGATCATGCCATACAACCAATAGTACTTACTTCCTTGATTCATCCGCTAAACAAATATTTATCAAATAGCTACTTGGTGCCAGATGTTGTCCTAGATTTTTGGAAATACAATGGTGAATATACTGGAAGTGATCTCTGCCCTTACAAAGTATGCATTCCAGTGAAAGAACAAACATAAACACGTAAATCTGTGGTATGAGTAGGCAGTTGGGGTGGGGTGGCAATATTAGGATACAAAGGAGGTGTTCAAGGAGATGGGGGTATAGAGGTAAAAGGGTAGGGGAACCTACTTTAAATAGGAAAGGCCTATCTGAGGAGGCAAATTCTCAGCTTCCAGGAACAGAAATGACTTGGTATGTTCCAAGAACTGAAAGAAGGCCAATGTGAATGGAGTACATGAGCAATAGAAAGAGTAGTGAGAGATATATGAAACTAAAAATACAGGCAGGGGCCAGATCATAAAGAATTTTGAAGGTTGTGGTAATAGGAGTTTGGGTTTATTCTAAGTGTAATAGGAAGCTGGAGTGCAGGCATGTCGACTTCAAACCTGATAGACTTGGTCAAAGACAGTACTATAAACTATGGAGTAAAATCCCAAAAGTAATTGAGCAAGGCTGTGGTACCCGTAATCCTTAGTTATGTAAATGTTGTGCTTATTCTTGGCATAGTGCCCTAACATTTTGAAACTAACTGTATATAAGATATGAAGTCTGAGTCATATGCTCAAAACTGTGGTGTGCCTATGACTCAATTACATAAATATCATTTTGAAACTAACTGTATATAAGATATGAAGTCTGAGTCATATGCTCAAAACTGTGGTGTGCCTATGACTCAATTACATAAATATCTCAGTTTACAAATGTCATTGACTCTTTGTGTCTCTGAGTCTGTAAAAACTTTGTTTTATTTAATTTTATATTTTTCAAAACTTCTCTGAAATGCTAATCTAAAATTAAAGTTTTTCAAATTATATTATTAATTCACTGGATACTGTGCAACTTTAGACCTGGAGCAAGATCTCTAGTTAGAGTAATTTTTTTTTTCAATTTGGGAATTTCTATATACTGAAGTCATATAATTCACTCTTGATTGCCTTGATTCCTCTTAAATTAATGCTTAACTTTAAGCAAAGAATCAATCTCCTCGATTAAGTGCTATATGTTAGTGACTTGTTTTGGCAGCCTAGTGGCACTCTAACAGTTGAAACATGTTATAACAGGTATGGAGACAGTTTTGCTTTACCCCAGGAGAACATTATGAAAAGTAAATAAATAAACAGAGACCCTGTGCAATTAGGGTTATTATATTCTTTCCTTTAAGTTGTCATTCTTTGTTCTATATTCATTGTCTTCATAGCAAAGCAGTAAAATGGGGGGAAAACTAGCAACAATTTTTAAAAATGTTTCATGGATGCTAATGTGTTAATAACAAAATTGGTTTAATTTTTAACTTATTAGCTTTAAAACCATGACTTTCCAGCACAGATAAACTTTTCAAAAGTGAGAGATAGAGGCGGAATAAGGATAATTATAATAGTAAAGATGGAGAAGAAAGCTATGGAGTCAAACATTTTTGGTATAAAGATACACCCACAAAAAAAGCCAGGTGTCTGGTAAAATATAGATTTCTGTAAAACTGGTGGCTACTGAAATAACCCATGAATAAGAGGAGATTCATACTTCTCCTTGGGCTTTTGTTCAAACTAAACATTTTTACTGTCTTTAAATATTACTCATACTTTTCCCTCAATGGTATTTAATATAAATTCACTTATAGTGAGTCCTTATTTCTCTGATTCCAAAAATTATCAGTTCTACCACCACAACTTCCACATCTATCAGTTATTACCTTCACATCCTAAGTCAACTAATCATTATCTCTTATGTCAACTCTATTTCTAATCTAATTCCTTGCATCTCCTCTCAAACCTCCAGTCCATTTTATGTGTTGCTATCAGGTTACTCTTCCTAAAGAACAGTTGTTATTTTTCTGCTCAAAAGTCTTCAGTAACATTCCCAATTTTTCTAAATAAACTCTAGTTTTCTTTTTCTAATATGTAAACTTCTGTTAACAACATTCTCTGTGATCATCAACACCTGTCCCCAAACACTGGACTCTCTCACAAGGTTTGGGGTGAAGGGAGATTCACCTGATGCCCACTTCTCTTGGTAAGGAAGGGGACTAACAGAGAAAAAATCCTCCTCAGAAATCCTCTCTCTCTCTCCCTCTGTCTCCCTCTGTCTCCCTCTGTCTCCCTCTGTCTCTCTCTCTGTCTCTCTCTCTCTCTCTCTCTCTCTCTCTCTCTCTCTCCCCCCACCCCATTCCTCCTTCCCTCCCCCTTTTTCCCCTGTCCCTCCTTCTTCTTTCTCTATTCTCTTTTGTATCTTCTATCTGTGTGAGGGATCCGAGAGTCATGTAAAAAATTATCAGATATTTTCTTTAAATTTTTATATATTGAGTTGTCGATAATGCAATAAAAATTTTGGTCCTATTTATTCTGTTAACTCAGCTAATTACTTCAAATCAACACACCATGTTTTTAGGTACTGTGCGGTATGATAGGGCTATAATGCTCAATAAGATAAGCAAGGACCCTGACTTCATAGATCTTAAATTATGGAGAAGGGGGCAGACAGTAGACATATGAAAACAATTCTGATGATATCACAGGAGGAAATAAATAGGTTACTATGGTAAATAACAGAAATGAGAGGGGAGGAGAGGTTGGAATCTGGTCACAAAAGGCCTTTCTGAGGAGGTGACATTTAAGCTGAGATCTGAAGGACAAGAAGAAATCAGAAGTGGAGGTAGGTAGTGCATTCCAGGAAAAGGAAATAGAAAAAACAAAAGTTCTGAGGTGGAAATGAACTTGGTGTGTTCTAGAAACTGAAAGATGACGGTATAACTGGATTATAGTGAACGAGGGGAATGTTGGGTGACATAAAATCGATGTATGTAGGGTCTTGATACCAACGGTATCAAGCTCTGGACCTCTTACTCACTTGAAATGAGAACCAATAAGCATCTCTCACATCAAACAAAAGTGTTGAAGAAACTCTGATACAGAAGAAAATCCTTCCTTGTGGAGTCATTAAGAATGTATTTTGGTGAAAATGTTAAGGACCTGCCTTCCTCATTTTTCTAATTAAGAATGTCTCTGACAACCAGAATATCATACGCCCCAGGATTATAACACATGAAATCGTAAGAAGTCAAGCTATGTTATGAGTCCTGATTATAAAAGCCCCAAACAATTTTATTACTTAATTTCAGCCATAAATAGTTTTCACAGTTGTCAAAATATAGATTAATGTATATCGTTAACTCTTGTGACACGGGAAAAGAAGTTTCTTATAACAATATTGGCATTTTTCAAAGAAATCAATACTTAGTATCCTCTCTGGTTATTTTAACTAAAAGAAAATTGATTCTATATTTTATATTTCCTTAAGAAAATATGCAAATAGAGGAATGTTGTA
>NW_006442109.1:21969891-21975633 GCF_000325575.1 Pteropus alecto
AAAGAATATGTCAAAAACTAAAATTTTATCTATCTAATGCCAAGAAAAATTGGTTAATTTGAGGGGAAAGGGACAATCATATCAGTCATTCCATAGTGGCCAGAAAAACAACAAAAGACAGATTTCTTTCTAATAGAATTATTTGGCTGCACATGACTATAGTTTTGATTTCCTAGCCTAAGTAGTTTGGAAGTTGGAAGTATTATATCATGAATTGAGAAAATTTCTGAATTAGCAAAAATCCAAAAATATAGTATATCTTATAAGAAATAATGTTTATTAATGCCAAGTACTACATGTATAATAAATCAAACTGTCACCTGCCTTAACTGAATCAGTAAGAAAAATGTGGAAATAGCTTTTCAGCTAATCTGCAGATGTGGACATGAAAGTACTGAAAGATGTTTGAAAATTGTTCTCTCTCAAATATTTTTAATTCTGCCATGACGACTGATTTATTCTGTTAATTTGCACTATCTTGGAAATACCTGCAAAGCAAAATGACAAATTTCAATCCAAACTCACTTTAAATGGTAACAAATTCTGAATTAAGGGACGCCAAATAAATGAAGTTTTACTCTATTTTAAATTATCCTAAGATATGATGGTTTATTAGGATAATATTTCAGTTTATTATTTTTGCCTTGGATAAATAAAAGAGGATAATTCCAGTTCTTAGTACAACTAAAAGGGCGATTAGAGACTAATTTTAAAATGATAATTAAATTATTTATGACATAATCCTTCTTTCCTTTGACTGCCTTCTTCATGCCTTCTATTCCATTTTATTCCACTCAGGATATTGACATATCGGGGTAATAACTATACTTTATTTCTAATACAATCAAATATAAAACTGACATGCAAACTCAAAATTATCAAAAACATTGTTCTTTTTAATCCTCAAATAAGGTGAAAAATAAGAAATGAAAAATATAAACTTTCTGGATTATTTTACTCCACCCAGAACATGTCATATTTTTAATTTAAAGGGGAATTTTTTTTTCTTTCAACAAGGGTCCTCAATTTATGCGTATTTAATTTGTCCCTTTTAGACTGAGAGACTACCTTGTCTCTGTATTTTACTTTCTTGGTTACAGGTAAAATTAAATTATGTTATTTCTTTAGTGATACTAAATATTTACAAACATTTAGGAACTGGATTTGTTATGTTTTGAATTCTGAAATTGTTTCTTATCTTATCAATCTTCCTTCCCTTTCTCTTCTTATTCTCTCTCCTCTCTCTCTCTTCCCCCCACCCTTTCCTCCCTCCCTCTCTCCTATATATGCACATATATACACATGCACACACATGCCTTTTTCTATCACACCCATGCTTCAAGTTTCTAGAAACCTCCCTTGGTCATTTTCATATTAATTTACTTGTTTATCATTTTTTTCAGTTTGGTCTTAAAAAACACATCTGTTTTCTATTCTAATCAGTATTCCCTTGAGAATAACTTCATATTATAGAAGACAAACAATTCTCAAAAAATGGCCCTTAATGATGCAACCTCTTTTAACTTTTATTCAATAATTTTAATAGAGCTATTCATGTAGTCTAACTTGGCAGGCTTTTTTTTTTTTTTAATAAAGTTTACGGAAGTGAGATTTATATGGGTAATCATTTAAATAAAGTTCATGCTTGTAGTTTTTTGTTTTTTGGTTTTTTTTTTTCAAAATAAGAGATCCTGGAAATTAAAAATGGAAAATGATATATTCTTCTCATAGCAATTCATTTTTGAGAGTTCACAAGTTAAATGATGTGTACAAAGTGTTATGAGTATAGGAAGATAGCAAAACCTATGTGCTAAAAAAAAGAAGACAAAAGAGAATTAGAACCACTAAGAAACAGCAAGTAAATATTAATGGACACATTACTGAAAATTATAACAAAAGCTCTGCACGGTATGAGAGGATATGCTGTTTAGCGGTAACATGGGACAACTGGCTGTGAAGTGCTTTCAGTATTCAGATGGTATATTTGCAGTCAGATCTATCTGGATGTGAATTATTGCCTTCTTAGTAATTGTACATCATAGGTGAGTTACTTAACTTCTTTGATGTTAAGTAAAAAGAATATTAATAATACCTATCTACCTTATCGGTTGTTGCAAGAATGAAACAAGAGAGCTCCTGCTGTGGCTCATAGTAGGGGCTCAATAATGCGTAGTCCTTTTTCTTTTAAAGAAGCCTAAAGTGCTAAAGACCAGATGCAAAAAAAAAGTGTGTGTGGGGGGGTGTATTTTAAAGGCTCTGGAGTGAGTTTTAAAAGAAGATGATGATTAGATAATTATAGTGGCAGGTAAGCCTAAAAGAAAACAAGAGCAAAATAATGTTTAGAGCCTAAATGAGCCTAATAAACAGAAAAGGCAGAGATGAATATAGTAAGAAACAGAAAGAAACTGATCTGCTGACATATTTCTCTATTTTATTTATCAAATACTTACACAGCACTATATGCCAGGCAATTTTCTAAATATTTTATAAAATTAAATAATGTATTCTAGTTAAGCTGGTATTATTTTTATCCTCATTTTGTAAATGATGAAACTAGTTTTAGGTATGATTTGCCAGAACAGAAAGAGAAGTGGAACAAAATCTGAGACACTTTCAGACCTCCACAGGAGACACTGCAGGAAAATTAAATGAGAGATAATTCTATCCAAAAGGAAAATGATAATGACAATAATAATTATGTCATGCACTATTCTAAACTTTACATATCTTGTTTCATTCTAATTTTTATTTAATAAAAGATAGTTAAGCAAGAAAAGAGTACAAGTATTCTTTTACCCTCATTTTCCAGATGAGGAAATGAGGTGCAAGAGAGTTTTAAGTCGCTTTCCCAAGGTAATAAAGTTTTTATAAATTGGGACAGTTAATCTGGAGCTTCCTGAGCTCTTAATTATTATTGTCTTCAATATAAGATTTATTTTTATAATGAGGATGAGAGTGACCCTAATATGCATCACTTCAAGAATGCAGTACCTTAGAGTGAAGTATGCTAGTTGACGTAGCTGGTTCACATTGCAGAAAATATATTGAAAGCCATCCAATTCTGGAAACTTGCTGAGAAAAACACCTATCCAGATCCAGAGGAAATTCATGCCAGTCACCTATAATACTAAGCTATAATACTGAACTCACATTGTTATACCAAGGATGACAGACATTTGGAGAAAACATGGAAGAGAGAGATTGAGGTGAAGACACCAAAAAACTGACCTTTGAGAAAAAGATACAAAATATTTATCTCGAAGTCCAACGAGAATTTTTATACTCATTTATTTAATAAATATCACTGAACAAACACCTACTGTATATCAGACTCTGATGTTTGGTACTAAATGCCATGGTAATTTCCCTGCCTCCATCAAGAAAAACGATACTTGCTTCATGAAGCTTGTTTGAAATTACGTTGCCTCGTTTTTAAAAAGCACAATCACAAGAAAAGGAGCAGAAAACAATAGTTCTTAGGAATCAAGAATATGATGACTGAGTAAATAATTTAGCAGAATGGTTAAGTAATAGACTAAATGTGGCTAAAGAACAAATAAACAATTTGGAATATCGTAGCATTGAAAAGTAAAACAAAAATACAGAGTTGGAAAATAGAGAAATGTTAAATGGAAGATTAATTCGAATAGTTCATTCTTCACTGCAAAAAGAGTCCCAGAAGAGAATGTGAAGAAAGAGAGAGAACAAAGAACACAAGTTTAATAAAAATTTAGATTGAAAAGACTCATCGAGGGCCAAGCATAATGAGTAAAGACCCACATCTTGTTGAGACCTCCGAACTAAAACAATCAAGAGAAAATTCTGAAAATTTCAAAACTAAATGTTACACAAATTGCTTATAAAGGGACTAGAATCAGATTGGCATCAGATATATCATTAGGCAGCATTTGGTGCTAGACGTAAGTGCTGAAATACAAATGTCTGAACAAAGTGATATTAAACCAAAATATACACCAGTCAAAATATCAATCAGATGCAAGTTCAAATGAAAGTGTCTTCACACAAGAACTTCAAAGGTCTACTAGCTATAGACCCTCTCTGAAAGAATTACTGCGGCAACATAAAAAATGTTTCCAAGAGGAAAATGTGGGATACAAAAAACAATGATGAAATACTAAATAAAAAAAGAACCCAATTACTGATATATACAATACATGCACAAATCACAACTCATTATGCAAAGTAAAAGAAGCCAGACCCAAAAGGCTCCATACTGGAAAAGACAAAAACTATAGGTACAGTAAACAAATCAGTGGTTGCCAGGGACTGCAGTAGGGGGTATTGCTGATTACATAGGAGCACAAGAGGATTATTTAGGTAATGGAACTGTTCTATACCTCCATTGTAGAACTGGTTATACAACCATATGCTTTTGTCGAAATTTATAAAACCATATACCAAAAAGGGTGGAAACTAGAGTATGTAAATTTTACCTCATAAATGAATAAATACATGCACAGATACACACATACATTAGTTCTAATGAGGTAAACAATGGAGACTAAAAAACTAGTTAAGTGTATATTTAAATCTCAACCTTAAAAAATTTTAAAACGCTGTTGAATCAAAATCTCAAATTATTACAACATTGGAGGTGGCGGGAGGTAGAGGTTTAGCAAGAATAGAAATAAGTTTGCTGAGATTATTACTTTATTCAGGGGGAGAATAGAGATATCAATATATTCTAGATGTTGATAAAAATATGCTATTTTAGATTAAGCCCTAGAAGACTAGAAATGGAATCCATAACTTCCGAAGCAGATGAAGAAAACAGTAATTGAAAGCAATATAATAAGAAAGTAAAATAGAAAAAACTAAAAAGTTTGTTTGAAAGAGGAAGAAAAATTAAAGTTGAAAAAGATAATTTTAAACACATTAGTCATTATAATAAGAAAGTGTTAAATTTTCATACCAAAAGACAGACCCTAAGAAATGGTTAAAATTAAACATGTAATACAGAAATAAAAATCTGGCTTTATGCTGTTTGCAAAAGACAGACCCAAAATTAAATAACTCAAAATGATCATCTAACTATATACCAAAAAAAATTATATTTAACATGATTTAATATTCATTCTTAATTTAAAAATGAAATAAATTTAATTTGTTAAAATGTAGGAAAACTTCATACCCGCAGAACATCATATTTAACGTGACACACTAAAAAGAGAGTCACTGCTTGATTCAACTTAGTTACTGCAGGTTTTAGTCAATATAATAAGAGAAAAAAAAGAAAATTTTATATGATGACAGCTGTAGAATTAAAGGTGACAGCTAGTCTCAATCTAATAATTGCTCCTACCAAGATTCTCTTTGCCTGTTACATGTCTTTATATTTTGATAATTTCACAAATGCATCTTTCTAAACAGTTTTAGTCCTAAGTTCTTGTTCAAAGGTGTTAAATTAGCAATTAAAAATATAGGTGCTCCCTACAGATCAACCTGCCTTCCATCAGCCAGCAGCTGTGTGTTGGTTGAAGGGCTACCAAAACTCACTTTGCTCACACCACACATGGAGGGCCAGAATCAATACCCTCTGAGGGAAATTCTTTAACCAATGACTGATGAGAAAGAGTTAATAAATGCTATGACTTCCATTCACTCCCATCTTTGGCTGGGAAAATTCTGAGGCATGTGTTTCGTACTGTTTTCCCAGAATTTCCCTAGGGGATTATGCTGTAGTCACCCACTGTAGTAGTTGGCTTGATACTGCATCTTTCA
>NW_006442109.1:21975935-22051215 GCF_000325575.1 Pteropus alecto
CTTGCTCCTCCCAATCACCTGCTTGCACCAGAGTTCTTGGCACAGAGTCTGTCTCTGGGGAACATAAACTATGCATAGGCATACATGGTAATAGTCATAGATATTTAAATGCTTTTTATTTGCTTAATTTTTTAATGCTAGCAGAGTCTACAACTTATTTTCAAAATGATTTAACTGAAGAAATACAGAGAAAGCAAATGTGGCAAAATATTGAAAAGTGGTGGATCTAAACAAAAGTCATTGATGTATTACATTGTCATAATTTTACGTTTCTTAAGTTTTAAATTTTTCAAGATAAAAAGTTGGAGAGCGTTCTGGTTTGAAGATGGTGGCATCAAGTCGCTATGTCTCCCTTCTCTTCATAGAAGGTGTCCCAGAGCAACAAGGAGGACAAACAGTATAATTCCTTGAAATGTTACTTTCAATGGCGAAATTCAGAGATAAATAAAACTTGATACCACAAAACAGGTAGAAAGACTTCCCCAAACAAAAAAATAATAAGGAGAGAGGGGGAAAGGAACAGGAAAAACAAATGGCAGATGAAGGACATTCTCCTGAAAAATGATACCATGGCATAGAAGAAAATTATGACTAAATATTTTGCCACACATTCTAATGATGTACTTCTACAAATGAAAAGCACAGCATAAAAGCAAAGGTTTAGTGAAGAGTCTTATTGAAAAGATGTAAAATAGAAAGCCATCGACGGACATGAAAATCAAATTGGAAGAAATCCAAGAGAGAATAAGACACTGATGAAAAGATAGTAAAGATAGCGGAAAAGGGAAAATGAGCAAAATGGATATCAAGAAAAGATTTTGAATATTACACAGAGAAAATGATAGTTAAAATAGGTTAAGATACTCTACAAAATTGAAGCCCCCAAAGAATCAAACCAAAATAATAGAAACAAATATTTTTAAATATAATTTTAAAAAATAGTTTTCAGAATTGAACTTCTCCAAACTCTTTTATTTGTAGATAGCTTAATGTACAATGAAGCTAGATAGATATTTGTTTCAACTTGCACTATAAGAAGGATTGTCCTCTTCTTTTCTTCAATAAGCCTACTAGAGTGAGTATATCAGGAGAATACTGTAAGCGATTAGACAAAATATGTCATGATATTATAGACAAACAGAGAACTAAGGACTGGATAATTGTGGATTTGTAACAATTTAGTGACAATATCCAAAGTTTGTTATTTAACATATCAGCATTAACCTGGAGACAGCTCTCTAGTGGTACACCTACGACTCTCCTACTGTTTTGTTCTGTACATTTATTATTTTGGTAAGGATATGGATTATATGTAAAACAGAATAACCAAAAGCATAAAGCTGGAAGATATAGCCAACACGATATAAAACAGAATCAGGAACCAGTTAGGTTCTCAACAATCGCCTGACTCAGACAACATGAAATGTAATAGGAATAAATATGAAGCACCACAGGTGGATCCGAAAGTCTGCTATAAAGATGAAATTTGGAAGAGATATGGCTGCATAGTAATACATTTCTTAAAGCCCCAATTGATTAATTGCAAGCACAATATAAATTAGTGTAATTTAATTACACTAATTTGATTACACCAAATAGCTAAAGAAATTTTAAGCTGTATTTTAATAGGTGCAACATGTTCAGGACACAAGAAGTAACCAACCACTCAATGTGCTTGTTGGACAATGCTTGGAGCGCTGTGTTCAAATAAGGAGAAAAATAGTAAATGGACTATAAACCAAGTTATCATAGTAATGACTAACTCTCTGTGGAGATAAGTTTATTAAGCATTTTCGTGATCACACTAAAGCTTCCTAGCATGCTTTAAAATTAATAGAATGGTTATTTCTGTTTTATAAATGAAGACTTAAGAGATTAAGTAAGTAACTTGTTAATTTCTCACACTAAGTAATGGTGTTACCTGGGACATAACGAGAATGATATAAGAAAACTCAAACGTACTGAATGCTCTGTCCTTTTACTTTATGTCTGAAAATGTATTTCACTTTCACATTTAAAGGCGTATTTCTATGTTGATGTGAGTTTTATTTTTGTTTTTGTTTTTTTGTGTCATTTTAAAAATGTCATTTAGTTTCCATTATTTCTGTTTAAAAATCTTACTGTTGCTCCTTTGAAGGTATAATACATCTTTTTTTTCTCTAGTTCTTTTTAAAATTGTTTCCTTCATTTCTGGTTTTTAGCAGTCTGAGTACGATGTGCTTAGGTGGGATTTTATTTATATTTATAGCGTTGGAATTTGCTAAACTTTTTAAAATCTGTGGGTTGATCCCTTTCATCAGTTTGGGGAACTTCTCCATCATTATCTCTTCGAATGTTGCTCTGCCCCAATCTTTTTCCTCTCCATCAGGACTCCCATAACCCACGTCTTTTATACTGTTTTCTTCTTTCCATTTCATGCGTGTGTTTCACTTTGATATTTTCTTTGGACTTCCTTCGAATCCATTAATCTTGTCTTCTGTTAAACACATTCAATTAGTTTTTAATTTCAGACATAGTATTTATCACTTCCAGAACATATATTTTATTATTTTTATATATCTTAATTATTAGTGAAATTTTGCATTTCATTCTTTTCTTTTAATTTCTTGAAAATATTTATAAAATTATTTTGAAGCCTTTTGTCTCCTAACTCTACATATCTGTTTCCATCATGCCCTTTGCTTATCCTGCAGTCTTTTATTGTACACTAAGCATTGTGTATAAAATAACTGTGGACCTTTGCAAATGATATTTTCCTCCAAAGATGGTTTTCCCTTTTCCCATTTAGGATGAGGGACTGAGTACCATGATTTAATTAGTTATTGAGCTGGATCACAGCTGGATTATGCTTTTGCTAAACTTAGGCCACCTCTGGTAATTCCCTATTCTTTGAGTGTGGCCTTTATGGGCTTTTGTAATGGCTAGGTATAGAGCCAGAGGAGAGAAAGAGCAATCAGGGGGATTATTTTATAAACTATATAAATGTCTAACCAATGTACTGTATACTTGAAACTAATAATACATTTTTTTTTTTTTAAAAAAAGAAGAACCTATGAAGTCTCTGTATCCTCAGCCATGAAATACTGAGGGAGAGTTAATTCTGTCTTTAAGCATTTTGAGCTTAATTCTTTAACTTCTAATAACACACATCTTCAAAATATGATATATTATCCCAAGGGAAAAACCAACCAAGTATTTGTGAAACTTTGTCTCCTAGTCACTATTTAAGAACTATAAGAGACTTCATGCAGGCTTTCAGAAGTTTCTGGCCCAGCCCTGCGCCATCCTTCAATACCACCACAAAACTCAGCAAATCTCCCATTGTAAAAATTAGCTGCCATGCACATGGGGCTTGTCTAGATTTTACACCAGCCTACATAAGTGTCTAAAGCTCTAATGCATCACCTCTTCTCTAGTAGAATAGCTCTGCCTATGCCAAGCTTGATCCTCAGCAGTACCCCAAATCCATAAATGTATTCCAGAGATGAAACTAACTGGAGATTGTCGGTTCATATGGGAAGGCCTATCCCTTTTCTGGAATTTTAACCCGTTTTGTTTCTAATGTCCTTAAAAGTAGCACTTTTGTAATTTACCCAAATTTTTCTAATCATCAAGTTGGAAACATTAGCCTATAAGCTCTACTGCATCCTACTCAAAGCAAGTCTCAAGTAAATTTTTTAAAGCATCTTTTTTTCTTCTTACAACAAAGGAAATACCCAAAACAAAACTTCCTAGGAAAGTTTAAAAAGAAGCAATGGAGAGAGAGAGAGAGAGAGAGAGAGAGAGAGAGAGAGAGAGACTGCATTCAACAAATCAAGACTATACCTTCCTCTCAAGTGTAGGTACACAATGGAACATTTAAAAAAAATTTTCCACATACTAAGTCATAAATGAAATCTCAGCAATATATAGATTGTATTCTTTTTTGACTCACCCTCCCACCAGTGATGTTCTCGCTTCCCTTCTTATTAAATACTGTGGTCAATAGTTGTAGTTGTTCCTTTACATTCATCTTCAACTCCTTTTCCAGTTCTCTACTTTATCAGTTAATTGACAAAGCCATAAACCTAATTAAAGATAATAATCCACTTTTCCCACATCTGAAAGTGTGCAGGTAAATATACATAGAGGAAACATACAAACATGCTGACTAGTTTCACTTTTAATTCATAACTACATAAGGCAAATGAGCCTTAATTCTGTCAGATAATTATACTATATTCCCTAGTCCCTTATTTCTCCCACTTATGAAGACAACTATTTTCACCGTTTTTCTCTTCAACCTCTAGCACCACTTCTCTTATCCTCAGCCTCAGAGTGATTTTGCTTTCTACCTCAATGATAACATTAAAGCAATGAGAACTTCCACAAACTCCCACCACTATCTACTCAATTACCAGCATTATCTATTATATTCTCTGCTTTCCCCTCTGTGTTCCTATCTAAGGTCAGTTTTGCTTAGCTTAGCATTTCACAAACATAATTTCCCTTACTCCTCCAGTGATCCTATGAGATTGTTCATGGTACCATTTTATAGCTGAGGGCACAAGTTCAAAGTCACATCGTTAGAGAGGAACTGTTTCAGCTCTGTATTACCTACCCCCTTGTTACTGAAAAGGCAACTCCATGGACCAGTAGCATCATCAACACCTGTGATGATGTCATTAGACCCCAGAACTAATAACAAAATCAAAAACTGCATTTTAAGAAGATTCCCAGGTATTTCTGATGCCCTCGAATGTTTGAAGGGCAATGCTGTATATACCATTCTATTGTTTCCCATGCATTTTCGACTGTAATATAGTGGTACCAATTATTTTTAAAATAAATTTTGTTCTTAGATCATGTTATAGTTGCACTCAGTCCTTCTCTCTAAGGAAGTGCCATTAAAAATGACAGGTCTTCCCAAGGTACTAACTAATTCAAACCTTCCATAGATTTTGTTAGTGTCTTGTGGTCTTGCAAATGAAACTTCTGATGGTATTCTTTCTCTTGGTATGATTGATTTGATTACATTTGGATTAAGTTAATCAGAGTAGGAGCTTAGTGGTAGCCAGATCAAAGAATTTGGGATTACCAGCCTTATAAGAGACAATTCTTATTCTAATCATTCATTTTAATTATTAATTTTTCATTCACTTAGAAGAGCTTAGTTTAATTAAAAGCAGAAACAAATATTGCAAATTTGATCTTGGAGTACGGACTTATTTTAAGGCGTATTGTTAGTGGTGAATATTGAGAATCCACCCATGGAAGAGGTTTGAGAGCCTATAATTTTTTTTTTTTTTAAATAATGGAATAAAATGCAAGCTTTTTTGTTCAGTACAAAAATCTAACTTACAGTAAACATTCTAATGGAAAGAGTTTGGTGAAAGGGTGGGGGACTGACACTGCGTCACTAGAACTTCTGCTAGCATTTTTCCCATTAGAGCACAATGGCTCCAAACAAAGAGGAAATGATATGGGTAAACCACAGCACCCTCCATATAACATTTACACCAAGAGGAAAACACAATGAGCTCTTGCAAGTTTTCTCCCAATACAGTTGACCCCTCTACCCACTTTTTGAAAGAAACGTATATATTTCATACAAATCATGCATAACACTGACCTCACCAAAATATGAATTCTTTACCACTTTGATTTCATTATTTTGAGGTTTTGAATTTTTAAGTTGACAATACTCCATTTTATTCCTCTATAGTAACAGATAACTATACATTCCTTGGCTTCTCTTTTCTCCATCGTTTTTGTAGTGGTAGGGTTAATCCATTCCAGTTTCATTTATAAAATTCATAATAATTTGAAATAATTAAGCTCATTGACAACTTTATGACTTAAGGGTAAAACCACATCACTCACATCATTTGTTAAGCAACTATAGTACTTAAATGAACTCATAATTACCCACCAATTATTTTAATCATCCTCAAAGTTTTGAGTTCAATCCATTATTTCTTGACAAACACATAGTAAAAATCTGCTTACACTAGGATACCTACTTCATCTTAACCTCCTTTGCTCTTTTTCTTCTCCATATTCTTAGAACATTTCCTAAGGTAACCTTTTCCTGCAACCAGGGTGGTCTTTTCAAGGTCTGGCCCAAATGCCTTGTTACACAATTTCACCCCTATATACACTCCATTAGCCTAATTCTTTTTCTATGCCTGAATTCTCACAAATCTAATTAGTTTTTAAGTGAGCCTTCTCTGACAACTTCATCTCACAAACAATCTCTGTCTCATCCTAAAAATTTTATTTCTCATACAATTTACATCTTTATTTCATCTTTATTTCATAGTAACTTTCTGTAATATGTCGAATTATTCACAAGTATTACCTGTATATGTTTTATCAACCTGTTTGATTATAACTGACTACTGAAGCGAAGAACTGTATCTTTTACTTCTCTTGAACCTTATAGTGTTTACCACGTAGTCTATAAAAAATATTTCTTGAAGGAATTCATGAATAAATGAATGAATGGAAAATAGCAGATTTAGGCTCAAGAAATCATATTTGTGGTTTCTTTTCCCCACTTAATTGAGATAGATTACTCTCTATTTCTTCATGCATTAATTCATATAATTTAAAATTAGGGGTTAATTTGAACATAAATTTTAAAAAGCTTTGAAGACCTCACTTTTCCAAATGAAGAAGTTGAAACTCAAGTGGAAAGGAGATTGCTGGAAACTACATGTATAGTCTGTGGAAAAATTAAACCTAGAATTTAGATTTCTGAATCCTAATTCTGTGCTCTTCCTAAGGGCAGAGTTTACTAGGTTAACAGTGGTATCTTACCCGTTAGGCCATTTCAAGAAAGGGATAATAAAATATGTGGTAAAGCACACAGGTCAGTTCATATTTTATATCACATGTTTAAACCCTTTGTTTAAAACAATAGGCAATATACTTAAGGATGTATTTAATTATGTATGTGCCCATCTTTTCCTAAAAGGATTTTGGGAAAATCCAGCTGTACATAAATGTATTCAATACAACAGCATAAAACAGCACATTAAATAAGCAGATAAGGAAAAGAGGGCTAGACATTAATGATATATAATAAGAAAAGTCTGAAATGAGGTTAGAATGTAAAATTCTATTGAGAAATCTTATACTTTAGCCAGACTCGGCTCACAAATATAGTTGACTCTAAGCTTTCGAGCTGCAAAGGATAAGAAATGACAATTTCACGAACATAATTGAGCAGTTCCCATAAAATAAAAATAAACCATTTGTGCACATGAAGTACATCTATTCCTTATACTAAGACTAGATAATTTTTTTTTTCCTGTGAATTCCTATATCAACCAGACTAGGCTAAATTATGCTGTAGTAACAACTTCAGCAAAATCTTAGTGGCTTATGCTGACAAAGGTTTATTTTTACTCACACTGTGTATGCATTGCATATAGGCTCAGGTCTCTATTCGTGTAGTAACTCAGACATCTACACTGAAAGAACCTCCATCTCATTCACCATCATTACTGCAGCAGTGGGAAGAGAACGCAAGGAACTGAGCATTGGCTCTTAAATCTTCATTCCAAAAAAAAACCCAAAACAAAAAAAAACACATCATTTCAACTCAAATTTTATTATTTCGTTGCCCAAAGCAAGCTACATGACAGTATGACCGTACTTATCTTCAAAGAGGATAGAGTTTTTCAGTCCTACTATATACTTTGGAAGGATGAAAAGGTGACTATTTCTGTACAGCACAATTGATGACCACACTCTCCCTAGAGAAGCTCTGTGTAATGTAATGAACTATGTTGGCATAGTAAATACAGCCAGAGTTGAGTCTATAACATTGCACTGTATTGATGAAGGGTGTAAAGACAAATCACAATGTGGTAAAAATAGATCTATAGGTGCCAGAAAAATTCAGTTCTAATATCTATCTCTTTGCTGGCCTACCTCAATTCAAGAATATGTCTCAGGTTTTTCTAAAGAAATAAATAAAATTCAATAAGTCCTCAATGTTGACAACATGTTTTTCTCAACAAAGCTTTTATAAATATGAAGTAATAGTGAGTTTGAATTTTATACTCCTTAAGAAATATATTGATAACAATATTGATAAACATGTAACATTTATCATGTGTCAGTTGCTGTGATTCGCATTTATGATTTCATTTTTATTCAGTTAACAAGTCTATAAGCTAATTATTATCATCTCCAAATTGTATTTGAAGAAACAGAAGCTTAAAGAAATTAATTTTCCCAAGGTTCTTTAGTCTACAAATGGCAGAGCTGGCATTTAGATCTGTGTTCTTCTAACTCCAAGGTCTACCTGCTTAACTAATACACTACTCTGCTTCAGGAATGCAGGTTAATTTCACATGTGTGTATTTTAAACCAGCGGTCCCCAACCATTTCGGCATCAGGGACCAGTGCTCCAAAGAGAATCTAATACCTGATGATCCGAGGTGGAGCTGAGGCAGTGATACTAGTGTTGCAAATACAGATGAAGCTTCACTTGCTTGCCTGCCACTCATCTCCTGCTGTGCAGCCCGGTTCCTAGCAGGCCACAGACCAGTACTGGTCTGTAGCATGGGGGTTGGTCACCCCTGCTTTAAATTATCAGTCAAGTGGGAGTTATATCCATACTCTTGGTGAGTGGGATTGGAAAAGACCTAGCCTGGATGAGAACCCTCCTAAACTCTGAGTGGAGTTGTCTTAGGAGGCATCTTCAGAGAGGAAATAAATACCTTCAGAGCCATTTTTAGAGGAATCTCAAGGTCTCTAAATTCTCTGCTTTCAGTGGAACTTTTACCATGAATATAGCTGTGATATTTTTCAAAGAAAAAGTAGCCATGGTTTGAAAAATGGAATAATATTTATAGACTAATACATGTAAAATATTGTCCCAATAAATGAATATGCCAATAAATTAAAAAACATCCTATCAAAGTAACAATAGAGAGTGTACAAAACATCGCAAGAAAGTAAAGAGAAAGATTTAAGAAAAATATTAACACTGCAATAGATATTATTGTCTTATTTTTTTAAATCTTGGATCTAAAACCTAAACAATTTTTAATTATTTTTTAATGATATTTAATATACAATTTTATATTATTTTCAAGTGTACAATAGAGCTATTAGACATTAATATACCTTATGAAGTGATCACCCCAATAAGTCTAGTATCTAACACCATATATAGTTATTATAGTATTATTGACTGTATTTCCTATGTTATAATTTACATCCCTTTGAATTTTTTTTTATCATTAAATTTATTGGGGTGACATTGGTTAATAGCATTATTTAAGTTTCAAGTGTACAATTCTGTAATACATCATCTGTATAGTACATTGTGTGCTCATCATCCAAAGTCTAGTCTCCTTCAATCATCATATATTTGACCCTCTTTACCCTCTTGTTCTCCTTCAATCCTCTCTTCCTTCTGGTAACCACCAAACTATTATCTGTGTCAATGAGTTTGTTGCTTTCTGTTTTTATATCACTTAGGAGTGAAATTATATGATTCTTGTCTTCTTCCTTCTGACTTATTTAGCATAGCATGATACTCTCAAGATCCATCTATGTTGTTGTAAATGGCAGTACTTCGTCCTTTCTATGGATGAGTAATATTCCATTGTATGTGTGTACCACATCATCTTCATTCAATCATCCATCAAAGGACACTTAGGTTGTTTCCACGTCTTGGCTACCATGAATAATGCTGCAATGAACATGGGAGTGCAGATATCTTTCATACAATGATTTCATTTACTTTGGGTATATACCCAAAAGGGGGATTGCTAGATTAAATGGTAGTTTTTCTATTTCTGTGGGGAAATACTATTTGAATTTTGATAGGATTTGCACTGAATTTGCATATCACTATTTAAATGAACATTTTTTAAAATATTGATTTTTCTAATTTATAAACATGAGATATCTTTCCATATATGTCTTCTTCAATTTCTTTCATCAGTGTTTTATAGTTTTCAGTGTATGGATCTTTCACCTCTGTGGTTAAATTTATTCCTAAATATTTTATTCTTTCTGATGCTATTATAAATGGAATTGTTTTTCTGATTTCCTCTTTGAATAGATTATTGTGAAAAAACACAACTAATTTTTTATATTGATTTCATATCCTGCAACTTTACTGAATTCTTTTATTCTAATAATGGTGCCTTTAGAGTTTTCTACATATAAAATTATGTCATCTGCAAACAGAAATCATTTCACTTCTTTCTTTCCAATTTTGGTGACTCTTATTTCTTTTTCTTATCTGATTGCTCTTGCTAGTACTTCCATTACTATGTTTAATAGAAGTGGCAACAGTGGGCATCCTTGCTTTGTGCTGGATAGTAGAGGAAAAGTTTTCGGTGTTTCCCCATTGATTATAATGTTAGCTATGGCTATTTCATAAATGCCTTTATTTGTTAAGGACATTTTCTTCTATACCTATTTTATTGAGAGTTTCTTTTTTATTATAAATGAATATTGAACTTCATCAAATGCTTTTACTAAATCTATTAAGATAATCATGTGGTTTTTATTTTTCATTCTGTTTATGTAATGTATCACATTAATTGATTTGCGTATGTTAAACCAACTTTGAATCCAGAGATAAATCTCACTTGGTTATAGTGTATAATCTTTTTGATGCGTTGTTGAATTTGGTTTGCTAGTATTTTATTGAGGAATTTTGCATCTGTGTTCATCAGAGATATTGGCTTATAGTTTTCTTTTTTTGTGCTTTATCTGGCTTTGGTTTCAGGATGATGCTGGCCTTATAAAATGAGTTTGGAAGTGTTCCCTCTGCTTCTATTTGGAAGTGTTTTTCAAGAATTGGTATTAACTCATCATTGAATGCTTGATAGACTTCAGCCATCACACCACCTGGTCCTGAGCTTTTCTTTAATGGGAGATTTTTTTCTACCACCTCAATCTCCTTATTGGTCTATTATTGGTCTTTTCAGGCTATATATTTCTTCTTGATTCGGTCTTGGTTAAATTGTATGTTTTAGAAATTTATCCATTTCTTCTAGGTTATTCAATTTGTTGGCATATAATTATTTCTAATATTCTCTTATAATCTGTGTTTCTGTGGTATCAGTTGTAATGTCTCCTCTTTCATTTCTGATTTTGAGTCTTCCTCTTGGTAATTTAGGCTAATGGTTATCTTTTGTTTATCTTTTCAATAAACTAGTTCTTATTCTCATGGATCCTTCCTATTATCCTTTTAATCTCTATTTTAGTTATTTTTGCTCTGAACAAAGCAATATGTTCTGATTTTTGCTTCAGAACCCATTTAGTGGTTGATTTTTTAAATGTTTTTCATTCTATAGGAAAGACTTAAAATTTCTTCAACAATACCTTTAATCAAGCCAAGTTTAAACACTTGTTTTAAATTTGTAATGTTTGATGCCACAGAGCCTTAGTTCATAAATACACCAGTTCCTCATTTTATATATTTGTCACTTAGCTCTTCATACAAAAACCATAGAAATGCTTTGTGTTTTATATCTATAACTTGTCTGAGCAATGATTTGGTCCTTGAAGACACAGATATAGTTTACAGGAAAAAGTGCTGAAAGTAATCTCCCCAAAATGTTAAGAAAAATGCCTAAATCAAGTGATCTTAAAAGTAAGGTTTTTATTGTGGGCACAGTGGACATGAAGTACAGGTCCTTTTTTATTATCTATTCATAAAACTAGAAATTAAGTAATATCACCTGAATTTGTATTAAAGAATGATTCAAAATTGAGCAAGTTTTATTGTTTAATTATTCCTCCCAGAGAGAATATTTGTATTAGTTTCTTACTTATCTTTCCAGTGTTTCTCTATACAAATGAAAGCAAATACAATATATAGTCTTATTTTCTCTTTTATACTAAAGGTAGCATACTGTATGCAGTCAATCAGATAATATACCTATATGCTAGTCTGTACCTTGCTTTTATTACTTTATGATATGACCTATAGATCTCTTTTCATAAGTATGAGGATCTTCCTGGGTTTTTTTTATAGCTGCATAGTATTCTTTCAAATGGGGGGGGCCTTAATTTATTTAACTAGTACTTGACTGTTAAATACATGGGTCGTTTATAATCTCTAAATTTTACAAATTATGTCCCAATCAATAAACTTGTACATATGTTCTTTCATACTTATGTAGGAGGTTCTGTAACATATAGTCTCAGAAAAGAAAATTTGTGGCTTACTACCTTTCTTGAACATTCTAACTTCAATTTAATCTAACCTTGGTGCCACAAAATTTTTAAAGGAAGATCCCTTGCTAACCAATTTTTTAATCTCTACCAAAGATAAATGCTCAATTTCCTCTATATTTCAGGCTAATATTTAATGTCTCTTAATGTCTAATGTCAAAAATTAATCCAAGTGACTTTCTTCAGCTCCTCAGAGGTTTTTCATCAACATCATACCTCTAGATCTAATTAGTCTACTTTGTAACTGATGATGATAATCAGTACCAGAATCTACTACAAACCTCTCAGAATATCTGTTTTCTCTGCTGTTTGTTCAGATATTTTTAATAGCTAGCTTTTAGGCTGATTGACGTGGTCGTTTAAATCTTATGGTTCTCCTTTCTTTTAAGGTGTGGCAAGATTCCCTAGGTATCCTCAGTTATATTCATGATGATTGCAAGGAAAAATTACCAAGTCTCTCCTTATCTAGTGTGTTGTCAGTATACAGAAAAGGTGGACTCACGTTCAGAGCCCCAAGCCTCCTTTACATTTAACTAGAGGGTAATGGAAAGAGCTCTAGACTCAGAAGCCAAAAACCTAGGCCTACATCCTCTCTATTTACTTTTAATAAATGGCAACTTAGAACAAGTAGTAGAGTTTCCTGTACTTTAGTTTTCTCATGAGTAAATTATGGGAAATGTTACTTAGCTCACAGAATAGTTTGTGAAGATGACATGAGGTAATGTAAGTGAATGAATTTTATAAACTCTAAAGCCCTATTAAGTAAAAATGAGATGGAATATTTATATACTCTCACTGGGGCAAGCTATGACAATACCCTAAACACCTCTCATCCATCTTTGCCTTTCTTCATGTTTAAGGCGCATTGTTAGGAGAAATAGGGGATACCATGCCTTTTTGTGAAGAAAAAAATACCAAAATTTAAGAAAATATTTATTTTATGTTTTAGCTATAGACTTCAATATGAAGAAAATTTTAAAGAATCCAAGAGCAAATACAGTGTCTGTATGTAAGGAAGAGTCAAGACTAACAACAAAGGTTTGGAATATACTAATTTTTTTTTTTAATGTTCTTACTTCTTTAATTTGGAGTATAATTAGTTATACAGCTTCACATAGGCAATGTTGGTTATTTCATTCATGATATATATTTTAGAAAAATTAATCATCAAAAGTGATTTATTGGAGAGGTTAATCTTAAAATTAAGAAGTTGGTTTTTTTTTTTTAAATTCTCATCTCTAATAAGAAAAAAAAAAAAACGCAGCATTTGTCCTTTTTCATGCTTCTGGTACTGCCTGTCTTTCAACTGACATAAAACATGGCTCTGATCTCAATAAGCATCAGTAGAAGTTGTAGAGAAAACGTCAAAGGAGTTTTCAGCAATGGTTGACCTATCCTCGCTTCCTAAGCCAGAGTCCTGGAATAGCTGACTACGTGTAGATACTGTTGCTCTTAAGTCTTAAATGCTGTGTTTCTCCACTTTCCTGAAGGTGCCTCCAAAACAGAGATCCTACGGACTTGCCACCTTGCATTGCTTTAGTCAAGATTTGATGAGGTTATTGGCTTGAAATTCTGCGTATGATCTCTTAATTAGACAATTAAGTGTGTTAAATGTGTTGCTAAAATTTTGTCTGAATTACCTAGTTAATCTGACCATTATTTGAAATTTTAAATTATCCTTATATAAAAACCACTTTCTGAAAGTTGGTATTCACATATTTCTTGCTTTCTAATAATCCAGATATATAGAATCTCTTCCAGCTTTTACAGTGCTACCAAGGATGGTTTATAAGTACTAGGATAGAAACTGATGATCTCTAGGAGTAAATGACAATATTACATGATTTGAGGGGAGGCAAGATTGCTAGATTTAGAAATGAGAGAAATGTAATAGAAATTATATATCTGATCTTCAAGCACTAAAAATGGCCTTTTTTACCTTGCTTACAAGTTGAATAAATGTGGACAGATGGATTTGTAACTGATTGAACAACCTTTTTTAGATGACACTATTAAAAGATAGAAAGCAAATTGCAGATACATCTTTGGTAAATGTTCCATAGTGTTGTGTTGTTGACTCTGTCCCACACAGAGCCAGTAACTTGGATAAAAATCAACAACTTAGATAAAAACATGGTTGCCATTTTTATTACAAATGTAGGAGTCATAAAGTTTGGAAGAATTATGAATACATTGGATGGCCAAAGTTCACAACAGGCTAGAGTAATAGGCCTAATCTTAGAAGATAAACTTCTTTTGCAGAAAAGGTGTAAAGGTCCAAAATTAAAACTGCATAAATATAGAACAAAAACCTTTGTCTTAGGAACATCTGAAAAGACTTGGAAACCATTTTTTACAGTAAGTTCTGTATGTATCAACTGTAGAATGTTGTTCACTCCAAACTCTACTGTATTCTTGGGCTATTTAAATAGACATATGGACTTTATTCCATGCCGATTCAACAATAACTGTGTATTATATTCATTTTGGAGAGTTGCATTGTAAAGGGTGTAGACAAACAGAAGCATTCTGAACAGAATATAACCAGGATGATGAAGCCATATTGTTTGAGCAATGGCCAAAATATTTAAAGACATTTCTACTAGAAAAGAAAAAATCCTGGAGGCCTTATTAACTGTTTTTCAAATATGTAGACAGCTACTGTAGGAAAGCAGGAATAGACATTTTCTGTGTGGCTCAAAGAAGTTTTTTACCAATACAAACCAAAAGGTCTTTACTTTTTTACCAGTGAATGAAAACTATAGGGAAACAGGTTTCAGTTTCACATAAAGAAGAATTTTTAAGCACCAGGTTGTCTAAATGCTGAAGAGGTGCCTCCAGTTTCCTAATATCCATATGAGCATTGGCAGGACACACATTAAAACCTCAAAAAATCAGAGTTTCGCTTTGTAGTCATTGTCAGCAATCACCCTTTAATGAATCAGAGAAAAAAACTGAGCACCGAAACAACCCCTTGGGCTTTCTGTATCATCCCTTGTGACTCTTCGAAGGATTCTTCTTATAGGATTGTTTGGTTCTTCAAATTTAGTACTAAGTTGATTTTTGACTATAAATTCCTCTTTATGGAATCAAAGTTCTCTGACAATTTTCTGTCCTATCAAGTGAATGGAAGCAGTGGGGCTTCTGTTAATGATTTTGGTTCTTTTGAATGTCTCTAGCAAGAGTTCTTTGGGCAACAGGGGACTTTCTGCTTTAAAGTATCTAAGAAAATGGCTGAGGCTATACAAAACACTGTATTTAATACCTCGTTCTGCTCTTGCCTGGTTGAATTACTCTTTAAAAATCAGGGATTAAGGAAGAAAGAGCTGTGAACTGTGGTTTTCCTAAATTAGAAACTGATAACTGCAGGAAAAACTAACAGAAATGTCTATTTCTAGTACCTCAGTAAGCTAGAGTTTCTATCTTAAAATACTCAAGGCAAAAGCCAGAAAAGGGGTCATAAAATGTTCTTTTGAGACAGGCAAAATTTCCTTTTAATTTAAATGGAGCTTGGCCTGGTTTTGCATGCAATTTAAAAATCAGGCTAGACATAACCTGATGTAAATTGTCATGCACGATTAAGATGAAGGAAATCATGTATAACATAGAAAATACATCTGATATTGACATTAAGTTTTCACTATCAAAGAATTGCTTTCGATTATCATAGTCCCACTTTTTAAAATAATTCTCAGGCAGCTATGAATGAATACAATGAAAAAGTGACCATTAGCAAAATAAACACAAGAGAATTTTATGTATCAGTAAAAGTGAATGAGAATAAAATCTTATTTCCCCACAGGAAATGGAATCAATAATAAATCTCTAATCTAGACATTCCAAAAATTAAGAAAAGTCGACATATGAGTAGTTGCTATAATGAACCTGTCTCCCACAAGAAACCAGTAATAGAATCTTGGATTAATTATATTTATAGTTATTTTTTCCCTGACATGGAATTCGTAGTCAACCGTTTTTTCCATTGGCACTTCAATTATGTTATCTAACTGCCTCTGACCCCTTTGTTCTGATAAGAATTTAGCTATTAATCTTATTAAGTTTTCCTTATATGTTGTTTTCTCTTACTGTTTTTGAGATTTCTCATTTTTCTTTTCTTTCAGTGCTTTGACTCTATGTCTAGGTATGAATTTATCCTATCTGAAGTTAAGCTTCTTGGATGTGTTTTTCATAAAATTTGGAAAGTTTTAGTCATTATTTCTTCATATATATTTTCCTGCCCCTTTTTCTAGGGCTCTATTAATTTTTCTTTATTTGTTTTTCTTCCTATTCTTCAGATAGAATAATCTCTATTGACCAATCTTCAAGCTTGCTGATAAAGCAAATGGGTAGGAGAGCTTTATGAAATTACTCATAGACTCATAGTTAGTAAATTTCTTTAATTAAAAGGGTGTTTTGCAGAATTTACTTTTATTTATTTTAATATATTATATAGTAATATTATTTATAGCTATAATGCTGTTATGTTTTCTTTAAATGTTCTTTAAAAACATACAGAAGTAATAACTGACTTGACTTTTTTCTTCCCCTCACAGTCCCATTATTGTAGTCCTGGTCCAGAGTTTTACCGTGTGCTCTTAAATATTGGAAGTCAGAGTCCACTAATTTTACATTATCTTAAGATGCATGAACTAGCTGGCATTTCCAAAGCCCCTAGAAAAAGCAAGATGAAATTCACTGCAATATTGCGAGAACCATATCCTTTTTTAAGCTTTGCTATAATGAGATGTTTCTAAAATAGTCAAAACTTTTTACTAAAAGTCTCAATTAACAAAAAAACTCAAAGCATTTTTTAGCCAATGTTTTTATTTAGCATTTAATTATGTTCAAAACTTTTGTAACATGTTCAGTTAAATTATTTTCTCACTTAGATCTAAGACTATGATTTTGCATATAATGTAATGTAAATGTAGTTGTACTCACAAGGGTGTTCATGATTCTGAGAGAATTTTTAATGTCCATTTATAAAGAAAAAGATAAACTTCTTTACTGAGTTGTGCATTAAATCATTATCAGTAGAAAGTGAATATTTTTATGAATGATCTTTGAATTTTTTAAAAAATCTGATCACATAGTATTAAAGTTATAAGTAAAATGGGAAAAAACTTTGACTTCTATGACTCAGAGCTAAATGTGTAGTGCACCTTTAAACTATGTAGAATCTTGTGCAAAATATATTTGGAGCTCCTAATTTTCCCTTCTCACATTATCCGCATTTTTATAAACCATTTCAAGTCCTTTATGTCCTTGAGAGTAAACTAACATAGAAGTAACCAAAAATCCAACCATTTTTTCCATGTAAAACACAAATTATTAAAAAAAAAACCTCAGGAACAAAATGTTAGTGTAGTTTGTGTGGATCCTGTTAAAAAACAAAGTCTATAGGCTTTATCTGTATTTCTAACTTAAATTTAGGACATTCACATTCAGTTGCAGTTTAGAAAAAATCTGGACTCAATGCAGTGTCATAATGAGTGCATTGTATTACTATAAACACACACTCCGACCATCACACATGCAAATACAGACTTTCATATGTAAAAACTTTTAGGGGTGTATTATTAAACTCTGTAATTGAAAATAATGTGGGATATATCAACATCGATCCCAGAATAAAAATAAAAGCTATACAAAGAAGTCATCTGTTGTGAATTATCTGTGACGTGGAAAGAGCAAGTAGTCAACAGTGAAAAAAAAAAAGGAAGAAACTCTGAGACTCATAAAAGGTTGCCAGCTCTTTATAACACTCCATTTTCACACAGAGTCCAGTGGGAAAATCTTAGAGCCATGTACAACTTCTTTTCACTTTTACTTATAAAAAGATTGCTAATAATCTTTGTCACATGTGCACTCATAGACTTTTTCTCAGCAACTTGTAACAACTTGTGAATTGTTACTAAAGTTGCTATCAATTGTATTTTTCTTTTCAAATAAGTGACATTTGAGCTAATTAACATATACTAAGAATCTGATAATTATATTTTTAAAATGATAAATTAGCTAAAAGACAAATGTCCAAAAAAAACTTCTAAACCAGAAAACTCCATTCTAGTTATTTTTCCAATAAAAATAACATATAATACTTTTTTCCCTCAGTCTTTCTAAAATTCTCAATGTGAAGTGAATAGGAAAGCCTACACTGCTAGAAAGTTTATCCCATTATTTACAAAAACAATTAACCCTCACTTTCCTTTAGCTTCAAAAATAGGCATGTGAACATTCCAATATTATTTGTTAATGAGACCTTTTAGATAATAGAAACCAGATGTTAGTTGCCCGAATGGGAGGTCTTTTAAAAATCCTTTTTGTTGAAAACACCCAGCCCTTAAAGCCCTGTGGCAACACAGACTCCTTTCACCAAAACACGATGAAGGACTGATGTTTCCTCTAGTTGTCTGCAAAGAAGAAAAACAGGGACATGGTACACTAAGGCCGGAAAAAAGAAAAGAATGAAGAGGGGCGTTGAGGAAGTGGAGAAGAAACCTAAAATCCTTTGTTGCATTGAAGAGGCCTCTTCAGCCGTGTGGGGGAAAAAATTACTCCAATTTTTGCCTGTCCTCCATTTGTATTAATCAATCAATCAAGCAGATGGATTGGACTAGATAAATTTCAAGTCCCTTTGAATCCTGAGATATATGATTCTGTTGGAGGAATTTGACTTTCCACATCATCAATAGATGAATTGGTAAATAGCTTGATTTTTCCCTGAAATGACCACAGTCTCATTTTGTCAACTCTTCTGTGTTCTGAGGCTACACTAAGGAAAAAAAATCATAGACATCATTTTTCCATTCTCAGCTATCGGCTCTCCTAAAAGACAACCAGAGTAACCTATTGACCAAAGTTTAGTAGACTTACTGTAATAAGAGAGAACACCAACTTAACAGAGCTTTAGTAGTGTCTCAAAATGGGTAAATTCAGGGATGATGTTTATGAGGTTGTAGGGCCTGAACTGGATGATTTTGAGGCAGGGAATTGTTTGGGATTGGGCAGAGCTTAATGATATTATAAGTTTGAATTGGTAGGCCCAGTAAAGCAGGGTCTTGAAGTAAGCTTTGATGAGCAAACTATTTTAGCTGGTTCAAAGTCTTATCTTTTAGGAGAAAGCAAGTATCTTAAGTAATTTTTGCTTGTTCTCATCATAGTTAAATATAGAGACAAGAAAAAAGTATGCACAGCCCTTGAATTTCACAACATAGGAACAGCAATGACATCAGCATCATGGCTGAATAAGACATCCCTTGCTCATGTTCCCCACCTCAACAACAACAATGTGGCATCCACCTATGAACAAAAAGTGCCTTTGTGGAACCTGTGGGATCTGGCAGCATTCACCAGGGGAACCAAGAGAAGTCTCACTCACTTGTGCATCAGGAACACACATCCAGATCTCAGTCTCAGCTATGGACCTTATAGTGGCCTGTGAATGGGCTCTAGTGCTTCTTGGCCACCGTCTGGGAACCCCTGGAAAACACTGTGGAAGTCCAGATTTCCAGCAGAAGAATTCCAGCACACCATCGGGCAAAACGATATGAGTGTGGACGCATTGGAGAGGGTAAAAGGAACAGTTTGACTTTGCTCTTCTTGCAAGGTGGCACAGCTTAGGGCCAAGAGAAATCTTCTTGGCCTGTGAGTTTTCATGAGGAGGAAAGTGAGACCTTATCAGTGAACACCTGGATTCCTTAACTGTTCAGTCGCTGCCAAAAAGACTCATTTTACCCTTGCCCCATTCAGAATACTGGATGGTGAGCTGTATGACTTGGTGGTGGGGGCTCAGAGGCTAAGAGAGTGGCAAATAGGCCTCCCCAAGGGCATTAAATGGATGTGGATTCTACTAACCATGTCATAGATTCCATCGAGAAGCCTATGAGCTGCTGGGGATACCTCACCTAGAGATCCCCCTAACTGGCCCATGAGCACCCCCAGTGCTCCATGTGCCTCACCCACATACACAGTCACAACTGCGGCCAACTCCCAGCGGCAATGACAAGAGTGAGCTTTGGCAGATGACTAGTGAGAACACATTAAAAGTCTGTGTTGGCCCAAATTTGTGGGCCAGGGAGAGACCGCAAACTTCAGCTTTAGTTAGTACCCCTTTGAGAAAACAAAAGGAAGGCCATCAACACTCATTCTGGTGTGTTGCAGGATGGCAGAAGGCATAAAAGCTTAAGAATTCTGCCAGAAGAGGGAGAAGTGTGGAGCAGGTGTATCAATAGAAGTTCTAAGAAAAATTCAGAATCTCCAGCAGGGCTGACAATGATGTTGGTTTTAGTTCTCACCATTACAGATAAAACAGTTTGTGTCAGTCACCTAAAATAACCTAATAAGTCTCGTGCTGGGCTCTCAAAGATTCCTTAAAGGACCAGATTTCAAATTTTTAAAAATATATTTAAGACTTATTTAGTAGAACACTTTATAAACAGAAAAACATCATGGAGGCATAATAGGAGACAGGATACCTGAGGTATTTAAATTTTGCTCTTAGAAGAGAAAAGGAAATTTTGTTTATTTTTAGATGACTTTTAATTGAAACTATTCTGAACTTTGCTGACTAAGTTGCTAAATTTCCTCTCTGCTGGTGAAGAATGGGACCAAGTTTAAAAAAAAAAGGTGGTGGAGGGGAAGAGAAATGAACTTTTTAAAATAAAAAAGAACTTGGGGAACAAAGGGGTTCTGTTTCCCATGGGTAAGCGTGTGCACGTGTATTGTAAGGATTTTGTATCCACCTTAAGCCAGAGACAATTACAAAATTGCTTATAAGATCCTGCTCTTTTTTTTTTACAGACTTAGTTTAAGTTCTAGTTGGAGTTTTTCTTTTCTTTTAATAAAATATACAAAACACAAACCATAATTCAGCCAACTTGTTATTAAACTAACTAATGAAATGAATAGAAGAACTTAGTTGCCTTAGGTAATCAAATTCCAGGGAGTGGGTTGTATCAATTTTTTAGCCACAGTTTGCACTTTAGATTATAAACATAGCTCAATGGAAAAATAAGAGGGGGAGCAGGAGGGATTTTAATCCTGGAAAGTTAGTAATAGTTTGTTTTTGTTTTTGTTTTCAATTTAGTACAAATGTGGTAAAGCCCAATTTGTATAAAATAAGAGGAGAAAACTTTATTTTCAAATTGTTTAAATGCTCTTTAAATGTTGAAAAAATGGATATTCTTACTATACAGGTTATTGGTCAAAAACAAAAAACAAACAAACAAAACCCAGATGGAAACATCGTAACTTTTTGAATGCTTAGAATTTAAGACTAAAAAGAAATACCTTAAGTAAATATAAAAAATTGACTAGATTATAATTTTGTGTTCACCCAACCCATTTCTTCTTCTAGGAGGTGGGCAGGCAAAGAAAAAAACTAAATAACACCTACACTGTTACTATGCATTCAACCCATAAAAAATCACTGCCAGTTTATGACTCTGAGTGATTCTGTAAGATGCTCCAGGATATCAGAAAGTGGAAATCCTATCTTAGCTTAGAGCTGAAGTCACGTATTTAAGGAAAAACCAAATCGACTTTTTGGATGGTGGCCCCATACGTATTTGTTCTCTATTATGTTACCAATATTCCAATTTGGTCGATCTCAGGGAAGTGGAATCTCCAGAATTTCTATCTTTAGAAGACTGGCTTAGATATTCAATCTAGCTACAAGCATGAGACTAAGGAACTTGTCCCAAATTTGTATTTGCAAAGCAAACTCAAAGTTTGTATGTTGATTTAGAATAGCTTTGTCGGGGAGGGAGGAGTTGATGGAAATATGGGGATAGCTAAAGTCCTTCCAAGCAATCCTTGGAGCTGCCTCTGTCGAAGGACACGTTATAAAAATGGTGGAATCTCTGTAAATCAACGATTTTTTATCTAGCCTTATCAGGGAGAGAACTGTTGCCCATAACTAAATGTCCCAAGTAACAAAAGCCAACCATTTGTAGCACCAAAACTTTTTATGTTAACCATTTTTAATGAAAAATTTTCTTAAAGGTATATCATACTTCTCTGACTGCTTAAACAATATAGCAAAACATAATTAACTGTGTGATAATGACCGGGTTTCTCAAGATGAAATCCATGACTCAGCTGTATCGAGATATCGATAAGAATGCTTTATTCAGCAGGCGAAGAATAGTAAACACTTCCTAAGTACCTATTACACACCAGCGCTGGTACTAGTGTGAAGGTGTCAAACTATCAGACAGCAAAGACAGGAATGGTGTCACTAGTGACAGAATCTTACATAAGGTGCCATAACAGCACAGAGTGCCTTTATTCAGTTTGAAACAGTCTTGCACTGAGAAAGAACAGATTGCTACGCTTGTATAGCCTTTTTGTCTGTTTTCATAATTTTGTCTCCTACTTCAAAAACTGCCTGCTTGGCTCTTCTCGTTTCTACTAAGTCCTTAAAGCCAAACACCATGTCTTACTCATCTTCATGTCTCAATGCCTAATGAAAGTTCTGGCAAGCTTGCCGAATGTTTTTAGTTAAATCTGTGTTAATATTTCCAGTAGCCTTATTTCCTCAATTTTCTAGATGATGCTACAAAACTGCTGCTAATGATGTGTGAAACTTACTAAAACAGCAACATTATTTTACACATAATATAAAATAGGCCATATAGAATCTGGGTGAGATTCCAACAGTGGTACTATCTCACATAGAATAAGGCACATGTGCATAGTAATAACTTTTGAAAAAAATTTTTGGATACATGGCTATGTTGTGGATATTTAACACTCCTACAAATTCAACATCAAACTATTCGAAGTGTAAGCAAAGGTAAACGTTATGCAGAATATAACTTCTCTAAGATTAGTTTGGGCTACTTGCTAATAAGTTATTTCAAGAATTTAGAATTAAGAATTAAATGAATTCTGGTGTATAAAGGAAGAGATTCTGGCCACCACTTGCTGCCTAAGTTTCTTTTACTTCTTATACAATAGCATTATGTGTAGAATGGAGACTTTGGCTTTAAACCTGGTAATCTCGTGAGCAACTCAGGGTACTCCAAAGAATATCCTTAAGGAATATGAAGTAGACCGCAAAGCTTCCTGCAGCCTAATTCTAGGACAACACCTTTGGCAGATGGGAGTAAAATTTGCCTCCGGGACATTCTTTTCCTGAGTCTCACACATACCCAAGCTCTCAAAGACAATACTTCCTTCTCTTCTATAAGCCTCAGTCTCTTCATCTATAATACAATCAAATTGAACCCTATGATTTCTAAGGTTCGTTGTTTCTCTAATACCATGTGATTCTAAATGGAGATCAAAGACTCCAGAATCTGGGGTCTCTGATGTCTTGAGGCTTCTAGGATGTCTCCAGGCCTTGGTGTGTCACATTCCAACCACAACTGTCATGAAGTCCTAGAACAAGACCATTTTATTTGTACCCAAATAGCTCCTTACCCATTTAGTGGCTTGCCGTATAACCTCCGTGTAGCAGTACATGAGAAAATAAGTGTGAGGTCCGTTCAAACAGTGGAATCGGAAAACATGTTGCCGCAGTCATCCCCAAGGAATAGAATATAGCCATTCATCATCATTTATAAGCTTTGAGTACTCAATTTTTCTACAGTTGGGAAAAATTGATGGCTTTAAGAATGCGAAGAGAATAAAAATTAACATATTCATTAACAAACATTAATTAACAGAAGTCTACTGACAACCATCACCATTAAATAGTGCAAGAAAATGCTGAGGTCTTAGTCAACACCAACATCATACAGCTCAGAACCTCATTACACAACACACATGTACAACTGTGACGAAATTTTGTGGACAATGAAAATGACTTTATAAATAATGTATACCTAGTTCATTTCAATAAATGACATACGTTTGAAATTAATTTATAATAGTTATTTGTCTCAATACTAATAGTATATAATGAATGCGTAATGCAAAGAAAATCTAATTCGTTCAGAGTGACAAACATATCATCCTACTCACAAATACTTCATTATGGAAACCATACTCAAGAGCACAATATAACTTTGTAGAAGGATAAAGTCCTTGAAAGTCTAACAGGCACTTGAGGAAGAAATTAAATATTAGCAGGAAATAGCTGCATGCAAATTAGATTTCAGCAGCTCAAGAACATGTATACTTGAGGAAAAGTGTATCTCATTAGTTGTGCAAGTCATTCTACAAGAAGAATGATGTCCAATTTTTTGTGACTTTCACTCAGAGAAGATCTTAGACTTTCAGTCACTTTATGTAGCAAGGGGAGTAAGGCAGATATTAAAAGTAGCCTGATACCTTCAGGTATCACTCGTTTTGAGAAGATTACTAAGCCTTCTCTTCTAATGTTGCTGGACTTCTTTATGGTCTCTGACAGATAGGGAAAAAACTAAAAATGGAACTCAGGCATAAATGAAACTGCAGGCCTCTTCCTTAGGTAATGAACAGGATTACTACCTCTTTTCGGCCATGTGCATCACACTAGTCCCAAGCTAGGCAAGACTTGGGCTATCTTTTTCCAGAATTCAGAGGGACCTGAGTCAGGAGAGACATGAGCCTCCCTTGATAGACTCTCAGGGGAAGAAATGTCATATTGAAACACACATTGGAGAAGAGAAGAGAAATTGGTGATTTCATATAAGAAAACCCAGCAGTGTGTGCACCACGTTGATGATTGTGATGGCAATAGAGCCCATCCGATATGTACACTCAATGAAATCTTTAGCAAACACTAAAATAGTTAGTACAAACATAGATGTGTGGGGAAATTATGATACTATGTTGGGTAAAGAAAGCAACTACACCATTATAACAATAAGATAAAATAGATATTTGTATATGACAGATGGAGAGACAACATAGAAAATTGAAAATAGTTTTATGTTTTGGAAGTGGGGTTATGGGAGAATTTTTTATTTTGATTAATGCTGTTAAAATATCTTGTACAATAATATTTTTTAAGTCTTGCCGAAACATTTGTCAAAATGAGTAAATTTTGGAAGGTTTCGTTTTTCTCTGCTTTCATTATTTAAAGTGAGGCTTCCACTACTTCCCTTTTAAGTTTGAGGACTAATGTATCCTTAATGTTGTTGTTCATTGAATAGTCAAATATAATACTTATGTGGAATGAAATCTCAAAGCCAAAGTTTGAAAGTAACACGGATCCAGCCTAAGGAAGTTTTATCTTGAAATTTTACCATTTGGATTTGATTCATATCAAGAGAAAAACTGTAGGTCATATGGGCACTTATTCTAGGGATGTCATTTAGAACATCCTTGAAGACAAGGAAATTTTGTACAGTGTGATCACAATTCGTGAAAAATCCACTGGGCTTCTCCTAACATTCTTACGCCAGATATGTAAGATTAAAATGAACATCAAGGATAGCCCTGAAATAGAACATAAATATTTTTCAAATGAGCAAATTGCATTTAGAGAAAGATAGAGGTAATACTGAAATGTGGTTCAGGGTGGGGAGTGGGCCAAAGGAGGAGAGTGTCATCATCTCCTGTGTCTTAGTGATCGCAGAGAGTTAAGGGCTCCTAGTTTTCAATAAGCCTAAGGTCTTAACACAGGTGAGGGATGCCTCCTTGAGTCATCTGCCAATTGCTGCTTCAGAAGGAAAGTGTCTGCTTTGCCAGACACAGACACAGTTTAAGACCAGGGTCAGGGACACAGCCACAGGCTGTACAAGTAACAGAGAGGACAAAGAGCCCCATCTTCATTGACAGCACACTTACTCGAACCTCTTCCTATCTTTCCTCATGCAGAAAGCAGAGCCCAGGCTAACTGAGGCAGCCGACACTTGCTGCCAGTCACCTCCAGAGCCTCTCAGAGGTTAAGAGACTTTGAGGTCCTCAGTATATATAGAAATAAAATATCTAAACAGGGCTACAAAAATTGTGTTACATTTTTACTATTTACATTTAACAAATTGCTACTTTTAAAGCACACCCAAAAAATTTTTTTTAATGGTAATTACAGGATTTATGAAACTCTTAAGTCCTAGTGCTCTATGGATGGTGTAGTCCAGATAATGGGATGCAAGTTTAAAGTGGTCTGTTGGGTACTGTCTTCTTTCTGTCCTCTCAGTATAACTCCAGACATAATATTCATGTTTACACTTGAGACCCTTCATGACTGGGAAGCCCAGGCTAGAGCCCCCTGGTTCCCCCTGTCAAAAAGACTGTTCACCTTTCTCAAGTGTTCCTAATTGGAAATCTTTCCTTAATGATAAGTCCATCACACCACCTGCTCCAACTTACTATGATATTATAAAGGAAGCAAAAAGAAAATTTGCAAGAAACCAAAAGGATTTTAGGATGTAAGTTGATGCTTACTATTGTTAAATATAAAATTGTAGACTCCTTTTAAAACTAGAAATGATCTTAGAAATCATCTGTACCAGCTGTCCCCAACCTTTTTGGCACCAGGGACAGGTGCTCTTATAAGAATCTAATGCCTGATGACTGAGGTGGAGCTGAGGTGGTGATGCTAGTACTGGGGAGTGGCTGCAAATACAGATAAAGCTTCTCTCAATCATCTGCTGCTCATCTCCTGCTGGGCATCTTGGTTTCTAACAGGCCACAGACTGGTACCAGTCCAAGAAGCACAGGGGTTGGGGACCCCTGACCTATACTGAGCTGCTCATTTCACTGATGAGAATTGCCTTCGAGCATCTTATAAATCAGAGATTCTTTTCAGGTAAGTGTTAAGGATGTATCATAACCATGGAGCCACTGCAAGTGTCAGGAATTGAAGGAAGGAAGGACTGGGGGGATGTGACCCCAACATGGAATGACTATGTTACTGGGGGATACACCCCAACATGGATAGGCCAGGAGAGAGCTCTAGACACTAGAGATTGGAGTATGTATTGTCCATTTACAAAGATGAGCCCTGGGAGAAGAGCAGAAAAGTTGTCTTCAGTGGAAGGAGTTCCCTGGAGCTGGGGTGGCAGCTGGCATGGTATTGAGGAAAGCAAGACAGAGAGGTCTTTTCTAAAATGTTTTCTTGGGGAAATGTTTTCAGTTCTTTGTGCTTCATTTGAATGATCATTCGTGACCAGTCATGGTATTCTTATGTGCCAGAAAGTTAGAAATGGCTTAATGAAAGGCTGTCCATCAATTTTTATAAGAACAAATTGGCAGCGTCCAATTCTTCTGCCTATGATATCAAAGTCACTGCCTAGAGGTTTTATTGCCTTAAATGGGAGAAAGGATGGACATCTTCCCTTTTGGGTGCCCGATGCTGTTCAGGAAACATCAGAGAGATAAACGGAAGAGCAGGCAGCTAGTCCCTATCCATCCAGCATGCAGAACAGAAGTCTGAGCCTCGGTTTCCCATGGGTCCCCATTACACACACACACACACACACACACACACACACACACACACACACGGCCTTTAGATTTCCTATGCTCAGAAGGAAGAACAGGAATGAACACCTTGTAAGAGAGCCCTGTGGAAGCAGCAAGGTGGAGTCCAGTCCATGCTCAGGTGTCATAGTGATGCCTTTGACATATTTATAGGAGAGGATGGATGTGCTGGGGAATTCCTCGCATCCAGTAGCGCATGGGGAGGGCGCACTGAAGAATTGCTTTGTAAAGGACCTACTGGCATGTGGAAGACAGCAAATTGTCGATTTATTCTTTCCCAATTAGAAATGTCTACTTTGTTTTAAAATTTAACTCTAAACTTTGATTTTACAGAGAAAAGCACAGAATTAATGAAGAAATAAAATTCTTAAGACAGCGGCAGGAAAGAATTGACAAGGAGCTTGATAGGTTCGTTTCTTATTCAACTGTGTAGAGCTTAAAAACATTTTTATTGAACACATGTGTTACATAAAACCACAATGGCTTTATTATGTAAAAATACATCAACTCAAATATCTGCAAAGAGGTTTTCTACTCAACAGTTCATCTGGAGTAACATTTTAACTTTATCCACATAGTCACCTATTCTGCTAATTTAATTATTTGCTAAACATTATCATCATCTCCTTTTACTTTACCAGACATAGGACTTTTTAAAAACAAACCCATAACCATGCCCTGCCCTAATGAAAGATGTAAACTAGAAAAATAGCCTACATAGCTGGTCTCTCTTGGGACAGTTCTTTGTCCCCCTTCAGCCCTGCTGGTTTCCCTACCCGTACAAACATCTTTCCCCCACTGAAGCAAGGAAAATTGGGCTCATTTAATTTATTTATTTTATAAATTAGAGTATAAAAAGGAAAACTATAAAATACTGAGACTAACCCACTTCTTCCAATACACCCACGTGCACAAGAATAAGTATCGAATGAGTACAGCCCTTCAAACAAGCCCCCGTGGGAGACCACGACTCTGTGTCAGCCACGCTGCCATACTTCTCATCACTATTCTGGAACTTATAAAGCTAGTCTCCCAGTCACATGAGGAAATCCGACCCATTACTTTAGAATCTTATCTCACTTTTCACCAAAAATCTTATCACTCAGATTTCCCCTTTGCCACACCTAGATTATAAGAGCTGACTCCAGCTGAATTTTACAAGTTCCTAAAAATCAAACCTACATAGGACAGGATTTCTCATTACCAAAGATAAGCATAAGAATGTCGAACAGGTTTACGGTCAATGTGCAAGGAGCACTCAAATATGTTTTATGCAATGGCACATTGTTGGAGAAAGTGAAGGGAAAAAATACTCAGGTGGATACATAAATCCCATGGGCCTTTTAAGTTTATAAGCACAGCACGTAAATTTCTATCTGTAATCTGAAAATGAGATGACTCAAGGAGAGGAAAAGACTCAAGGAGAGGAAAAGATGGGAGATTAGGTAGTGGTGATGGCTGCAAAACTGTGAATGTACAGTTTGACCCTTGAACCATGCAAGAGTGGCACTGACCCCAGGTGTAGTCAAAAAATCCGCATGATGTTTGACTCCCCAAAACTTAGTTGCCTCTCAATATCTGTGGAGGTTTGGTTCTAGGACCCCTGTGGATACCCAAATCCATGAATGCTCAAGTCCCCTATATAAAATAGCGTAGAGCAATATATACAGTCAGCCCTCTACGTCCACGGACTCCCAACTGCAGATCAAAAACAGTATTTATTGAAAAAAATCCACGTATAAGTGGACCCACGCAGTTCAAACCAGGGTTGTTCAAGGATCAACTGTACTAAAAACCACTGCATTGTATACTTTAACAGGGTGAATTTTATGGTAAGTGACATATCTCAATAAAGCTGTTATTTACCAAAAAAAAAGGTGGGGGGGGAGCTTACATGAAAAGAATGAGTTGGAAGATAGATGATTTTAACAAAGTGAGACAAACCAGTCTCAGGATGACTTGCAAGACAAGGAACCTCTAAGAGGGTGCTGTTGAAGAAGGGTTCAGGGATCTTTTGGAGTGTGTCCACCTAGGACTACGAGGAAGAGACCCAAACTGTTAAGGGCAGATTTGAGAAAAAGCAGGGAAGGACAGACCCATAGGGTAATAAGGAGTGAGGAGAAAACTCAGGTTGAGGAGATAAAGTTGGCAGAGATAAAGTAGAGAATAAGTGTTTTATGCAATGAGGGGACATGTGTCAGTCATAGAACACTAAAGCGAGAGACCTCGAGGAGGTCAACTCATTGTGCCTTCAGGCTAAATGCTAAAGACACCTGGAGTAGGCCTTGCAAGGGGTTGGCTAATCCAAATGTTATGCTTCAGCAAATTATGATTGGAATTCTCAGACATTTTTACTTCCTACCAATTTCACGGAAGAAATCATTTTAAAATGTTTCACTTGAAAATTGCCAGTGAAATTAATAGCCTTATATCTTTTTTCATTTCTTTCTCTCATTCGTGTTTCTCTTGCTAATAAAGTTTCTCCCTTGTTCCAATTTCCTATCCTTCCTTGCCTAGGCTATATCTGCTTCTTTCCTCATCCATAGATCTCTGAAGAGCTCCTGATGCCTCAATTCAACTGTTCATCTCCTTCATAAATATTTCTTGAATGAGTACTTGATGACGGAATCACAATACATTCCTGGATTCCCATCCTCAACGAGCTTACAGTCTAGTAAGCGCCCTCGCCCTTCAGCCTTTTCCATTTTTCTCTCTCTCTTTCTCCCCCAGATCTTTACCTTGCTGGTTCCTTTTACTCTTCTGTCTCCACCAACACTTCTTAAAGTCTGCACTGGAGTCTGGCAGTGCGATCAGTTAAGGGAATACCGTGTGAACCATCTCTCTGGAGAGGATGCTTCACTGCTGGGACAGAGTGTCACAGGTGGCTGAAATTTAGGGTTCAGGTCACAGTGCTTGGGTTTAAATCCTCTATTACTTTTAGCTGTATGACTGTGGACAGGTTACTTAACCTATCTAAGTCTATTTCCTCATAATATAATAGTAGTACCTATTTTATAAGATTGTTGTAAGTGTAATTGAATTAATATTTGTAAAGTGCTTACGAGTGCCCAACATATTAAACTCTTTGTAAATGTTGGCTTTTAGTTGGTGTCAGTATAAAAAAAGTTTGGCTAACGATTTTCTTTATTCCATGATTAGACTCCAAGCAAAGGCTACCAAGAAACCTTACGAAGCTGGGGATGACTTTGAGAAGTTCCTACATAACCTGGTATGTTTCTTTTTTGGAAATAATTGATAATGCTCTCTCTAGCTTCTCTTCTATAGACTGGACAATAATAAACAAATATGGTTTCACATCCAAGTTACGGTGGCAAGATAGAATACATTCTTGTTGTTTAATCATTCATATGTACATTTAGTATAATCTCTGTTTTATATGACAACTTCATGCCCACTATCCCCATCCCTTGCTTCTGACTAGGGACAGTTTATGCAACTGAAAACTGTAATTGCAGTCAGAATTTCAAATTAACAGAAAACTATTGGTGTTTGAAGTCATGTTTTATTTTCCATTAATAATTCAACAAAAATATATTGGATTCCAATTACTATGTTAGATGAATGGTCCCTACCCTCAGTTGATGGAAACGTAAGACAGAAATGATAAGGTTCTAAACAGGGCTCAAGAGTGAGAAAGAAAAGAAAGGACGCTGCTCCACCTTTCCAGTTTTCTGTGTTCCCTCCTCTTCTGCTTGTGGACAGTCCTGTTAAATCCGAAGGGCCTTCTTCCCTTCCAATAGGCAAGAACATGTACAGATTATTGTACAATAAATCTGAAAGTTGGACAATATCATGTCCGAAATAAGAGAAAGGCTTTTATTTTCAGCATGTCAGGCTTTCATTCAAAAATCTAGAGCAATCCTCATTGGCTACTGGTGAATGTCAAAAAACAGGGGTCAAATAATCTAATTGATTCTTATATAAGCCAGAAAGGTGTGATAGAAAGGAGTAAAATACCTGGGTGTTTAGTATTAAACAAATAGGACTATACTTACACACACACACACACACACACACACACACACACACACATTCTTTCTCCCATTTTTCTTGGTATTTATTAACTACTACTGCTAGAGATATGGGTACAGAGAAATATTTATTTAGTATAAAAATTCCTAAATCCCAGGTATAGTGGTAAAGGACAAGTTGACTTCAGTTAATAAATGGTAAATGGCCTGATATCAAGGAAATTACAAGGCACTGTGAAAACTGTAGCACACTGGAGAGTCTCTGCCTCATCTAAACCAAGCAACTACTTCCTCAGCTCTAGTTCATTGTTATCCTACAGAAATGGAGGCCAAAGTGTTACCAGATCTTCCACCATCAGTAATCCAGATTCTTCTGTAAAATTTCTGATTAGGAATCAAAGGCCAAACAAAATATATCTATAGACCAGATATGGCCTATGGGCTATTGGTTTGCAACTCCTGATCTAAATGCTAGACTTAAGAGCTCTTCAAAAGCTGGCTCCAGCCAGTATCGCCAATCTGTTTTTCTCTACTATATCCCAAGGCAAACCCTTCACTTCTACTGAGCCTTCTGAATGTACTATGTTTACCCCTTCTCATATACTTTGCTCATCAGCAATGTCTACTCCCCAGCTTCCAAATTCTACTCATCCTTCAGGGACCTGTCCAAATTCCATCTTCTTCATGAAGCTTTTTTCCCAGTGGCCCTAGCACCATCTTTTCTAGACGAGTTTGATACCTCTCATAATTTCTAGAATAACACTTGATGATGGTTTGATTTAAAAGTTCAAATGCAGAGTGAATCCCTGGCTTTGAACAACTATGTCCTGCGAAGCAGGGTGCAAGCTGAAAATTTTTACTTACCTATTGCAAGGAAGAAATCTCATAGTGAGAAATTTAAATACAATAACAAAGCGATAGCAAATGCCTTTTTTTTTTTTTTTTACTGTAATGCAGATATCTTTAAAGATTATATACTAACCACAGATCTTCTGTGGGGAATGGAAAGATATTAAAAAAACAAAGGATTATAATTTTAAATCAATTTAGATTTTGTATTATTGAGTTTTAAAAACTCATAATTTCGACTTAAGCTTTCTCAAATGTTTACCTTTCTGCTAGGAATGAAAATGCACTGGAAGTTTATTTTACATTAGAATAATGGATTTTCTAGTACTTTACATATGACTATTGTCCTTTGAGCAACCAACTTTGATTTGCCTTAGCCTCTATGAAATTGAGATTCAAGATGATAGTGTCCAATCTTTGAGTTTCACATCAGTGAACAAAACCAATCACAAAATAATGGAAAATTGCGATAATTTTCTGGATAATTCATGCCATAAGACCACTGCTGTCTCAATTATCTGACTACATCACCAAAATGCTTTTTGGTCTAAATCTTCATATAATTCAGGAAGGCCCTCCTATCATCTACCCATGAGAGAAAGCCATTCATTTATCAGCACCACATGATGATAAATTGCCATACATTTCTGCCCACCTTGAATAAACATATACAGGCACCCACCAACAACTCTACCCACTCCCAGAACCAACTCTAAGCCTTTTCCTACTCTTACCCGCATATCAGCACACCTTGTGAGACACACAATAAAGGGATGCAAGGTAGTGTTCCCCAGAACAGTAAGCTTGCCTCTGGGAATAGAGAGGCATTTGAGAAAAGGGAGGATAGAGTGGGAAGAAAGTAAACTCCATGAACAAACCGAATTATCTGAATTATCATCCACATAATTCTTTATTTCACTGTGAATAGAGATAAAGACTTAAAGTGTCTTTTATCTAAGGTCTCTGCTAAATGATAGAGAAAGCTCAGGGCCAAAATAATTGAAAGTGATTCTTTATGTGAAATCACATGGTTAAAAAAAATTAAATGATTGAGATTTTCTTCCTAAATTCATCTCTTAAAAAATTAAGTAATTCTTCTCATCTTGATAATTGGGGGAATCTCTCACATTCAAGTATCCAATGTCAAGGAAAATCTGTTCATCTTTAATTATGTATTATTTTAAAAGCCTTTCGAAGATCAAGAGAGAGAATTTCTGGCATCACTATCTTCATCAACATCGGAGGACTACAACTTTGAGGACGAATACTAAGAGAAACCAGAAACAAATGATTTAAGAATATTGCATACAATTTAGTTGTACTGGTTTAATTGTAGCAGTATGTTTAATTCGAATCCAATTCATGAGGTCAGTATTGTTTTTTACCATTCATCTTTAGAAATCTTGAAATCAATAAATCCCAGTAAATCATTTTTAAGAGATCTGTCCAACCATAATTTTGGCTCTTATTGGTAGAAAACATATTTTAAGATGGAAAAAATAATCATTATGAAGAATAGAGAGTGTTCGACCATTTCTTTGGAAATACATCTTGATAATAGCAACCGTTCATCATAATATAAAACAGAAAGAGGATTAATTTACTGTGGCATAAGAAGTCCTGCCAGTTCCTAAATGCCCTGAATAGTTTCTCTGAGATTTTTTACATTGCTTAGGCCTCAAGGAAAACCAAAGCCCCGCCTCCAGGTTTAGTAGCAAACAAACTCTGCTTCTCCGGTGCTAGGCTCCTGTTGCTCCTCTGGTAATAAGCCTCATGTACATTTGCTAGGAAGCTGTGCAGCTTGTCGGCCGGTACGATTGATACTGTGCAGCCTCCCCATCCTGCTCCAGTAAGTCGTGACCCTTGAGCCCCAAACTTCCTAAAACAATGAGAAAAAAAAAATTAGAACCTGTAAATGAAAATGAGAGTGATTTGCCCGGTGCTTATAGAACACACAGCCTACCCAAGTTCTGAAGGCGGAGGAAGGGGAAGGGGATAGGGAGGGGGAGGGGGAGAGAGAGATTATTTTGTGGGTTTTTTCAGTGTTGTCAAACATTTTAGGAAATTAGAAAATTTATACTGTTGCAGAAAGTAATTTGAAATTTAATTATATCTCAAACTAGCCCCTGGTTTTGGCTCTAAATGGCAAGTAATTGCTGTACAACTCTTCACATGGTGGTGACTTTCTGGAATCTTCAGGAGCTGGTCTGACAACTGGCCTCAGAATTTATCATCAGATGAAATGTGTGATTGGGATAGAAACTCCTATATAAACCACTACCTAGCAAGGGGTAATTTTAGTCACCATTAACCAGGCACAGTCTCAAACCTAAGATTTATACCAAAGCAAGAGATCCTACGCAAAGTATAAGGATCACTCACTCACCTTTAAAAGATGCAGTTTATCCTGACAATAAAAGTTAACATATACTTCAAATTCTTCCACATAAAATTTATTCGAAATTCATAGATTAAAAACTTCATAAGTAATTTAGCACAATTTTGTCCCTTTCTCCATCTACATGACCTACTTTACTTCCTGGAAAATGTCGTATAATATTACCCCTACTCTAGGACATCAGAATTATTGCACACCAGTAATTCATTTTTCCCTCAATGGTTTTCTCAATTAATTTCTTTTCATCATCTATTTCATTCATTAAAATATGCTTTTCAAGTGAAAATAGATGTTTAAGTAAAAAAACAAAAATGCTTGCAAATAAATAAAGATTACTCATCTCCTCCTGTCCCTCAAACATTCAGCTTATGACCCAGTAGCTAAAACTGAGCCCGGACTCCTAGCTGTAAAGTTTCTTTGACTCTGGGATTCTAGGATTATTCTGAGTTCTCAGGCTGGCAAAGGGTCAGTTTGCAATTTGGTGATTTGAAATTTAAAAAGAAAAATTTGTCATATGCAGTCACATCAAACTATCTCTCCCTTTGGAGAACACTGAGAGAAACCGAGGTGTCAGCAAGTGTATCTGGGAGACTATGGCATCACCTAGAAAAGAACACTGTGCCCTCTTACTTGATTTTCTAAGACCCAAATTATGCCATTTTGCTGGATTCAAGTCGACCAGGTCTTTTATGGTCTTCAATGGATTTCTAGGCATATTTTCTCACACATTTTCATTTGAACAGTTTTTGAAAGCTGTAATTTCAAAAGTGAACATAGAGCAACCTGAGAATGTTGTTTCTAAGTGGCTGTAAAATCCATAGGAATTGCGCTGTGTGGGGAGAGAGGAGCTATTTTCTTGAGTATCCTTCCAGTTTCCGGAGAGCAGAAGCTAGAAGTCTTTCTAGGTAAATGCATTTCATTTCTGAGTCTCCAGAGCTGCTCTGTCATGATCCTGCCTGCTGCAAATAAAAATGGACTGGACTACATCAACCACGTGGTCTGAAATCGTCAAGGCTCAAATTTCCCAAAAAGAGAATCATAAGTGTTCTTATAAATAACCTTCTGCCCTGAGTCAATGGCACTTGTGATCACAAATCAGGGTCTGCCCCCAGCAGTTGGTCAGCATCCTGCCTAGCTATACACACTCACAGGACACGAAGGCCCTGTCTGCTGTGTTCCCCACTGGTGTTTAATATGCCCTTTGGCATATGCCATAGAAATTCTGAGAGAGATCTACAAGTTAGGAGACCAATATAAGCTTTAAATTAAGAATGGAAAGCAGATAAGTCAAGGGTGTTTAGTGAACTTTTCACTTTTGCGTTTTTTCCTGGGAGAACAGTGAGACATTAAAGATATAGATCCTGAGAGGCAATCATCAGAGAAGCAATACAAGAGTTAATGAAAACCGAAACCCTAAAATCCTCCAAATACCACTTTGATGATTGTGGTGACTGGATTGGGAATAATATGGAAGGGTTGATCAAAACAACAAAAGCAGCCTCTGCCTTAAAAAGCACGATGTACTAAACAAAGGCAAGAAGAGCAGAGAGATGGAGATTCTACAGCATGTTCCTTTGGATCCTTTTATCACTGAAAAGTATATTCATATAACTGACCTTCCAGGCACGCTATATAGCCTGACTAAAACTGCCTACTTTTAAATGAACTGATTTGAACATAAAGCACTTACTAAGGTATAAGGCACAAGACAATGGAATGGGGGAGAGATCCAATAAGACCCAACTTTGCTGCAAACTACAAAAAGGAAAAACAAGGAATTGTGGATTGTATTTCAATTCAATTTTATTTATTTCAAAATAAGTAAATATTTTTACATTACACAAATGGATGTTAACTATTTCAAAAAACCTTAAATTTAGGGATAGCTTATATCTCTCTAATCTCAGTCGAGCATAGTTCCAGGCATTTGGTAGATTCTAATAAAAGGCTGCTGGATTGTTATATTTGTTTTAAAATATCAAAATATATACTCAGATACTTTTTATTACATTAATATTACAAAGTCTCAATTATGTGAAACAGTATAATAAAGGAAAATTTATAATTTGCCCAATTATAAAAAATATTTTAAATGAGCAAAATGTAAATTTTAAGAAATGACTAGATTTTAAAGTAGAATTTACTGAGAAATATAAAAATTTTGAAACCAAGTCAATTATGTGAGACAGAATGTGTGTGTGTGTGTGTGTGTGTGCGCGCGCGCGCGCGCACGCACGCACACGTGCGTGCATGTATAGTCAATAATATAGTCTTTATCTGGAAAGAATTTTAGCTTCTGCTCTGAAGTCTAGATTTTTTTACTAGAGTCTCAGAAAAACAGACCTTCGAGAACAATTTCTATTATTTTTACAGCCAGGTTAGAAACACTTTCAGATTGCTTTAGATTGAAGAAACCACAGATTTCAAATACTGTTCAAATGAGAAAGTGTAAGAAAATATGACTACAAGTCTATTTTAGAAATGTAAGCCACTAAAGGCCACTGAAGACCAGTTGGTGTAGTTCCAGCGTAGGGCATATATATGTTAGCTGGGGGCGATAATAAGTAGAAGACAGAGGCCCAACGAGAAGTAAGCCCTAAGAGCAGCTGAAATGGCTCTCTCCCTTTCCTTTGGCAGAGTGTACAGATCAGCACTTAAGGTCATGGGGAAAGAACATCCTAATGGGAATGTGCACTTCATTCTCCCTCATTCTGACCTAAGCAGCACAGCCATGGAATAAAGCTGTTGAAAGGCTTCTGAGGAAGACAGCAAATTTACTTTTGTAACCTTTTTTGGTCTACCAATGAGTCATCTCTTATTTCAACAAGTGTCAAAATAGAAATAAAAGGCCTTAACTATTTTTTTCTTAAGTATTATCAGGAAAACCAATAACAAATGCGCTGTCTCACACAAATTGGCTTGGTTTCAAAACTGTTTTGTGTTCCTCAGTAAATCTTACTTTAAAATTTAGTCATTTCTTAAGATTTACATTTTCATTAAAACGGGATATTTTATGATTGGGCAAGCTTCATCTTTTTCCTTCATTATTATACTTTGTTCCACATAACTGAAGTTTTCTACATTTATTTAATAAACAAAAAATAAACAGCCTAATAGCATAAGTGTAGTTTCTTTCTCCTTCCCTGGCCCTTTCTTTGGATTCTCAACTAATTTTCTCTTGAAGAACAGTAAAAGACTCAACTGAAAAAAAACAGCAAGCATTGGTGATCTCCATCCCTTTTTCCCCTTTCTCTCCACTTAAGTCATAAAGCAGCTTCCCATAAGTTGTCCTATAGACTAGCTACCTAGAGACACCTTTCGAATACAATCTAGCTCAGATCACGTGAAGACTTTAGCTTGTACATAGTGCCCTGAGTATTCCAGGTATATGCATCCTTCATTCATTCACTCAATTAGTTGTCTTTCCATGAAAATAGTTTCCAAACAGGTCTTCAGGAAAACTAAAGGAATTTTAAAGTGCCACAGTGGACCAGGAGGGCTAATCGATTGTCTTTGGCAGGGCTCCTCCTTGAGCCCATTTCAGCTTCCCTCCTCCACTGAGTATGTTAACTTGTTCAAATCACTTAACCTTCATGCCTTCTAGGATCTCTACACTTTCTGCTCTCATAGCCAATGGTACTATAAGATTATTCTGACCCAGAAATGTGAAATCTGACTTCCCAAAAAAGTGGCTTTTACAGAAATAAAGAAAAATTCAGGAGTCACCTTGATTCTTCTCTTTCACCCACAGGGCAATTGTCTTGAATCTTCCTTCAAGGCATATCTGGCATAGAATCATTTAACATTTCCACTTCCACCTTTCTCTACTAGAAGCCAGAGTCCTACCAATGGCCTACAAGGCCCATGTGGTATGGCTCCCCACTACTTCTCTTACTTCATCACCTCCTGCCCTCGCCTCACTGCCCGCCAACCACTCTAGTCTTCTTGTTCCTCACGTGTGACAGCCTGGTCCCCACCTCAGATACCCACCTCTGAGCCTCTCTACTTGTTCTCATTTCTTTGCTTCCTTCCGGTCTCTGCTCAAATATCATCTCCTCGGAGAGGCCTCCTTGGCCCTTCCACATAAAGATTACCCACTCAACCCTGGTAGTCTTTATCTCATCTATTTTTTTTCTTTTTCATAGCATTTATCACTACTACTGAATTTATATTGTAAATTGCCCTCTCCCCATGAGAAGGTAAGCTCCTTAAGAGCCAGAGCTGGTTGACCATCCCAGGAAGAGAAAGTTTTATTAGAGAATTGCTGGCAAACGCCCCTCCACAGCTTTTCAGGTGGGATTCAAACTACTCGACTACCATCCAGACAAAGACGCTTCTTCCTGATTTCTGCACGAATCATTCCACTTCCTTTTATGTCCAAAACAGAACAATATTTGTCCCTTCCATTTACTGGGCTCTTGATATTTTTTGAAAAGAGTGCTTATAATGAAAAAAAGCTCTGGAAGGCTTTTTGGCATTTAGTGAGCAAACACTGACGACAGCAGTTATTGTCATCAATGTTGTGTTCAAGTGTCTCAACAAGTTGGGTTGCACATGCCATTTGTGATCATTAGAGCTACTTGCTTTTAATTTTTCAGGCTGGGAATGTGGCAATGAGTGAGGCAAGCCATAGGCGCCAAGTGGTAAATTATATTTGCATTACTAATTGCAGACAATCCTGTATTATTTTCTCACAGTGGAAATAACATCCAGCCATTTGAGAATTCTCTCAATTTCCCTTTCAGTTCTCCCAAGGTCAATGAGATCCCTTCTGGGTAAAGGGACTATTCTACCTTATTATCCCCATTCTCTAGCAATTATAAGGAAGTTGTTTGCCGACTTTGTGAAAGTTTCCCTCTTTACATTTCTGCCTCAACTGACCATTTATAAACTGGGCTTTCTTTAGCCTTTATTTCCTCAAATTGCCTAACTTAAACCTGGAAGGCAGGAAATGCTGGCTCTCTGAGTAATTCCTTCGGCAACATCCCTCCCCGTCCTACCCTTTCTGCCATACCCTCCAATCAGGCTCGAGGCCCTCTTTCCATTTTCTCCCTTCTTTTCTCCCTTCTCAAATAAAATTAGCAAAGTTGAGGCACCGAACAGGAGATGCTGACAGAGCTGAGTGTGGTGGACAGCATTGATTAAAACATCATGAGAAAATAACAACAGGGTCCATATGTCTGAGAAAAGCTCCCTGAGATGCCTACTTATCCAACGATGGAAAAGTCTTTCTAATGATGTTGTAAAGAACTGACTCCAAACATGGAGCCTCATAAAACCATAGAGTCAGGTCTCCAGTCATTCATCACACAGATATTTAGGGAGAAACAAGTCCAGCTCTGTATCACAGATAGCCCCTTATATAGGAAGTGAGGAGGGATCTTCTTTCATTTAGAAGATATGAAAATGTTACTTTTTTTTTCATTAATTTAAACAATTTCTTTGGCAGCATCCCCCAGCCCCTGCCATGCTACTATCTCGGCCTCACCGACAGATGTCCACCAGCTGGTCCAGCTCAGGGCAGCTACACTCGTACATGTCCCGGCAGCTCACATGGCTCTGGTTCATTAGCTCCCCCAGCAGCTGGACCATGTTGCCAGGTGCCTCTTCACATATCCTCTTAAATTGGAGTACTCGCGCAGCCTCACTGTACACGTGCTTTGCCCGCTGGTAGAGTTTGAAGATGAGCACTTAGAAAGGAAGGAGATGGGGACCAGGTTAGAAATAGTTAACTGGACAACTCAGTGCAAAGAAAAATATAGTAATCAAGGACTTCCATTTCTGTCTTCATTAGCAATACGTTAGACTTTAAAAAGGTCTCTCTTTCACCAAAAGAATTCTTTATGTTCTAAATTGATCTCTTTTGAAGTTAATTTTACTTTTACTTGACACTAAAACAATCTTATATTTTCTTCATTTCATCCGACACATCCAGACATGTGCACACACGTGTGTGCAAACTGACTCCTCTCATAGAAGGGAAGAGGTAACACGTATTGTGCACTTTAAAGGTACTATTTCATGGAGTCCTCATCACAGAATGGGGAAGAAGGGATGGGAGGGAAGATCCTGGTTTAACAGATAAGAGAATAAGGCTCAGTGGAATGAAGTAACGCACCTAAGGTCACACATCCAGAAAGTGACAGAAGAAGAATAGATCAGGACATCTGACCCCAGAGCCAAATTCTTTTCAGTGTGACCCACCAGAAAGGACCAGTGAAAATGCTTATGCTGGCAATTCTATTTATAAAAATGCATCCTAGAGATAACCACAATTATTTTTATATGTGTATATATATGTGTGTATACACATATACATATACACACACATATATATACATATATCTGTATATATCCTGCATTATTTATCATAACAGAAAAAGGAAACAATCCAGATATCTAATAACAAGAAACACATTTTAAATTATACTACATATATTAAAAAAAATATTACTGCTATTAAAACTCAGATTCCAACACAATTTACTACATGGGAAATTATTCATTATTAAGTGAAAAAGCAAGATACAAAACCATAGGTACAATTGATACTAATTTTGCATACATATATATGCATAATTATATTTCTTATAATTAAAAATTATAAGAAAGCACCAAAATATTAACAGTCATTACCTCTGTGGTACATTATGGGTGATTTTATTTTCTCCTTGACACATTTCTGTATTTTCCATACTATGCACAATGACTCTGACTATGGCTATACTATTTACACATTCCCTTGAATAACAACTGAGACTTTTTTACCTGTGCTGAACAGTGGCTGAGCTGGTGTGGTGGGTCTGGGAAAATTCTGGAAAATATATGGCAGCTGCCTGGCCCACTGGAAAGAGCCAGGGCTGAGAATCGAAAGGTCTGTCATTTCTTCTCAGCTCTGTGACACCCAGCTGTCCCCAAGTTACTACCTCTATAGAGCACTATTTCCCAATCTCTAAAATGAGGTTGAGAATTACTTCTCAGGAACCTTCCAGCTCTACCATTTTATTATTCTTTGAAGAACTTCCTCCAAGCCTTCTCCCACATTGTTATATTTTGTAAAGAGAAAGCTAACTGTGACTGTTACCTTTTGTTTGCACCCCAGTGCTACTCTCTGCCCTTCCCCACCCTGCTACCTGCCCCCCAAGAGGCTGACCTGTATGGATTACACCAGCCAGTTCCCTTGCCACCTAGATTGGACAAAGGGACAACACGAGCAAGAGAGAGAAGGGAGAAAAGTAAGGTCAGCAGATTTATTGCCAGCTCCTTCCTAGCAGAGCCACCTGGAGCTGGCTCTGTCTCTCCACTGAAGGACACTGACCATCCTTTCAAGGCAGCCTTTTCTACACAACTGTCTCCTCCAGGCTCTACCTCCAGTTTCTTCTCTCTTAAACTATTACTAGTTTTTCAGAAGTGCTTATACATTCCACTTATGAACCAATCAATAGATTTAAGTTTAGTATTTATAAGTGTGAGGCTTTTCTATAAATTAATAATTAAAAGTTTTCTTTCAAAGTTTCTCAATTGAGCCATGTTAGATATATTAAACTGTTAACTGTAACTGCTTGCATCAATGAAATGATGCAAGTTCATGTGAATTTTCCTATTCTTTTTCAAAAAGGACCTGAATTCAGTCATCAGTTATTCTTTTACAATGTGTCTTATAATCATCCCTCCCTTCTATTCTCACTGCCATTACCCAAATTTACACTTTTATTCCCTTTCCCATATAAACTATTTTTCAGCAATCACCCAATTGATATTCCTGTCCTAATCTCTCTGCCCTGCAATCTACTTTAAGGTCAACACTGTCAGATTGAGCTCCTAACACACAGCCCTACTTATGTTCCTACTCAAAACCCTTACTGCCTCTCCAGTGTTTACCATGATCCAAATTCCTGCACTCAACATGCACAGTCCCAATAGGAACTCTTCCCTTCAGCCAAACTCACCTATTTGTAGTTACCCAAACACTCCTTGCCTCTGAGTATATGCATTAGTCCACAGAGAAATAGTTTGTTGCCCTTCTTCTCCCTGTCAAAATATATCTCTTTCTGAAAGGTACAGTTTAAATTTTACATGCTCCATGAAGCCATGATGGCCCCGGCTGGAAACTATATCTTGACTCTGAATGTGTACCACACTTGAAGTCCATGGCACTCATTTGGGTGCTTATCATGTACTTCCCAGAATAATGGTTTCTCCTATCTCCACAAAGCTAACAGCTGAGACAGAAACCCAGTCTTCTAGTTCCATGCATTCCACAACTACAACCTTTTACTTCATAGCACCTTCAGCAGCGCCTTACATGACAGGGGCTCTGATGGGTGTCTGGTGTTGATGATGATATGATTAGGACTTGATTTTTAATCCAAGTTCAAAATTAAGATGTCTCCATATAGGCATTGTGGCTTTAAAGAAAATGAGGTGCCCGTGCTCACAGCTTACTAGTGTTGAGGCTGAGGAGAGGGGGCAGCAAGATTTCCTTTGGTACTGAATCTGCAACTACTGATGCCAAGTATGGAGGAAAAATAAGAAAAAAAAGGACTTACAAGTTAAATGTAGTTGGGAATAAAAACAAACATGTTTTGTTCCTCAGTAGCCAAGTCATGTGTGAATTAGCCCACACTGCAGTATGAATTTGTTATGTCCACCAATAACTTCAAGGGAAATGAGAATATTTAGAGTCTGGGTATCAAAATATCCCAAGGTAAAAATACTTTTACCAATACCCAATACTGACATAGACTGTCAGCAAAAACATACTGTCTAAAGAGCAAGCATAGGTAGATTTAACAATAACTCCTCAAAATCTCTGAACAGAGAAGGAAAAAGGTAGGCCATTATCTGGCATGTACATACCTGAGACAAGTTAATAATTTGACATATGTTGATATAATCTAGGTTGTAAATATATACATTTTGAAAAGAAGGAAAATAACTTTGGTAACTGTACTTTAAGATTGTTCTTTTTTTTTCAATTGAGGTTGAAACAAAATGTTTAAAATACCAGCTTTAGGATTCCATGCATTTCAGTTTTGCTTTTGAACTACTTCACTTCCCATAATCATAAGCCAAGTTAACAAAATAAGAACATGGGAGTGGGGATGGGGGTGGGGCGTGAGGAGAGAATATTGATTCATTTTTATTATAATGTCCCATTTATGAAGAAATCATCTAGTTTCCAGGTCCACTGCTATTACGACTGTAGCACAAAAGGCACAATAAAGCAATATCCACTACAATCTTAAAGTAGTGCTATTTAGCTGACAAATCACTACTATACTCTGATTTGCAAAGATTTTAAAAAAGAACTCTGAATTATAAAAATTTTCAAATATACAGAACAGTGAAGAAAATACTACAGTGAACTCTAAGAGCCCTTCACCTAGATTGAACAATTATTAATATTTTGCCATATTTGTTCCATTGATATTTTGCTGAAGTGTTTTAAAATAAATTATAGATGTGACATTTCCTCCCTACATATTTAAGTGTGCATCTCTATAAAATAAAAATATTTTCTTACATATTATTATCACACCTAACAAAATTACCAATGATTCTTTAATATCATCTCATATTCAGTCTGTATTTACATTTCCCAGTTGTCATTTAAATGTTAGTTGATTTACACCAGGATCCAAACAAAATCTCTACACATTATATTTTGTCACTACATCCAATAAATCTCTTTTAATCAAGAATTTAAAGTGATTTTTTTGATACTCTAGATTCTTAATGTCTTATACATACAATATAAGCACATTTTAGGGCCTTATCCTGTAATAGAATTGAATATAGTCCATCAGGAAGAGTATTCTTTGGTTTTCCGTTAGGATTACACAGTCTTTTAGGATTAAATATTCTAAAGTAGAAACTGTCCGGCGAAATATTTTTTTATATTAAACCTTAAGATTTGACTTGTGACGAGAAACATATAGAACATACTGAAGATATGATCAGGACCTCACGAACCTGGCACCTTGTGTCTGTAGTGTATTGCAGTGTTTCACAGCAGGACTTCAGAATAGGAATGTCTAATGGGAACTCTTGCTGGGCATCCTGAACGTGCATGAGAGATCACCATGGCACACACCCCCGAACAGTAGTAACTCAGACAACAGGGAGAAGGGCCAAAAGGGCATCTGTTTTCAATTGTGATATAAACATCTTGCCAAAGGCTACGACAGATTTGGAGACCACCCTTTGGGAGGGAAAGCAGTTCTGCATTGGCTGTACACCACAAATGCTCTCTGGATCCAGGGTTCTGGCTTGTTATGTACTGGCAACTCATCAGGTCTCTGCTACCATACCAAAAAAATCTGTACGGATACCAAAAAAAATCCAAGAAAACCTGAAACTGTCCATAACAGCTTTCTTCCCTGTCCAATTAACTTTAAAACCACGTGCTTCATCTGTCTATAAACTCTTATAATCCTTGGGAAGAGTTATTATATTAAAGGATGAAGGAAGTTGTTTCTTACTATCTTAATTGCATCCATGATTTCTTCTGTGTCAAATTCAAATTAAGAATATAATACCAGGTGACATTTTCCTAAAATATTACTAGTGTCCAATCTTATCCATGGGAAGTCTGAGGTTTCAAAGCAGGATGTATCACACAGACTTTAGAATGCTGACTTTCTCAAAAGTGAATCTTAAATAATTATTGATACTAATGGTATCTATGACATACATTCTGAGGTCTAAATGATCATGGCCATATACATTTAAACTATAAAAGATGTTGAATAAATTCACTTGTATAATGATTCCATTATAGCTCTAAATTTTGCTTCCCTCTGACTTCCTCCTTGTGCCTCCAGTACACCACAAGGGCGCCTGCCTTAGGCCCACTACAGTAGCTGTTTTATTAGCCTGGAATGCTCTTCCCCCTGACCTTGACCTGGTTGGTCTCTGCTTCGTATCCACATCTCATCCACATCTCAGATGTCATACCTTCAAGGAAACCTTTCCTCAAATATAGTCTAGAGTAAATCCCTCACATACACATTCTCTCCATCCTATTTTATTTTCCCAACACTTACCATCCAGTTTTCTCATGTGCTCATTTGTTCATTGGTTCGTGGTTATCTCTCACCACTATAGGCTCAGCTTTGAGAGATCAAGGGCCTTGTCTAATTTCTTCACTATTGTATCTTCAGCAGCTAAAATAGGGTCTAGCACACAGTAGGGACCCAATAAATGTTTATTGAATGAATGGTTCAGTTCTTTGTAACAAACTGTACCAAAACTTTGCTAAATAAACAATTGTGGGACAAAAGCAATACAGCAAATGAGGAAGACATTATTTTGGCAACCGATGCTTACTAGCACCTTCACCAAAAAAATCAGAAATAGTTTGCTAAAAGAAGATTTGGAGACAATTAGTAAACTCCAGTGTCTAAAGTGTACCTAACATCCAGCATCACAGATGACAGAATTGTTTATATTATATTTATTCTTCACAAATGTGGGAAAAAAGATTTCTAAAACAAACAAAATATGTTTCACATAAAAGAGAAGAAACAGAAAATAGATAATCATAACCAGTTAAAATATATATTTCTTTCTTTCAGGCAATCTTTGTAACAAAAAGATAACCTACTCACTTCTACCTTAAAAGGATGGCTACATAGCTAATTATCAGAACCCATCTCTAGTCAATGAATCTAAACCAGGGCACAAATAAATGATTATTTTGTTGTAACTTTGGTGGGAAAGAATGAGAAAGAATTCATGACAGAAGAAACACACTGGGCACCATTTTCCTCATAAAAGCTCTGAGAGCAGCAGGTCAACAATAGATGGAGGCCATTCCTATTAAATCTCTGAAAGAGCCTTACTCATTTATTAAATTCTGCACTCAAGAGCTAGTAGCCTCCTCATCATTACCTTATCTTCTACTAAAAGTGATGCCAAAAGCACTGAGTAAGATAGCCATCTAGCAACAGTCAATCAATAGTTCTTACTGAACACTTGCTGTGTGTCCCACACCATGCTCCAAATGACAAGAAAGACGTGGAATAGAAGCCCCTGCTTTGAGGAATTTATGACTCAGTTAAACAAATAAAACAAAATATGAAACCACTGGACAGTGACCAACTGCAGCCAATATCCAAGTGCTGGAAATGCTGAAGGTATATACTCTGAAGACAGGGTTTGGTGGGAGAAGAAGAGAATGAGAAATGTCATGGGAGAAGGGCCTGAGCCATAAAGCTTCCCTGCTGCAAAGACAACATGGCCGAAGGCCCAGGCTGGGAACAAGCAGTGTGTGTGCATTAGCCTGAAGAGAGCAAACTAAGCAGAACCTGGGGTAGCCTCTCGAGGAGGCTGTCCTCACATCTGAGATCTTAACATCGTCTAGTACACACGTTACACAAAGGTTGAAAACTAAGAACCCATGACCCATATCCAGCCACAGTGATGTTTTCTTGATCCACATACTAAAATTCTAAATTTTGCATAAGAATCTGGATTGCTGCTTTCCCTTGAAATACTGAAATGTTTGGCAGCATTGAAACACTGCATGGCAACAATTGGCTGGAGCTGAGGAGCAGCTACCCCTTCTAAACATGGCACACACACTTTATTTCTACACAGTTCCCACCATTCTGATGCTCAGCCTGCCTCACTAGTGTATGTGCCTGCCTGGTCCCTACAGGTACCTGCATGTGGGCTCTTATGCCATTAACCTCTGTATAACAGGAACTCTTGGATAGAGAGAGAAGAGTGGGCAAACCAAGTGGGTCATCATGCCATAATGAGCACTATTACCATTATTAACAAATGTCACCTCCCTTCGGTCCATCGATAGCTCTGTATTGAACTAAGGTCTATCTTCTTGTAACATGTACTCTTTGGTCTTAGTTTTGCTCCCCAGACTTACATAAACATAAGACAGCTGTTGAGCAATCTGAAGAAAGCTCTCATGTTTTATGTTTTTTACATAAGGATGAGGATCTACTATGTGCCAGTTTTAATTCTGAGAGAATAACAATGAAGCTCTTTACTTTCAAGAAGTAATAGTTTAACAAAAGACAACAAGTGTTGGTAAGGATATGGAGTAACTGCGACCCTTGCACAACGTTGGTGGAAATGCAAGATAGTGCAGGCACTATGGAAAACAGTATAGAGACTCCTCAAATAAAAATAGAATTACTACATGATACAGCAATCACTTCTGAGTAAAGTATAACCAAAAGAATTGAAATCAGTATCTCAAAGAGATATTAGCACTCCCCTGTTCATTGCAGCCCTACTCACAATAGCTAAGATATGGAAGATATGGAACCTAAGTGCCCATTAACAGATGAATAGATAAAGAAAATGTAGTGCCCAAGTGATGATACCCCTGAAAGAAAAGAGGCCTTCTCCTTACCTAAATTGAGCATTTCTTTTAATTGTCTCTATTACTCATAAATTGAACATTTCTTTTAATTGTCTTAACCATTTAGGTAGCATTATGTATAAGAGTAGAGATTTCAAAAAGCCATCTCAAATCCTAATCTGCAACTTATTAGTTGATTGCTCTTAAGCGAGTTTTTGAACTTTTAAAGTTTCAGTTTCTTCAACCAAGATTGAAAAAAAATTTTTTTAATACAGTATATACAAACAATGAAATATTACTGGAACTTAAAAATGAAGGAAATTAAAAGAAAAGAAAAATGAAGGAAATTCCACAATAGGCAACATGGGTAGACCTTGAGGACATCATGCTGAGTGAAATAAGCCAGACCCAGAAAGACAAGTACTCATGATTCCATTTATATGAGATAACTAAAACAGTCAAATTCATAAACTCGAAGGCTGGAATAGTGGTTACTAGGGGATAGGGGAGGGAAAAATAGGAGTTATTCATCAACAAGAATAATGTTTTAGTTAAGTAAGATGAATACGCCTTACACATCTGCTATATGACACTGTACCTATAGTCAACAACAATGTATTAAAAGTACTTAAAAATAGTTGAGAATAAATTTCATATTAAGTGTTCCTACCACAATAAAAAAATACATTTTTAAATTTTTAAAAATAAATAAAGAATAATCTACTAGAGAGAGATCTTGATATAAGAAAAAATGAAGGGCAACGGATGCTAAGGCAATTGCTCATAGCTAAAGTAGAGGCACAAAGTCAAGAGGTTGTCCTGATCTGGGTTATCCTAAAAACAGAGCCTGACACAAAGACTTGAGTGCAGGGTAGCAGGCATCCAGGAAGCAGCAGCAAAAGAGGAAGGAAAGTGAGACAGGAAATGAGAAAAGTCAATAAAGAGTACTTACTAAGCAAGTCACCCCTGGATAACCAGGACCCAGTTGCTCGGGGTCTCTCTGAAGAACCATGTAGAAGAAGATGCCTCAGAAATGGCTCATCAGAGAACAGGAAAGCTGGAGCATTTATCCATAAACATGCCCGTTGTTTGAGTATTGTCCCCAGCGGGGTTAACTTCTCCACAAAGATATGTCTTGGCAGCACAGTGCCTTTGGAGAATGCCCCAAGAAAACAAAGGAGACGCTCACACAGAGGCTAGCTTGACATGGACTGCTGGCAGTGCTAAATCAGGTGGGCCAAGGGGCACAGTGATCATGAGGGCACAGTGATCATGACCTTCATGAAGGAGGTGAAACCAGCTAAGGCTTAAAAGATGAGCAGATGTCCGGCAAACTAATTAAAAGGTGGGATAAGGAGCAAAGAAAAAGATTAGAAACTTAAGGACAGAGGAACGTTATGAGAAAAGACGTGGAGATTAAAAACCATGAGGTGCTCTTAGAAAATCCATAGTACATTGAGGTGTCTGGAGCAAAAAATGAAGATGAAGAGCAAAATAACAGGAGACACAGTGAAAGAGAAAATCGAAGTGGTAGGCAGAGGCCAAATCCTGAGGGCTTTTAAGTAAGATCTTTAAATTGTATTTTGTAGATAAGTGGTTCTTGGCTTTTTTAGGGTTACAAAACTTTTTGAGAATCGAATATAAGCTGTAGACCCTCTTCCTCATCTCAATGCACAAATATCCAAAATTCTATATGTAGCACAGCATACACACAGATTCCATAAAGCTATCCTTGAATCCAGGTTAAGAATTCCAGCTAGAAATAAGAAACCATTATAGCCATTATATCATTCAGGATTCTTGTTTGTAAACAACAAATCTATACAGACTTCCTTAATCAAAAAGGAATTTATTTTAAAGATATTAGGGAGCTTGCACAATTAGGATTACATATTTCTATTTCTATTCTCTATTAGAATGCAAGAACAGCAGGCAGAAAGTGGTCAGAAGCCAAGAGAAGCAGGCAATGAGCAACACAGGCTGTCTCTCCACAAGTCCAGATGTGACATTGGACTCTAAATACTTTGTCAATGAACCCTGTGCCTCTTTAGACTCAAAGCCCCAGACATAAGAATGTGCCAAGGCACCAGTATGAGCCTAGGACCCTTGCTCACCCCCAGGTGACAAGTGACCTATGAGAAGCAATCTCACCCCTCAGCTTCCACTATAGGAGGCAAGACCCTCCCTTTCACCAACAGGCACAAGGCCAGAGATTTCCCTAGGAGAGGGGCCTGGATCTAGGTAGCTAAAACTATGGCACCTGTCTGCAGCAGCAATGAAATACCACAACTCTTAGCATTTAAGTCTTCTCATCTCTAGACCGACCACCCAGCTTCCCTTGCATGACTGAATTTCAAGTCTCCTTCACTGATGATTTCTCTGAACACTGTGTATGGCCTACTTAAAGCGAGGCTCTCCATCTATTCTCAGGGTCAGTCTGAGGATGGCAAAGTAGAGCTGGACCATGGTCTCCTTCATTCTCAATACAGTGAGTTTCTTCAAGTAGCTTCATATCGCTAAACTGCATAAAGGTTGTATGGAGATGGAAGAATGCAGAGCACGATTTCCAGCTAACAAGCTAAAACATGATAAATATTTTGGGAATCAGACTTATCTTGGGTAAAGACTTCATCTCAGGATAATTAATCAAAACAAAATAAATAAATATGCCAGTCTGAGAGAATTGGAAATCTTTATCATGTAAATGTATAATTAGTCTTCTGAGGATGCTCATACCCCCAAATACTTTCCCACTGTTTGGGTGAGGGGCTAAAAGCAGTTGTGGTTTTAGCGGCCTTTGCACAATCACATAGCTGCACGCCAGTGGCCAATTTCTCTCCAAACAAAAAGCTCCACTGGGCTACACCAAGAGTTGGTTTCCAAGAACAGCAATCCAGAGGTAGATGGAAAAAACCACTTCAGAATCCACTCCGGAGTCCTCTGTTTTCCTATGCAACAAAGTTATAATAAGTCCCTGTTCTGAGGCATAGAATCCTAGGAGTATTGAAGCAGAAGAATGGAAAAAACACAATACAATCTTCATTGAAGTTAGACTGTGGTTTCAAATTTATTTTTCTAGCAATAATATTTTTCATAAATGTGAAGTTTCTGAAATGGTCAAACCCACAAAAAATAAACTGCTGTTTTCAGCCACATTAATTTCCCATTCCCATGCTGCAAAGACTAAATTGAATTAGCATTTTACATTTAAGAGGGGGGAAAAAAATCTTTAACTACCTGCTTTTAAAAGCAAAACCACTGATGAAAAAAATGTATATGTACTTTCAACACAAACCACATTCCTCCATGGAAAACTACATTCCAATAGGCATTTGCGAATATTTTCAAATCCACAGCATAATGCCATCTTGTCCGTGGAAAGTAATGCTCCCCCATCACCATGGTATTAGCTTCCATTTCTCAGTGGCACTGTCTGTGTCATAATAAATTCTACTCTTCTGACCTTGGAAACTTTGCCTCACGCTGCCATAGTCACCATCACCTGCATTTTACACTCTGGCAAAATATTAAGCTCCCGTTAACTCCAGAGCCATTCAAATGACAAGATTGAGCCCATTGCTCCCTTCCTTTTCATTCTATACTCTAGTATCATCCATGTCTGAACAATTGTTCTACCTTCTAACTGGTACCCCTCTCACTTCTAACCAACCTGTATACAGCTGCCATAATCAACTTCCTGAACCACCATTTTAATAGTGGCATTCCCAAATATTTGATTGCATCAAACACTGGTATATTTTTCCATTGTCAAGTAAATGAGGGCCTACTCATTCCAATCCATCAAGACACACAAAGTCTTCTAAATGTGTTTAATCCTTTCCTACCTTTTATGGTGTGTTTGTGCCAACTGCTGCTTGCAGATACCTTACTCCATCACTGGTTGTCCAAGAGTAGAGGCTCAGCACTGATATCTTACACAGACTAGTTTGCAATGCCCAAATCTCTCTCAGTGTCAGCCCAGATGCCACCTCTTCCATGAAGCTCTCTGAGAACGTTCCAGTCACCAATTTCTATGTTCTCTCTCCTAATTATAGTTATCACACACTGCTTTAGGAGGGCAAAGACTGTGCTACCTTCATCTTTATAGCCCCTGAGGACCTGATAGAGTGTTTTGAATGTAGCAGTTTCTCAATAAATGGCACCTTCTCATTCCCATCTCATAAGCAAAGAAAGAATCTGAAGTTGTCTCCTGGATGACCCGGATTTTATGTTTTCCTCTTTCTCGAGGAAACTACTTTCCCATTAACTTCCTAGAACTTCCCTAAAACTTTGTTCTTGGAACAAGTGAAAGGAGCAGACAATCTTAAGTCATTTCAAAAGGAGCCTAGGGAGTTGAGAAGGAGTCTTGGTCAATGCCGAGATGAATGAAGACTATAGAAAACAATGTCACTCTTGCCTAGAGCTGGCCTGTCCTGGTATTTTAACATAAAGGGAAATGAGTTCTTGTCTTTGCTTTCTTCTATTCATTAAATTACAAGGCAGAAAAAAATGTAAGAAACCAAAGAGGATGCAAAAAAAATCAGTGCTTATATGTGAAATAAGTAGTATGTTTCTATCAGAACACATTAGTAATTATTTTATTGTTGTCTTCCCACAAAATGATAAACAAGGTCAAGGATTATCCTGGCTTTACTGATTGCTAATGCATAGTCCCTAGCACAGTGTTCAAATTGTTGCCCTCAATCAAGAATTTGTAATATAAAGGAATAAAAATGTAACACTTATGTATTTACATTACTCATTTATTCACCAATATGATCAACAAGTAGTAGTTTACCAAATTACAACAATAGTTTAAGTGAGAAGCTACCTCATCTGCTGTGCAGAAAGACCCAACTAGATTACATAGGCTGTTGCCCAGAGTCTGCTTTTGAAAGGTATGCACTGGAGCAGACCCAGGTAACCTGGGCACTGAACAAGGGGGGACCAGGGACGAGGGAGCTCTGTCTCATGTGCTAAATATGGACCTCCTCTTAATCTCCTCATGGCAACTATTGAAGACAGTATGCCTACACTACACCTGGACTTTCCAAAATGTGGTGTAGAATTAGGGAAGATGAAATGTTTCATTTTCATAAACATCTAATGAGATATCCCTATTCTTGAGGTGCTTACACTATAACTGATGATATCCTGAAAAGATAAATGAGGATGCCGCTATTTCACAGAAGCCCATGATTACAAATGGGTTCATGCAGTTCTCCAGGGGCCAAGGTGGAAAGTGAATGCACACGGGCATGAGTTTATTTGTGGTTTCTCTGTGTTTGCATTCATGTGCTTCTCAATAAACAAGCAGTGTGTATACACATCAGACTCTCCCCCTTTATCAAACTGGTTTTCCCCTTTTCTTTGTCCATATGACGCTTTCCCTTTTAATTTTCATCTTTCTGTCCCCATTCCCCTACAAGAGTAAAATACAGAAATGAAGCATGCATCTTGCTATTTCTTATGTTAATCAAGTAGAACTTTATATTCCTTGTTCTTGGAACATTTTATAGCTTCCTATTAAAAAACTAAATTATATTACTTCCCTATGTAGGTGGTCTCTGGTCTTTTTGCTGTTGCATTGGTGGCCCTTGATAGAAAAGTGGTTTCCCAACATTAGAGGTCCTAATGCACTAAGGGTGTTCATTCTTGTAGTCTCTCCCATCCCATTCCCTCCTAAAGACAACATGGGGAATCATCTGCCTCGAAAATTTTTAAAAACTATGTAGTATCTCTGCCCCGAACGTAGAGTGGTGCCCTGTCATGTTTTCATCTGAAAATCTACAGCATGAGTGACAATCGACTGAGATCTCATGAGGCTGAAACTGTGAATGTCTATACAGATACAATGGATCATAATTTTTTTGCTATCATTACTATTGGTATTTGGCAATAACTTGCTAAAAGTCACTGGATCCATGCATAGTTACTCACATCTGCTGACGCACATGGAGACAAATTGGAAGTAGGTTCATGTTTCTAATTTAGAAGTTCTTAAAGCTTCCACCTGAAGCCAGGTACTTTGGAAAATATAAATAAATGAAGGCCTAGGAAATGAACAACTAACATCAAACAGAAGGAGATGCTTTCCTGGACCATGAACTAGGATTCTAGAATGATAGTCTCCTGAAAAGAGACTATGTGAACTCTACATACCATGGAAGAAAATGACAAGCCACCAGAACTAAGAAGGCTTTCACCAAAGTGCAGATAAAATGCCAATATGAGAGAAATGTGCAACATAAAAAGAGGTCATGGTATGTCTAATTTTTAAGTGAAAAGAACTTGGTATTTGGTCAAGAACAATATTCATTGTTCTGGCAAGAATGTCAACTTCACATTTTTACATAAGAAAGTTAACTGGTTCTCACCAGTATCACCAAGATTTGATGGGACGAGAGTCATAGCCACAAAGCCCAGGGAAGTGTGGTTGTCATTAGGGCTATTTCCAAATGTTCCGGTTCTAACACATCCATCTTAAGACAGGCTGCACTTCCCCACTCCTTTGAAGTTCATCACGTCCGCAAGAATTGCTTGAGCCAATGAAATGAGAATGGGCATGACAGTGTGACTCTCTGGAAGATGTTAAGAGCCAGGGAACAATTAGCAACATTCCCTTCCTCCGGCCACATGATTATGGACAAATGATGGACCACCCCCTGAGCCTAAGTCCCTGAGTGTCTCAAGTGAACACTCCCATTTACTGACTTGTATAGGACATGCATTGTGGGGAAGAAATGAAGTTCGGTCAAGCCACCGAGACTTTGGAATTATTTGTTACTGAAGCACAATCAGCTTGAACACACCAATACAGGAGATAATCACTTTGACCAAAGTAAACATACTTAACTATAAGAAAAGCAGCTTTTTGTACACAAAGATATTTACTTATATAGACACCTAAAAATATGAAAACAAAAGCAAATGTAGCAAAAGAAAAAAAAAAAAGAGAAGAGAATAAAGGCAAGATTGTGGCCTCTTAAATAGTTGAAGACTATAGAAGGCGTTTTCCTAATCCAAACCAGCAGACGGACAACAGGGTACCCAAGAGACATCGGCTATCCTCCTATTTGCAGAAGCTTCATTTTATTCAAAGCAGAATGTCTAATAAGTTTACGGCTGTCCCTTTGATAAGTTCATATCTCAGAAGGTAGAGATCCATCCATAATACATTCAAGCAAAAGGAATACTGAATAATGTCAAGTCATATATCCTGGACTTAAGGAAAAAAAATATATTTAAAAATTTAGAAACTGTCCTTTTCCTTTTTCTTTCCTTTCCTTCCCTTGAGACAGCCATGAATGGCAGGACCAGCAAGGACAGAGTCAAAGAGGCAGCTGGGGCTGAGGAGGTGGACAGGACTACAGGGTCAGGGCCAAGGAGGCTAGCAAGGATGGGACCAAGGTAGTGGTCAGAGCTGAGCAGCCCAAGAGAGCCAGCGGTGCTAAGACCAAGGAGGCAGCTGGGTGAAAAAGATAGTTGACAAGGTCAGGAGACCAGGTACATACAGGGGAAATAAACAAAATATTAGGAATGATGGGAGGCATATATTTTTTATGCTTCAAAGGTCTATGCAGGGGCACCAGGTGCCACTGCAGCTCATATACATTGTCACTTATCTGCTGCTTCACTTTGTTAGCATGGAGCAGCAGCTAGGTCCATAGCAGCCCCAGGTCCCACTGGCTCTTCTTTCAGCTTCTCTGACTCTTGGGCCAGGTACATGTTTAATTTCTCCTGCAGGACACCAGTATCATCAAAGTTGGAGGCCTAGATTGAGAAGGTAGGAGTCTGGTTCCCGTCCACCCTCATGAGCTCCAGCTTGTGCTTGCTCTTTCCCACTTCATGTCTATTGTCACTTCTGATTGTCTTTCTCATCTGTGAAATGAAGATAACCATGTGCCCCAGGGTTGCTGCGAGATTAAAATCAATACGAGTGAAGAGTAATGTGTAAACCATAAAGTAAATAACAAGTTTTGAGGTTTTTTTCCTTTCTTTTATTCTTTTTTTAGGAGAATAAGATGCCCTCCTAAAGAGCAGTCTACGCCTGTGCCCTGTGCTTGCTCAAAAGCTGTAATTATCACTCGTGACTTTGGAGATCACAGGATCCAAACAAATTAGTCAGCAACTGGCCAGTATTGTGTCAACATATGGTCACAGGAAAAGTTGGTAATCCAAGCAATGAGATTCGTGTCCAGCTCAGCATAGTGCATCTGAGAGGCAGGGCCACCACAACACAGAACACAATCTGGGTATTTTCAAAAGGAATCCTATTATCCCTTTCTTAAACTAGCTTCCAAACCATCTGACCCATTCATTCTCTAGCTCAGTTTCCATTTAGTTTTTCATGGGTTCCTCTGTTTATCCTCTAGTGTATGTTCTTGACTTATCTCCTGTGCTAGATGCATGTGCCCATCTCTCCTGGTTCTGACTACAGCTTCATCTTTTCCTGTTGGGTCACACTTAAGGAAATATCCCTCCCAAATCAGCCTGAGCCTCTAGAAACCCAGATATTACACGACACCCTTAGATAATTCCTACCTGTGGGCAAGGCCCAACATATAATCCTTAAATTATTCCTAGCCAGTTCCTAGTGGTGAACTGTGGCCATTCTAAACAATGTCTAAAGGATTTGAGGATTTTGCTTTGTCTGTGTATGTGTGTTTAATTTTAATGGCCTCTGAGCATTTCTAAGTCTATTAGAAATTTGGAAAGAGAAAAAATCAATTGCACATGGGCCTTTGGAAGTCTGGCTAGTTTAGCAGAGGCTGCAAGCCACAGTTTGATTATAAACATCTCTCCCTACACTGTCATCTCAAGGTCAACATCTCCCAACTCAAGCTCACATGCAGTAAAGAAGGAAAACAATTTTAGCATTGAAATAACATTGAATTCCATATCCCTTTGAGAAAGACATGGATTTCCATGATGGGGAAATTAGTTCAAGTCAAAACTGAGTATGTTAAAGCATAGACAGGCACCTGGAATAAAGGGGTAGTGGCATCCTCCTAAGTCCTCTGCTGGGGGCATATGTCATCTTTGCCTCCATTCATACAATCTAAGTGCAGTGCCACATTCAATAAGAACTACATCTTCTAAAGGGTTAAGAGAAACATTTGCTTAAGGTCTTAGACCAACAAAAGCACAAACTCAGAAGGAATAAGGGCAAGGATTTTGATCCCTAACATTAAAGATTAGTGCCAAGAGAATTCAGCTGGAAATTTGGCTGAGGTCAGATGGCTGGATCCAGAGAATAAATCAAGTGACATTATTCTAGGAGACTCTAGAATCCCACAAATTTCTGTTCAAAGTTTTTTTTTTTTTAATTTATTCCAGAAGCAAACAGGGAAACCCTTTGGAGATGACAGAATTACAAAATGTATTCATTCATTCGTTCAACATAGATTTATTGAGTGCAAATGTAACATATAAATTATAGAAAGTAATGCAAGTAAGTCAGTAGAGAAGTTATTCTAAATAAAGAGGTAAGATTAACCATGCATAATTTTTACAAAAACAATGTAATCATTATTTTTCAGGGGGAAAAATTAAATATATACATAAAGAGCAATGCATGTACTAGGATTAGCAAATTATTCTTTGTGTTTTCTAAGATTCTCTAGGAAATTAACTTATTCAAAACATACTGAAAAAATAAGAGGGGGAGAAAAGACAGGCAGAGGCAGAGAAAAAGGAACATGGGTACAGAGAAAAGAAGAGTCTATAGATTGAGGAGGGTGTCGTGTACAGGAAAGATAAAAATTATATTGAGCCTTTAAGATTGGTAAGAACTGCATTTCATAAAAGAGGAAAGTTCCAGTCAGAAAAGGACAACAATATTTAGGATTAAAGGCCTAGAGGCAAGACCAAGATGCAATTCATAAGTGGAATGGTTCAGCCAAGACAACACATATCCACATGAGCATGTATGGGTTCAACATGGAGTCAGGACAGAACAGAGAGAGGGCCAAATGAGTAAAAACTTAACATCTGTGTTAAGGAGTTTAGGCAATGAGGTAATGGTGAAGCTCTAAAGGGTTTTGAACTAAGAAGTGACACCATGAAATGACAGCTTTAAGATCATTTGACAGTAAATATCCTCAGTGTCTATTAAGGCTTCTTTGCCTTTGATTCTTCCCAAATCTAATTATATAGTTTGGATTTTTACAGGTTCTTTAGATGCCTTGCCATATCAACAAACACCTTCATTAAATAAACATTTCATTAACTATGTAATACGCACAAAGTATTTAACAAGGCCATTGGTAATCTGGGTTTATCTAATCTACAAACTCAGCATGATATATCTCACTCATCACTATGCACATCATTTTCAAGAAACACATCAATAGTTCTCTGGACATGTAATCCTCTCTCACTCATCCCTACCTCTGTACCTGCTGTTTTGTCTGCCTAGAAGTCTTTCTGACTGCTTGTCTATCTAGGAAATTTCTATTTATTCTCTAACTTTTATGTGGTTGTCATCTCCTTGGTAAAGCCACCTCTGACTTCTGTCTTTTCTCGTCTTCCTCGACCTAAGTACACCTCCAACAGCACAATCATACTCTTATCTGGATCAGCTTTTTCTTACTTGTTTCTACTACTACTTTGTCAGCTCCTTGAGGATGGAACCATGTTGTGTTTATTTCTGTGTTCCTAAGGCTCAGTCTCAGAGCCTAGAGGAGGTGGAAGAGGAGGGAGAAGGAGAAATAACAAAATAGCTAACATTTGTAAGCATCTCCATTAGCAAGTATTGTTCTTTGCACATTATACAGATTATTCCTTTAAGGGAGGTATTCCTATTATGCCTATTTCACAGTAAAACTAAGATGACTGTCACAAATCATGTAAGGAAAGAAGCCCGAGATCCTAATCCAGGAAGTTTGGCTACCCTACGGTCTATTGCCTTTCTGGCGTGGGGGTTTGTAAACTCTTTCCGCAAAGAGTAAGACAGTAAATATTTTAAGTCTTTTTATGGGCTATTCAGTCTCTGTCACAACTAATTAACTGTACTGCTGGTGTGCAAAAGCAGCCACAGCCAATCATGGCAACGTTCCAGCAAAAGTTTATTTTACAAAAACAGGTGGCAAGTTTGATAAGCTTATAGGCTATTTTGCTCATCCCAGTTCTAGAGACTCAATAAATGTTCATCAAATTAAATAGGATCTAACAGTGTTGGAAACCAAAACCTTCTCCCTGCCCTCAAATGATTCCTTCATCTTATTCTAAAGCTGTCAGTAGTTGCAGCCTTTAAGACATTACTTGGCAGGCAAATCCAATGCAGGCACTCGATAATGAACTGTAGAGCTAAACTGAATGTGATAAATGGGGCTCTGAGGCTGATCTCTGTGCTAAGCTCCTGCCCTCCCAACTCTACCTAAAGAGACTATTGGATCCTAGCTAGATGTCTCTGGCCCCAGCACTGAGTTCCCACAAGTAGACAACTTTTACTTCTAAGAAGAAAAGCAACTCCAAGGCTCCATCCTGTACCTCCAAACTTTACCTGGCCTCCATCTCTGGTATCTGATGATACTAGTATAAAAACAAAATTACTTGAAAGCAGCAGGCAAATAGAAAAAGCTTCCACCTGAGCAATGTTTCAACCTGAGCAACGAAGACTCCCTGGTGTCCCAGAGTGCTGTTCTACGACAATTATAAGCACTTCTCGAATCTAGATTTTTTTATATAAGTAGTAAAATCATCAGAAACATGGGTAAGAACAAAAAGATAAAAAAGAGAAGATTATTCGATTATGAACATCTTGAGGGCAGGTACCATATATTATTCACCTTTGCCTAGCCAGAATACCTAGCATATAGCAGACCAGTAAATGTTTGTTGATGAATGAATAAATAAATTTAATGAAGCCAAGAATCTAGGTGATTAAGTTTGCCAAAACACACACATTCTCCAGATTTCCTCAAGCATGCTTCAAAATCAGTAAGATCAGAGTGGAAGTTGGAAACCTTCCAGTTGTGAGTGAGGAAGCAATCTATGCCCTTCCTTTCTCCAGCAGACTCACCATCTTGTGTGTTCGGACTCAGGATTTGGGTCCGGAGTTCCTGCAGGCTAATTCCCAGACACTTGCAGACCTCTTCGGGGCTATAGGGTTCAGGGTGAAGAGCATCCTCTGTGATTAACAGCATTTCTTCCAGGCTGACCCCTAGTTTGGCCTGTACCTCCTCCAGCCGCAGTACTTTATCCCATTGCAAGCTTTTGTACTTAGCCAGGAGCTGAATGAAACCAAGATGAAACCAACAAAATGGTCAGTTTTATTTCAGAAATTGATAATGTACTATTTTAATTAGCCAAATCCAACTTTAAGCTTTTATTTTTCCATTTGACCTATCCTCATTTCCCGCCATGCTTGAAAATGCACACTGGGTTCAGATGTTTGGAATTAAACATGCTTGTGTGATACTCACAGGCTAGTTAAGCATTTTTCTTAAAAAAACAAACAAACAAACAAACAACTCATCCACTGATTTTTTTTGCCTGTCACTACTTTCCCTCAGGGCTATTTCTTTGAATAATTTTGTTCTTTCATCCCCATTCAGTTTATTCCTAATACACCACTGTCTATAATGTCTACAAAACACTATTCAAATCTCACATGACCTGGGTCCTGAGGTGGACACTGTATGCCCAATTTCATTAGAGCACTTCCTGTTTACTACATGCCTCTTTGAAATGGCTAATGAATTTAAGTATCTGGGCCTTTGGAGTAAAGTCCCAGATTTTAAATGAAACCCTCTTTGGCGACCTTATGAAAAATCATTTCATTAGGTTGCTAGTGGTAGTAGAGCTGTATGTTTCTCCACCATCAAGAAAAAAGTTTGGCTTCCAATTGCATCCAGAAGCATGCTCTCAATCTTTTGGAAGGGGTTAAGTAGAAATCAAACCTTTGTAAACAGGTCTACTCATGAGAACCCCAATTCAGAATATGTTTCCCTCATTCTCCCCAGGCCACTGACTAAGCCCTTCAGAGCAGGTGACAGTCAAAACAGTGAAGCTCTCTCTCATCTTGAGGTCAAAACAGTGAAGGTATCTCTCATCCTGAGGTCTATACAGTTCAGTCCCCGAGTGGGAGGATGACAGCAGGTGCAGACAGTGCAAACAGCAAAAAGAAGCAGGCAAAAGAAGGGGAAATCAGTCTTCGAGAAAATGTGCATCTGATTTATTCTTCTATTATGCTGATGATGTGATTTTCTTTCTTTTCAACAGGAAGCAGGGTTTACCAAAAGAGCATTGTACTCTGGTTAGGGCCACTCACTTCTGAAGAATGTTAATAACAGACATTCTTATATTCATTAGTCTTCTTTTTAAACTTCTGCCTCATACATTTGAAAGAATTAATGATTTTAAGGCAGAACTGGGAAAAGAGACAATAGAATTATATTTTTTCTGTTCAATTATTTCACAGAACATGGCGCCATTTTTAAAGCAAAGACACAAACTAAAACCTTCTGACTGTTTTCTTAGCACGTTTAGTTAGTGTTTACTAGCGGTGTTGGATTTGATACCTTTACAGATTGACCCATTCATTCATTCATTCATTTAATTTATTCATTCATGTTCTATATTTCAATATATTCCAAAAATATAATTTGAGAAAACTTATAAAGACATACATACAGCAAAAGGAAAACATAACGATATATTTATTTTATACAGAAAAAGAGCTGAAGTTTATGATCTCCTAGAATGATGCTTTCTTGAAATGCAGATCCAAATCCAACTGAGATAAGCAATGAAGCTTACATGGTGCTATATGGTTTTAACTGTGCTTGTAAAATTTTTTTAATCTTTGACAACTCTGTGAGCTAGGTACTACCACTTTATTTAAAAGATGAGAGTAAATGACTTGCCCAAAAAATTGGTTGGAAATTGAATCTAGGTCCTATAATTCTTTCTTGCTTCCTCAAGGTCATGTTCTCAATGAGATTTGGCTGATATCTATGTCATGCTACTCCTATTAGTCCAAATCACCACTCATCTTATAAATGGTTTTCTAGGCATAAACTAAGATTTGTGTTAGAACATTCCAGTGATTTAAAAACACTTTGACAGGGGAGTTCCTTCTGTAAAGAAGAAAAGAAGAAAGAGAAGGAGGAGGAGGAGGAAAAGAAGGAGAAAACGAAAAACATCAAAAAATGGCCCCCAAGTGATGACAGTGGACTCTCCCTAAGAACCTTTCAGTCAAGAATGATCTCCAAGTTCCCATCCCTGGCCTCACGTAAACAAGTCACATTGCCTGAGATACCTCATCCCAGGAAACTTGCCCAGGGATGTGCAGGGAGAAAGTCTGCACGGGATGCCTGCTGCCTACAAGGTTATTTTCCAAAGCAGCTTCCCTATGTGCTTTTCTTCCACAGAGAGAGGCACTAACATCCAGGGGTTCACATTCACTCCAACAATGTCCCAGTTTGCTGTTGGGTCCACTTAGCCCTCAGCCAGAAGGTCCACACAGCTAATTTCATGTGTATTTTAATTAAGAATGAAATCTACCACATGCCCTCAACAACAGCTGCAAAGCCGTGAACCACTGAGTATGTGCACTACATTGTGGGAGTAAAATAGGAAAGCCTCTTAAGCCCTTTGAGATTTGGCTCAGGAAACAGAAAGATGACTTGCAGATGAGGGAAGTGGGTGAGTAAGATCGCTGTTGCTCAAAGACAGAACTTCGTGAGGGAATTTGCTACTTACAGCCCTGTTGACTGGCCTATGTCACATTTGTGAAGCAGTGCTATGAGTCAGGCCTATTTTGTCACAAGTTCCTCAGGAGCAGAATGGGAAAACGAAAGAAAGCAATTCTTTGTCAACATTCACCATTTTCTATTTTACCACTACAAAAATTGAGCGTTCATATCAGATACCACTTCTGGGAGGTTCCTGAGCCTGTTTCGTGCTCTGTGGACAAGAAAACAGGCAACAAATGTTTGGTCCACAGTCATGGAAAGAGGCAGATAAATAGTGCTAGCACCCTGTCTTAACTTGGTTTCTCCTGGAAGCAGACCCTGAGACAAGTACTGGTGGGATCAGGTGATACCAAGAAGCACTGGTAGAGAAGTGGGAAGTGAGATAGGAAGAGAAACCAATATGAGATGCACTGATACGGGCAGGTGGAGTTGGGTCTGCTGGACCCTTAGGACCTTTATGTATAAACTTCAGATGTGTCCTACTCATGGGCAAGAAAGCTGGAATTTTTACCCACTAACTCTCATCCATCATTGGTTGAGGGCTAATTCCAGGGGGTATTAATTAGCTTACTACCACTTCCAGGTTGTCCCACATGCAAACTGCAGGCACTCTCCTGCAGTTAGAAAAATCTCTCAGTCGGAGAGTCACTGGGACTTCCAGTAAGAGAGTATGGTAGGAAAAGGCTAAGAAAAGAGCCCTAACTGAGGAGCCCGTCTGTCAGATTCACCTCTCTGACTTTCTCATTGTATTTAGCAGTACTAACAAATCATGGAAAAAAATACCAAATCGGCTCCTCACCAGGTCAACAAAGGGTAAAATTTCTAATCCTTCTGAGTTACCCTCTAAAAACAATTCTTTCAACAAGTTGTTTTCCACACAACAAAAGCAGCTGTGTTGTTGTTCCTGGTTATTTAAATCACACATGCTTTAACAAAAAAGAAAAAAAAAACTGTAAAAAACACATAGTTTGAAATACAAAAAATAATACGAAGTAAAATAAATCATCTGTGATCACCCCAATGAGATAACTGCCAAATGCCATTTTGATAACCATCCTACTACGCATTTCTTTACACATACTTTATGCATACCTACAAACATATGGTTTGAAATAAATGGGATCATACTAGCTGTGTTTATTGTGCGTATTTTTTTTTTTTTTTGCTTATCTCCCCCTCACCCCCTTCCAAGTACAAAGAGCCATTCCCCAATGACCTTCACATCCATGTTTCACTCCTAACAACCATCATTCACCACCTTAAACTTCCCCAGGGTTAGTCATCCCCACTGTCCATGTTCTCCACATTAGTTTGTAGGCCACAGAAGAAATCTAAAGAAATCTACACAACTCTGCATTATGGATCCCATCACTATATCCTTGGCACAGCCTATCTGTAGCATCCCCAAGCACCCTGCTCTATATCTCATTCATGCTAAACTCCTAAGGAAAAGACCAGGGGCAAAGGCAGATCTGGACTCCTATGCTTACTTAACACAAGTCACAACCCACCTTGGCTGGAAATTCCCAGTATATAAAGTGAGACACTTAATGGCTACTTCACAAGCTACTGTGAAAGGTTAAATAAGATAATAAAACACCTAGCACCTTGCATGGCCCAGAAGAAGCATTCTGTGAGGGTCAAGTTTCCTACCTTTCCCACATTCCTCTGCCTCTCTAGCTAGTTCTCCCTTACCTGATACCTTTTCCTATGCCTTCAAACACATACAGATATTCCTGTTTTAAAATTCCTTATTCCTCAAGCTACTGTTCTTCATTTCTCCCTCGCTTTCACTGTCCAACTAGATAGAACCAGTTGTCCATAGTCACCACTTCCAGGCTCTCAGTAGCCACTTTAACTATTGCATACAGCCTCCCGAAGGGCATTCCTCATCTCCAAATGCACTGATTTTTCTCAGTTCTTTTATCCCTTAACAAATCAGTGGTTTCCAGCACTCTTCACTACCTACCTTCTTAATATTCCCTGTTTTATTGGCTTCTGAAGCACTGAATTCTCCTGGTTTCCCCTTCTCCTCTTGGTTCTTATACCATTTTTATCCATGACTCACGTTTCTCCTTTTGTTATTTAATTAAAGCCATCTCCCAAGTTCAACCCCCTGGCCTTATGATCTTCACTTGCCACAGCAAACTGAACTCAGTTCTTTGTTTCAACTATTATCTCAAAACAAATACATCTGAAGGCTATAGCCTTAGCCAAGAGATACATTCCAAGCTCAAATTTCTAACCATATATAAGAAGATGCCATGGGGGAATTTCATCACCTCTCACTTTCCAGTCACCTTCCATCCTATCTTCATCAAACCTATTAGTGGCCACAGTATGCTTTTCACCCATCCCTTCAGCTTAAAACTTCAGCTTTCATCAACTCCACACTTTGCCTTCAGTCACACACACCTGTGAGCCCTGGGTGTTACTGAGTACCTACTACTTCACAGGCCTTAGGCAGAAAGCAGTGACAAGGCACACAACGTTCACAGCATGAGGCTCACAGTCTACTTAAGGAGACATTTAAATAATAATTGCACAGTGAAGAATTTAATCCAACTGTGATAAGCTGCTATAATGGAAAAATACAGGATGTGGTAAGAGCATATAAAAGGACATTCAACATAATGGAAGTGGGAAAGGTTGTCAGGGGAAACTTCCTCAAAGTAATGACATTTATGCCAATAGGAATACAGAAACTCAATCACCGAGAGCCTTATACCCGACCCTTTAGTAGTCCAGTCATAGCTTTTCTTATCTCCCTCCCTTTTTAGCCCATCCTCACAGACACTTTAAGACCTACTTGTCTTCAATCAAGGCAAAAGTTCCTGCTGCCAGATTAATATTTCTAAAATATCTTGCTAACATTTGTGGCTCTCAGTGCTTCCAGGACGAAGCCTGAGTGATCCTTAGCACAGCACTGAAGGCCCTGCCACGATCTGGTCCCACTAAACATATCAACTCTATTCCCTAATATGTATGTCCTCTGCCCTGCAGCTTAGACTCACCATTTTGAGAATACTCCACACTAGAATCTTGGCAGAGTATGCTCAACTCAATCAACAGGCTGAGTGAAACCGGCCCCATTCTCGAGTATTTGGTTCTTCTCCACTCAAATTCATGGAAACTGCCAACGCCCTGAGAATATTATGCCCACTTGTCACATTCTATCACCAGAGAATAAGTTCCATATTGACCACTAAGTGGCAAGAGCTAAAAACTGGTGTGTGATAGCTCCTGACCAAACAGGCTCTGTAAGGAATCTCACTGTAAATTTTTCCTGAAGTGTCAAAGGACCACATGAAACTCTCCTTCACTGCTTCACATGTTGCCACAAGGAACTCAGGGTATGCAAAAAGCAACAGTTAAATTTCTCTTCCTTTTTCGATTTCCCATATTTATTATCAGCATCACCCATTTTATCCCTCAATATAATTAAGGGATACTCTCTTTTACAGACATAAAACATTGCCACTGAGTACATGTAAAATATAAAAAATTTTGTACTCATTAAAGATTTCTGGCCACTTTGTTAATTTAAGAACATAAAAATGTGCTTCACTTAAAAGTATCACTTACGCAAGTAATAATATAAATCTCTATTGAGTTTGCTTTGAAATGCTTTTAATTTTAGTTCAAATGGCTCTACAAGACTCTAACTTTTAATGAATCTACATCAATAAGTTTGGAAGCTGGTAGAAAGAGAAAATGGGGAGGAAAAAGAGAGAGGAAGAGAATGAAGATTTAAGAATAGAAGACAAAGACCAAAGAGAGTTAACAGAAGGGAGGGGATATGGGGGGGTAGGGGGGAGGGGGAGGGGATGTGAAAAACTGAAAGTTAATAATACTGTGATAAGTTTGCACAGTGACAGATGATTATTAGAATTAGTGAGGTGATCACACTGTAAAGTATAAAAATGTCGAATCCCTATATTGTACACCTGAAATTAATATAACTAATGTAATATTGTATACCAACTATACTTACATAAAATTTTAAAGAAAGAAGAAACTATCAACATTAAAGCAAAACAAAGAAAAATCATCTTTATTGATTTAGTGTACTTCCCTGTACTAAGAAGATACAAAAGGCACTCATTTTCAAAAAAGGATATTGGAAAGATAGAAGGAGAGGAAAAATATGTTATTCATTGCAATATTGCCATGTGGAGCTCTATCGAATCAGTCTCATTTTTAAAACTATTCTGATTAGTTATTTCTCCACTGACCCTTTGTTTTTATTGTCTGAAGACAGAAAGCTTGTCCAAATTAAGATAAGCTTCTTTACCTTTTTACATGGGAGTTTATTTCCTGGTTTAACGATCTTATTTCCAAACAAAAATTCTATTCAATCATATGTTACCGAAAGTAGAAAAATGAAACCATATTGTAAGGAAAATATGCTTGGTAGAATTCCAGCCTATATTCCGAGGCAAAAGTACAATCTTAACATCAAGCTCTATGTGTGTAGTCCATATTAGCAATTTTTATCTTTATTTCCCTTTTGTACATAACCTCGAACTCTAGTGATTTGCAACAACATGAATGAGAAGACATTCTCCATTTTAATAGTTATTTTTCTTTCTTCCATATTTTAAAAGAGAGAAAATTTCAGAGTATTTAAAACAAAGTGTTTAATATAATTAATATAAAATAATACCAATTGTGAGGAGTATGGCGAAAAGCCATATTCAGATGCCAAATTTTGCTGGCCAAAGTATCCCTAACACAGATACGGAGTTATACAGTTACACTCAGAAGGCATCCTCAAGAACAGAAGGTTCTGCAGTGAACTAGGGTTTCAGCTACTGCTTTCAAGAAGGATACCCTTTTCATAGTTGACCCCCATCCTGACGACTTTTACTACAGAGTTTCAGCATTACAATTTTATTCCTCACTTTCTTCTTGTACCTTTGGAAGACAGTAGTCACAACGTGAAGCCATTTCACGTCTCATACTTGTTTTAGCCCATGTGTGAATCTTGTAGAAGATATCAAATTCGTGATAAAACTTTGAAAACAATGTTGTGTGTGTTTGAGGTCTCCTCAGGAAGGCAACACTTACTCATCGATCTCAAAATAAAAAGTTGACAAGAATAGACCCTCAGACAAATAAGACACTAATTTCTTCCAACTCCCAAAAAAGAAAGCTTGTCCTAAAGGAAAAAAAAAGTTCACTAAAGCCTTGATATTTAAAAGATTACTGTACTATGTCTGCTCATCTATGTATTAAGTAAATACTATGTATAGTTTAATATTAAAACATTTCTTTTACATACTTTTTAGAAATTATCTGAATGAGTAAATTCCAAATTTAAAACAATTAAATCATGATTTAAAAAAAAATGTTTGACCCCAAAATTTTCCAGGGAAAAAAGCTCTTATTTTTCTGGCTCATCATATCTCCACTCTCCTCAACTTCATTACTTTAGGGGGTGAGAGTAAAGAGTGAAGTGTTAAATCAGTTATGAGGGAGAACTATACCCTACACATCTCCATGGTAGCTAGTCCAGTGCTGGGCAAACAATATACACTTGTAAAAAATTGTGAAATTGAGCAAAATAAATGACAGGGCAAGTAACACAGAGATTAGTCACTGATTTATCCAACAAATATTTACACTGTGTCTACTTTAGCCTAAGCACTATGCCAGGCATTGAGGCTGTAAGATGGACACAGTCTTGATTCTCAGGTAAAATCGAATCAGAAGGAGACAGACAGACACTAAGTAATTGTAATATTATCATAACTGAGAAGCAAATATGAAGGGAGCCCTACCTTAGCCTAGGAAAAGAAAGTCAAGGAAAGTTCCCCTGAGAGACTTTTAGGCTAAGACTTCAAAGAGGACTGAGGGAAGAGTGTTCTGGGCATGTACAAGTCCCTGAGGTAAGAATGAGCAAGACAGCTAGAGTGTGATGGGGTGGGAGATGCTGAGAGAGGAGATCTTGCCAGGGCTCTCCAGGTTGTGATAATGACTTTTTACTTTATTCCAAAGCAACGGAAAGCTTTTGAAAAGTGGTAAGCAGGGGAATTACCTCATCAGATTTAAATTTTTAACCATGATTCTAACTGCTGTTTGAAGAATGAATGGGAGCGAGCACAGTGGCGCTCCTGACCCAGATTCCAAACCCCTAAGGCCCAGACTGAGTTCTCTTCAACTTTCCAGTCATATCATATCATGTGCCTTTCTGGATCCTCCATATTATTTAATTTTTATGTCACTTTTTAGAACACCTGATTACATACCACCCAATCACATACTAACCATTTCCTATTTCACATCCCCATAACTCTCTAATCTCTCTATTATTATGTTCTGTATCTTTTTGTATACCTTCATGCTGCTAAGTGTACAACAGGTATTCAATCAAAACTTCCTACATAGATTTGAGGCTTGACTGGCAAAGGTCTTCTAAACTGTGGAACAAAGAACTGGCAAGACTCCCTTCTGGTCTGTGTTTCTCTAGTAGACTGTACAAGTCCTTTAGGCACAGAGGGGTTACACCAAGCCTGTATTTTCAGAGTAACCAGTGATGGCCCAATACAAAAATGGAGTACCTGAGAGGACCAAAGGTTGAGGCTGCCATCACTTTTGTTGAAGAAGCAAGAAAAGCTGTGGCCACTTCTCATCAATCACCTCCAACTATCTTAATCCACCCATAGACCTAATCCATTAATATTGGGAAGAAGCATGAGAACTACACAAATTAACTAAATATCAAACTGGGTATTTATTCAGAGCCTGCTATGTACTGCTAGACATGGAAACCTGGTCCATCAGCCATATGGCAAGACCACAGGAACTTACAGAACAAAAGAAGATACCTGCTGAGATTACTAACAACTGCTTACCTGAACCTTTAATGCTTCCCCATACCACGAAAGGAGAACAGGAAAACAAAGACTTTATGCTGTACCTTGCACAAGTTAAAGACAAACCCAACCATTCATTCCATTCTTTACTCCCTATAATCAGTAATTTATCGTAGAAATTAAGAAACAGATATAAACCCAATTCCTCAATCACTCAGGGTCTCATTCTCTGACTCTGCGAGAAGACCATGCTCTGTCTATGGAGCATCATTCCCTCTTTAACAAACTTTCCTCTGTCTTTAATTGTGGCTTGCTCTTGAATTCTTTCTGTGCAGAGCCCAGGACCTTCTCTCAGCAGGCATAGGGTTTGAATCCCCACTCGGAAAGATTCGCCCCATCCGGCATCACCATGGCCTGTGCTTTACATATATAAACTGTCTTCTTCTCCCCAGTACCACCCTAGAAGACTCAACTTTTAAATTCTTATAGCTTCTCAATAGCTAGAGGTTGCAGGGCACACTATAGGCTTATGTATCTCCTGAGTTTAGAATCAGATGGCTCTGTACCCAAAGAGCAGTTTGAATGTTGCTGCAGTCAGAACATTTCCCTAAATTTTGGGCAAAGAGACAAAGTAATAGGGAACAAAGCAAAAAAGGACAAGAGAAAGCCTACTTCAAGTTTCACTAGTTTGCCAAGTTCATACCTTTGCAGCCAGCCGGCACTCCATCACCCTGATGTTGAAATGGGAAGTTGCTGCCTTATTCATTTCCACACAACTGTTGGCAATCACAAACACTGCTTCACTTGGGAGTTTCACATCCGTTGCCCTCAGAGGACTAAATTCTATCAACTTGGCCTATTGGAAGAAAAATGACAGGTGAGATATGATGTATTAGAATTCAGAAAATGTTTAATCATCTAAGCATTTATTTATCTTAATAAAATTTTTCCCCAAAATGCAATCATTCATTCATTCATTTAAATATTATTTATTGATTTCCAGGACTGTACTAGGCACTGAAGATATAACAGTGAACAAGACAGACACTCTCCCTGCCCTCATAGAGCTTACAATCCAGTGGGAAAGGCAGTCAAGTAGACAAATACATCTTTGGGTTGTATGACTATGGTAGCAAAACACAGGGTGCTATACAGACACATCGTTGGAGCACCTGATTAGATAGAGCCTAGTGTAGGCTCCTTTGAAAAAACAGAAATCTAAACTGAATCTTAATGGATAAGCAAAAGTAGGGTAACCAGAGGGTTACCCTACTAGGGTAACCCAAATAGGATGTCAAGAAAAGGGGAGAGCATATATAAGTTGAGAGGCAAAAACATTATGAGGTATTAACAGAACTCTGGGTGTTGAAATGTGCTGGAGCTTAGAGTTTGAGGGGTTAGGAGTAGTGAAAGGGTGGGTAGGAGAGGTAAACCAGGGGTTGGATTATGAAGTGCTTCGCAAGCCCAGAGAATCTGGACTTTGTTCACTCTATATCTAACTTACAGTAACATCAAGACTCTTTGCTATCATGTCTGCTTGTCAGGTCTCCTCCAAAATACTCAGAGTATATTCTTAGCATTAAACCAAATTTCCTCATGCCTCATGTCTTTGGCTTAGGGGAATCAACAACAAATATTCTTAATAAGAAGAAATTCAGGTATTCTGGGAAAATAGCCAAGCCTGCAGGAATCTGATGAAAAACTAAGAAAAGATTTTAGAGAAATGTCTGCTTCTACTTTGGAAATGAGCAGTTTATGGCCAACAATCCAAACCTCTGCTCTGCCTAAGGGAGCTGATAGCCAAGGGGAAGTGGTATCCAGCTAAGGAATTCATTCCTGGCTTACTGTCAACATTCTTCCCCCCACCACTGAAGCCCCAAAAATGTTGACAGAGAAAAATGATACCAAAGAGTAAATTATAAAAAGAGGGGTTGTGAATATGTGTGGTAAGAAAACTAACATTTGGGTTTAAAACCAACACGAGATTATGAAAATGTCATGAGATGAAGTGACTTGGGACAAGAGCAGGAAAGGAGGTCTCAATATAACTTGGGGGCTGAAAATTCTCATCCTAAAAATGAATATAAAGGGGAAAAAAAACCTAGACACAAGAGAAAAAAAGCTTGAGGTATGATTTTGACAGCTTAAGGGAGAGGTGATCAACAGGAAACAGAGGTGAACTGGTGGTAGCTTTGAATTACAAAGGAGTTGAGAAATACCACAGGAAAATAGAGCCTAATAGAATAGCCTGCAGGAAACGAAGCATTTTGGGAACCTCCTAGCCTTCTTCTCTGTGTGAACTTTTACTAGTTAATATTTCTAAATAGTTCGATGCCACCTACCGTTCCTTCTTCTGCAAGAAATGATATGGACTGGTCCATCCCTCCTCCTTCGGTGCCAATATAACGCTCACTCTTGGCGCAGATTTCTGCAAGTTCCACCTGGAAAAGTAAAAATTGATTTGCACTGTGAGTACAGTCATAGTCTATTTGTCATTCATTCTCCAGGCATGACAGGTTTGAATTCTAGTACAAACTATGACAAATTGATAGTAGTTGCCTAGAGCACTGTGTTAGCAAGACTTCCAAGACTACCATTCTGCTCAATAGGAAAACATACCAAGATCGATTAATGCCTGCTATGTGATGGAATGAGATATGGACTGATTTCTGCAGCCTAATAATAATAATAGCAGCTAACACATTGAATCAGACACTGTTCTAATTACTTTGCATGTACTATCAAATTTCAAATCCATGAGGGAGGTTTTTATTACTAACTGCATTTTATAATGAATAAACTGTAGCATAGAGAGGTTAAATAAATTGCCCAGGATCCTTCAGCAGATAAGTGGCAGAGGCAGGATTTGAACTCAAGAGTCTTGGCTCTATGCTTTTACCATAATATTATTCTTTATTCCCAAGAGGAGCAGAGTTTTGGGGATGTACCAGGAAACCAAAATTCAGGAACCCCAAAAGCCTTCTTTGAATATTTTTATATCTCATTAGCACAATTAATTCAATCCCTTTTATGTTTAAATTCTAAAAAAAGAAGAAAGAAAGGAAGGAAGGAAGGAAGGAAGGAAAAGGCAGCAAACACATATTATTGGGATGAGGATGGAAGTGAGAGAGAATTGCCTGATTTTAAAAAGGGAGAGAAAGGAAAAAAAAAAAAAAAAAAAAGAGTTGGAAGACAGCAGGAGGCAGGCCTGGCCAGATTAATGAAATCAGACAAGTATATGACCCAAGTCACTGCTACTAAATACCAAAGGGGCCTCCAACACCTGTGGTAAAGGCTGGTGTTGCTCCCTTGGCTGGCAAATCATTTATTTTGGCTCTAACTTTTAAAAAACGTTAGATAATGATGATAATAATGGATGGGCAACAGGCCTACGATCTCTGTGGTTTGGCAAGTGTGTCCTGGAACTGCAAGTCCCTTCCCGTGGTCAGAGGGACACAACTACTCCCTGAGAGAGAGGTCTTCATATAGAGTTTTGAGCACCACAGTCCTGCTTCCACCCTGACCCCTCCCCTCACCCCATGTCCTAACTGCAGGAAATCTGACTATTAACCAATTTGGACTCTCAGGAAGAGGGTAAAGAAGAGGGGGCCATTAGATAATTAACTCCAGCATAATCATAATTGTTCAAATTAACAACTGTTAATTTTGTCAATATGATTCTAATTGTACAGAAATGAACTCAAACCAAAGGAAAAAAAAAAATAACTCCCATGAATCATGATCTAAATCAACCAAATCCAACTCAGTGTACATGTTTGCCTAAGAAAAGGGGTTTTATACAATATTCAACTCACGAAGATTTTGACTTGAAGTGGAAAGAATATTTAGGGTCAGGAAATAGAAGAGAGTGTTAAAAGAGTTGTTACAAGGCAAATAAATTGATTTTACTGAGTTATGCTCAAATATTATGCCAAGAGCATCTACTGAAGGTCACTGTAAGAAATAGTCACATGAACGTCAGTTTGCATTTGTTTTCAGGCTTCTGGAAAAATCATTTTCATTATGTTTTGTGTGCTGTAAAGAATCTATGTGAGAAATGCTCTTTAGAACTTAGTACTCCCATAGAAAACATTGCCTTTTCTGAAGAACTGGAATAATTTCTCTATTCTGATCACAAGACCTATATAACTTACTATGTTTTCCTTTTCACTTTGGTTTCCAGAAATCTCAGTAAATAAAATTAAACAAAACAATTATGTCAAATAGTTAACAGCTGGTGTGTTTTTATTCTTCTTTCCTTTGCCCTGATTCTCTATTTCTAATTTACTAATCTTACTGAATAAATATTCTTGGTCATATAATTTCTAGAATTTTTCTCAAAAGGAAGTAAATATGCACTTGGTACAAGTAAAAAGAAAAAATGAGACATGACAGGGGTCAGGTGGAATACTCATGTTAAAAGGAACAATGATAAACACAAATACATTCTAAGAAGCAGGGCAAGGAGGTCCAGTAACCATATGCTAGAAGGAATAGTTAAAAGAATAGTGGAGATGTGCCTGACCTGTCAGGTAATGTTACAAAACACATCCACTTTACACAGTGCCACCACATGGAACAAGAGATGTGAACACTGTCTACCGGGAGGTGGTAGGAGAGAAGAGGAGGAAAAGACAATGATCTCCAAGACATACCAGTAAGGGTGGGCCCTGGTTGCTTTGCAAGGAGGACAGCGGGCTCTCTGCTATTAGACCAAACTGTAGTCTGCAACATCAGCCGCTGCCCTGACCAGCTGAGCCTTGGATGGCAGCTCTGCTTACTTTCCCTCTTCACTTCGTGAGTCTTTCTTTTGACTTATTTGGGGAGGATATATTACTTATTTCTACAGCTGAAGTTTCAGCTCTTCAAAGCATTCTGGAATATTCTATGCTTTTATTGTTAATAATAAACTGGTAATGGTAAGTAACGAGATTTCCTGAGTTTTGTGAGACATGCTAGCAAATTATTGAAACTGGGGAGGGGATTGTGGGAACCCCTGAATTTATAGCTGGTTAGTAAGAAGTACAGGTGACAGTCTGGGACTTGCAACTGACATATGAAGTGAGGCCAGTCTGGCAGGACTGAGTTCTTAACATGGATCTGATGCTAACTCCAGGTAGTGTCAGAAATGAATTGAATTGAATTGACTGAACTGAACTGAACTGAACTGAACTGTAGGACACCCAGTTTGTATGTGGAGAGTAGAATTGGTTGGTGTCAGCAGAAACCACACATTTGGTGTCAGAAGTGTTGTAAGAAAAATAGTTTATACCCCTCTTCCCCCAAGGTCCCAATCAACACTCTAAGTTCCCTGAAGCTACCACATTATTTACGAAACTCAGTGTAATGAAACTTTATGAGATGTATGTCAAGCCATCCCCTCCCCATCTCTATCATTTTGGGGGGACACTGCCCCCTTTCCCCTCCTTTTCACTCCTCCTGTTCTACTCTCCTACCACAATGTTATAGCAATATAGCTCTTGAATGCCAGATTCACACGCTGTAATACCTCATCTCCAACTCACTCATACAAATACCAACCCACCCAGCCCACCACAGTTCACAGATCTAGGGGTGCATGCACCTTACTAAGGGAAAACTAACCAGAGTCCCTTTTAGATTCCTTTCTCCAA
>NW_006442109.1:22051233-22072433 GCF_000325575.1 Pteropus alecto
AAAGAAGTCAGTGTGGGTATCTGGATCTATTCCATATGATCTTAGAAGCCATCAGCAGTCGTTTTTTACCATGAAGAACAGAGAAGTAGAGGAAGCTGATCTGAAGATAGAGAATGAAACAGACAAGCAACAAGAAAGCAAGGGGCTAGAAGAAAGGGGTGAAGAGTTAAAGAAGTACAGATTAGTAGTTGATAGATGGTCACAGGGATGGGGAGCATGGCACAGGGAATGCAGTCAGTATTAATGTAATAGCGAGGTGTAGAGCCAGAAGAGAGAAAGAGCAATCGTGGGATCGTTTTATAAACTATATAAATGTCTAACCAAACTAATAATAAAAATATAGATAAATAAGTAAATATATAAATAAATAAGGTTACTTGTGACATGGACTCTGAAAGAAAAAGAAAAAGAAAAGAAAGCAAGGCATAGACCTAACAACATTTAGGTTTCTGGTCACTCCTGAAACCCAGCTGTATCCACTATCCTAGATTGCAAAATAGTCACAAGTCCTTCCACTCCCTATTTCCATCCTTTCAATGTGACTTTGGAGCTCTTCCCATGAAAAGGTGAAATCTATTTTTCCACTTCTTGAATCTGGAAAGTAACCTGTGTTGACCAATGGGATATGTGGCAAATGCGACACAAAGAGAGACTTGAAAAGCACTTGTACATGGGAGCTTGCCCTCCTGCTGTTCTTGGAAGTTTGAGATCTCTACTTGAACAAGCCTGGGCTAGCCTGGTGGATGGTGAGAGACATGTTGCCCAGTTGCTCCATCATCTAGATGACTACCAGCCAACCCAGAAGCAGCACTGCCTAGCTGACCAGCAGTTGAGAGCAGATCTGTGAATGAGCCCAGCCAAGACAAGCAAAAGCACTATCAAACTAAATCCAGTCCAAATGGTTGTTTTAAGCCACTTTTTTGAAAGGGTTTATTACACAGCAAAGGCGAACTGATAAATCCACATTTATATTCTGGAACACACCTCTTGAGTGTTTTTTTCCTTGCAAGCAAGAGTCTTTATAACACACATTTGCACTCAAAAATATTTTGTCTTCACAGAAGCCCAAAGAATATTCAAACATTCAAACAATTTTAAACATTCTGTTCTATTGAGTTAAAAAATATATGGAACGATTTGCACAATTGCATTTTATCCTTTCCCAGCCTCCAAAATCATCTCCTCTATAGGTTATCAATTTTTAGTATATATGTGCTGCAAAAATAAGTACCCCATTGCCTGTTAATAAAAACAGACTTATGATCTGACCTCTGTTTATTTCATCTACTATAAGCACCTGCTGCTTTTATCACATAGTCCATGCTCCTGTCAAAGTAAACTAATTCCAGTTTCCTGAATATCCCATGCTCTCAATGCCTCTGTCTTTGAAAATGCTGTTTCACTTGCATTCATTCAACAAACATTTGAATGTATTGAGTGCTGACTGTGGGTAAGGAACTGTTATAGGTTCTAGGGATACAGCACGGGGAGAGATGAGACCAAAATGTCTATACTCTTCTCATCTTATCTGTGGCTAATTGCTCTTTCTCTGAGACTAAATTCAAGCAGCGACTCCTCTGGGAAATTTTCATGGCCTCCTAGAACTGAGTTACATACTCTAACTCTCGGCTCTATCACAGCACTTATCAGTATAACACAGTGGTTAAAGCATGTAAGTTCCCTCATCTCCAAAATAAGAGTTGTAATAATTACTCACTTCACTGAGTTGTAAGGATTTTAAAAGGCTACTATATAATTAGTGCACAACAAATGCTGGCTATAATTATTGGCCATCCAGCCTGAGGACCTTCCTACCTACCATTTCCTCAGTCTGAAACGCTCCTGCTCTGCTCAAATGTCACCTTATCTACAGACTTTCCCTCACATCCCTAAAATATATTAATAACACCTGCCACTCTCCATCTCACACCCTCCTTTGTTCTTTTTCAAGGTTTTACCATCTTATGTTATCTTTTCATTTATTTTTGTTTCTCCCCAATTAAATGTAAGCTCCATGAGAGCAAATACTTTGTTTTAGTCACTACTCTATCCCCAGAGCCTGAGAAAGTACCTAGCACAAAGCAGACATTCTATAATTTTCCAATTGAATTAACATATGCACTAAATATAGGTCCCTTGAACTGTAGTATTTTTAAAAGGTACAAAGATTTTATTTTCATCACAATACTCAAGGTGACAATGAGTCCAATCTTTAGTTGTTAATATTATGGATTATTTTTAATTTAAGTTAATTTCTTAACCTACTTTTAAATTCCTTCAGTATTCTATAATGAGAATGCATTGCTTTTATAATAAGAAAAATAACTTTCATGGAATCTATAATCATTCTGTATGAAATCAGGAAAAAAACCTAGATTATTAAAAATACTTTTTTCACCTAGAGCCTTCTGTTGATGGCTCTAGGAACCTGCAGCTCACAAACTAGCCCTTAGGACTAAAAATTCACACTTGTAAACTGTATTCTGACTGCAATTACTTTCTGTCAATTCTTATAAATTTTAACTACGACACTTCAATTGGAAAATATGTAATTGACCTTAAAGTTCTGGTCAACAAGTGAAAACTCACTTTACTACTTTATAACAGCTATATAATACCTACCTCCTTTCTCCAGTGGAGCGAAAACTAGGAAACAGAAAAAAAAGCAAAGAGACCACGAGATTTTACACAAGTATGAAGAATAAAGTTAGATATAAAGGAAATGTTTCCATATGCATCGAAAGAGATCTGCACCTTTAAAAACACCTCCATTTTCTGTAGCCAAATATGTGTTATAGTTCCCTTGCCTCTTTTGTTCCTTGAATACCTCCCAATGTAATAACTCCTTTGCCTGAGAATATAAGAGGCAGGGGATAAAATTCAGAAAATTCAAGTTGGGGCCCAAGGGGGCATTCTTTACTAGTACCATTGCTATGACAACTCTACTAATTCACATGTTTGGATTTATGGAACATGTTTTCATGTATATGACATACAAAGCCTATTAGCAACTAGGAGGACCCCAGCACCTAACACAAATACCTGGAACGAGGGATGAGCTACATTTTCAACAACCGGTGTGGCATAGACTCCAACTACTCAGAAGAGACGTCAACCACAGGAGAAGATAGATATTGGTTGATCAGCCCTACCTGGAACATAATAGCCTTTCAATAAATGTAGATAAATAAATAAAACTTCTGGTTTAAGTTTAGCTGTAAAATTGATTGAATCTCAAGTGGTTATACTAAGTAAAAGCCCAAATAATAATTTACGTTATCACTAGCAAGTAATCATACTGCAAATGAGATCATGCTTTTTCCTCATTTCAGTTAAGCATCAGACTGGACACTGGGGATCCAAAGATTACAAACTGGATAGTCTCTATGCTTGAAGACCTCACCATAGTCTAGAGGGAAACATCTTTGCAATACAAAGTGAGAAGCATTATAGTGAAGTTAGAGGTTATATTGTGGTCCTTAGGCAAGAGAGCTTTAATCAAGATTGGAGGGTGCATTAAACAGTTTCTCAATTAGATTTAACCCGGATCCAGTTGGCTATCTCACAAACACACACCAATGACATGGTACTCAGTGAACAAACACATGTGGATGGTTCAGTAGACAACAACACAACTAACTGTCTGCCTCCTATAGATAAGGCATCAACCTCACATGCAAAGGACAGCACTGTTTATCTTTTCTCTCCTATAATGTACCAACCAGATGACTAGAGAAACCTAAAAGATCAAATGACCACCCTGACTTCTGTCAACACCACCCACCTGGGAAGAAAAAAAAGGTCAATAAAAATATGAAAGCATGCACATGACAAGCAGGCGTCTCCCCATGTCAGGCCACTCTTAAGTCCACCTGTTCTCTGCAGAAGCTCTGGCTTAAATCCAACATTTATCTAGATGGGCTGCCAGTATCGTTTTTACACTTTGACATACTACTGATCAACCTCTTTTAACCTAACATAAAGCTTTAAAGAATTAAGCCTGTGTAGCATAAACCCCTTAAAAGATTACAATAATTAGAGATACAGAGACATGTAAATATTTGTTAGTTAAACCAAATTATGTTGCCTGGTATTTTCTTTGGAGGCTGACCATGTCATTACACTGAAATATGATATATACAAACCCTGAGTGACTGCAAGTGAAATAATGTGACCCTATATACACAGTTACAGTTTAAAATTACATTTGCTTGGGTTATTTTTATGTTAGACATCTCAAACAGTTTATTCCAGGCTTAGTACATTTTGTTTCCTAAACAAAACAATGAAGGAGAACATAAAAAGACTTAAATAGCAGTTCAACAATGAAGAATTTTAATTCCTTAAGAATTTGTGATTTTTAATTCATTAGTATTTTCATTCAACAAATATGCATTGAGTGTCGTATTTATTAAAACACACAATAGAAGACAAACTAAATACATTACAGTATCTATTTCCACTTTTTAAAATATTTCTTAACTATTAACAAAAAGCTCAGCTTTATAAAAGGGAATTTATATCACGTACCTAAACTAAATTATTCTTTTGGATAGGCAGCCCATCTCCGTCTGTCTCTATGTATTAAAATACTTTTTTATCTTTTCACAATATATATAAATATTGAATCATTATGTTGTATACCTGAAACTAATATAATGTTACATGTCTACAAAAAACAAACCAAAAGGAAAATTTTTTTAAATAATGTAATAGACAGAAATCACATGATTTGATTCGCTGGGCAGGACCATCATCTATGTAGTATTGCTGGGGAGAAAAAAGTTAATCTTAATTTATTAATAAGGCAAATTCTGACAAATCCAAATTGAGAAAATTTAATCAAAAAAAAGTTGATCTAAACACTTCAAAAATGTTACTGTCACAACAGACAAAAATCTTGAGCACTGTTCTAGAATAAAATAAACTGAAGGAAACGTGACACTTAAATGCAATGACTGGATAAGAAAAAAGAAAAAAAATGGAAAAAGAAAGGATATTATTTGGGACAATTAGGAAATTTTAATATGAACTGTATATTAGGTAATAGTACTGTGTCAATAATATCTGCAATTAATTCTCAAATGTTTCAGGAAAAAGAGTAGAAAAAAGAGAAAACATTTGTGGCAAAATGTTTATGAAAATCTAGGTGAAAGACATGCATGTTCATGGTCTTTTCTTGTCCTTTTTCTATACATTTGAAATTTTCCATAATAGAAGATTGAGGAAAAAAGTGCTTCATTAACAATCCATCTAATTATGTGTGTGACATTTAACACTGTTGTTAATAAGTAACAATTTATTATACTTTATAATTTTATCCAAAAAAATTGAAGCACATAAATGAAAACTTCTAAATATAAGGCATCTTATATTAAAACACAGGTTTCCGTGAATTATTCCTAAAGGAAACTGGCATTTAAAATTTTTTTCTAATAAATTTTTTGCTTTATCATTGACTTTTCTTAACCATAGCAATCTTATTTGAAGAATTAAATATTTGTAAATCTGACAAAATACTTTAAGTCATGAAAATAAACAAGTACAACTTAAATTATGAAACTAAAAAGGAGCACTTTTATCTCTTTACACTGTAGAGCTCTTTATAGCATGTAAATAAATTTATATTTAATTTTTTTAAGTTTAAATTTTATCGATCACTTGAATTTCTGCAGATATTTTACAAAGCAATAATGCAATTTTATCACAAGAAGAAACATTAATCAGATATTTTCTGGCTGCCCTTGTAACCACAGGAGTCACGACCAATTTTAACTTCTCTGTAACTTAAATTATAGGAGATTATGGGCTTTGATGACCACACATAAAGTTCCACAGGGCCTCGCTTCCACTTGATTGAAATAAACACAATCAAAATTAACAACTGGTTAATAGCCCAGAAAGTCTTCTTATGTGGGATGTTGCCCAAGATCTTTGAAACAATTATATTTTATTTGCATGTTTAAAAGAATTAAATCAACATATTGGTCAAAGAGTAACCTGGGTGGCACGCATTAAAATCTATCATTTGAAAGCGATACCCAAAAAAAAGCTAACCTACTTTTGTGTTGTCCTCAGTAAGATCACATTGGTACTGAAACAAAGCAGAGCAACTGAGTGGTAACAGCATAACCTGAGTTGCTAGAAAATAAATCTAAGGAACTTTCCCAGTTCATTATAAGAAACAAAATGTAATGGGGTTCCCCACTCCTGCTCCCAGTATTGCTCCCAAGAAGTTATGATATTCCATGGGGAATAATTTAATTACAGGGTAAATTAACGTGTCGAATTGCCAACCCGACAGTTGAATAGTCTACATATGTGAAACAAAACCTTAGCGTATGTTCACTTTGCCATTCAGACACCCAAAAAATAAATCCTTTCTTCTCTGAAAAGTTTTATTCTTTAAAAGATTTATTTTTGAATAAATTTAAAAAGATAAATAATAGGAACTTTGGCTTTTACATTACTCATTTCAGCCATTTATCGTGGGATATCTTGGCATATAACAGTAAAATGATAACTAGAGAAATATGATGAGTTGTGAAATAAGGGTTAAAAAGCATAAATTTATCACACTGGACAACATAATAGGATTTGATAATAAAAATTTGCTAATTTGAGGCAACTGGCAGTATTTACAACCCCTAATTCAAACCAGTGTCAAAGGTCTAGGACTTCGATAGGCTAGTCCCAGTAGCTTCACAATCCAGTATTTTATAGTGAGGTAGGATCTTTAAAATGCTAAGCAATAATTTGGCTGGAAAACTCAATAGGTACAGTTTTTCCTCTTTAATTTTGATTTTTCTCGAATGTTAAGGCTATTGTCTAATAATGACCATCTATGATTCCCTAGACGGATGAGGCCAACACACCTGTCTCCTGTGTTCTGCTTCAACTGAAATCAAAAAATGGGGAAGGAAACATGATGAAGCAAAGTTTGGAAATCTACTAGAAAATCCAATCCAGAAAGATAAAAGGCTGCCCTTGAGGGCTGCCTACTGACTCCACTTTCACCTAACCTTAGACATCCCACAGAAGGGGGAGAGAAGCCCACCTGCCCGGGCCCTGAAGTATCCCACTCTACCATGGCTCTCTGCACCTATTGATGGTTCTTTAATAGCAGAATCAGCAAGACTGCATCCAAAAAGTATTACCAATTTCCTCAAGAGGAAAATTTTTCAAAATAGCAAGACTGACTTTATCCAAAGAAAGTTCAAAATAACTACTAGTTAAATGTTTAATAATATACTTCAGCATAAATGTCACTTCCTACATCCTCATGTTATTGCTACCCATAATAATACTTAGTTTTACTAACAACTGGTAATCATTTTAATTGGTAATTTTTTTTTTCTCTTCTTCATTTCTCTTACTTTAATTATGTACTAATTACATAACCTAAAGTAGCCTTTCCACAAGTCATTCTTTATCATTGCTGGACTCCATTCTCCTTATAGATTAACCTTATGTGAAAGTATATTGCCCACTTATTTGTTTCTTGTATCTGTCTCTCACTTCTAGATTATAAGCTCCTTGTCTACCTCATTGCTCTAGCCCCAGTTCCAGAACACTGCCTGGTTCGATAAACATTATTGAATAAAGGAATGAAAAGTAAAGTTCTTTTTATTATGCTTACCAATTTGGGGTTCATGGTATACCTGAATCTCAGAGTTAGAAGGAAAATAAAAAGGCTTCCAGTGAAACTAGCCTAATCATTTTCCAGTGACCCAGAATGCCTCACCTGCTGAGAAAATCTACCTTCTGCTAACTGGAATGAGAATTATACATTGTTATTACTATTATCATCATCATCATTATGTGATGATGATGACAATAATGATCACTGCCACTTATTAAGACTTAGGCCCTGCACTTTGTATACATTACTCTAATCTTCACAACAACTTTATTGGGTAAATATTATTCCAATTTTATAGACAAACAAACAGGTTCAGAGAGACTATGTAATGTTCAAGATCACACAGCTCTTGAGCGTATGAGCTCGGAGTCTGAGCTCTCACTGACTCCAGAAGCCATGCTCTTCCCACCATACCACACTGTGGAATGCTAAACTGAAATCAGCTTCTTTTAATTCCATCCTTCAGTCTTTATGATCAGGTCAAGTTACTTTCCTGTGTTCTGATCCCTTACCAATTCTGTTACTATTAAAATTAAGAAGTTATATCCATTCATCCAAATTCTAAACAATCTCCAACAGCATTTCTAAAGCATCTGGTATATTCAGTAACCAAAGAAAATTTGTAAAATATTATTTTTCTTGTCATTTATTTTAAGAATACCTAGATAAAATATTATTAAATCATTTGTATATGCCCATATTATTCATTGCCTACTGACTTCACTAAAATGTTCCATAAATGTATTATTTCTCTAGTCTCACTCCTAGCATATTTACCTAGGATTTGACCCCAGTCTCTTGGTTTTAGAATCATCAAAGACCTTAGAATAATTAAGTTGGAAAGTCACAATATGCTTGCTAAAATGCATCCTAAATTAATTGAAAAATTAATACTTATAAATTTCTTAATGTGCTTTTAAGATAGTGAGCTATTAAAAATATAATAGAAAAAAATACTCAAAAGAGAAAATAAAAATTATGTCTATAGAGACTAACTCTAAAAATTAAATTTGAGAAACAGGAAAACTTGATAAAAAAAAAAGTGGAACTTTCTTATGAGTTTTTATTAGATTTTTCAAAGATGGTAAACAGTCACTTCAAGGGTATGGGTATTTGCAAATTAAGTCAATGCACTTAGTTTTAATGGCAGGAAATGGGCAGTGTAACTTTGAAATGCTTCACAGTGATTACGGTGTATTTGAATCTTTCCTTGGAGCCATGGGAAGCTGGATTTCACTTTCAGTTCTTACTCTCAGTTTTTTTTTCTTTTGTTTTTCTTTTCATTTTTATTTGTTCATTTATTTCAATTAAAACTAAGAGCATTCTACCCAGAAGAAAAAATATGTGTGGTCAATTCAAGATCTTGGTTACCCCAGTATCTCCACCTAGTGGGCAATGAGATTATAAAGTTTTTTTTATTCAGTAAATTCCCAATTGCCAACTTTATTAAGCAAAGTAATTGTAAGAAAGACAGATAAAATAAAGTCAGCAGGAACTATCAGTCTGCAATATCAGAAGAGTTGATTACATTGTTATAAGTACCTGAACCCATAGTGTTCCAAAATTGCTAAAGTTTAGACAATAGTTCTTCAGTGGGTTTTTTTTTTTTTCATTACTGATTTTCTTATCATTAAGATCTAGATTCTTGAAAAATCCATTAGAAAATTTAGATATCACATAAGCATGAGTTTAATTATAATTAGGCAACTCTTCATAAATGATAGTCTTAAGAATTGCTTTACCTCTTAGATCACAGAATATTAGTGCTAGAATGGGCCTCAAAGACTTAGTAGTCTAAATGCACTTATTTTACTAGTGAGGAAATAGACTTAGAGACCGTGACTTCTCCTCAGTTAGAAAACTGGAAAATAGTAGCACCAGAATTCAGACCCAGTCTGTTTTATCAGTCCCATGCTCCTCAAAGAAAAAATAGATGCATTGTCCTAGGAGAAGATAACTGCTTTCTTTGGAACAAAGTATTCATTTTACTTTTTTCTTTAAGTCATCCAAATATAATATTAATGATAAAGACAAATGGTTGTTTTTCAAATAATGATGATAGTGATGATAATTTACTAATTTAATTCAATCTAATTAGTCACCTCTTTTATGCCAGGCATTGTAAAGGTACTCACAAGAAAGTGAGATACAATCATCTCTTTCTTCAGGGGAAATGTTTTGAAGGTTATGTACTATTTCCAGACTGGCTACATTTATTTATTTCTTAACAGATTTTTATGTCTTTCAAGATTAAAAAGTCATCTCCATTGTCAATTACCACTACCTTGCCCAAGTCCTAGAAAGGCTGAATGAACCTGAGCCCATCTACCCAATGACTGTGCCCTCGTTTTGTTGTGTTATTGCTGTTGTTGTTATTGTTGTTTGGTCTTTTTAGACCTTAAGGGGAAGTAGACGCAACATTAGCATGTTCTAAAAGTGAAATCTGCCATATTTCTTTGATATAACATAGAAAGCCAAGTAAATAATCTGCAGTTAGGCTCCAAGAAACCTCTGAAAGGCAAGACTCTGGTATAAGAAGCCAGCAGTCAAACATTACTTTACAGAGTTAAGTGGCCTGGCATATGGATCATTCTAAAGTTTTTTTTAATTTCTCCAAATGCTAAACAGATGCTGTTACATTATTCATTTTTTAAAAGTACATATCTTACTGCACCAATGTTATTAGTAAAATGTTCCTGCTTACAATACAAATCAGTCACAATTTTAGTTCCTCTGAGTAAGTGTCTAAAGATACAATGTCAAACATGCAGTAGGCCAGAGAACCCTGGAGTCTATTTAATGAAGCAGGTGGCTTATTCCTGAGAAATCCTTAAAAAAAAAATTCATGAATCTGTCAGGCTATTTTGTGTCCAAGTTCTTTACTTCAAAATGAAATAAAAGAGTGTAGAATATTTTCAACTCAAGGAAGATAAAATTAAATGTACATACAGTGATCTCATCCTATGTGTCTGCTTAAATATAACTAAAGTGCCTTTTGCTTCAGAATTATCAGTTTAAAAGAAGTCAAACAGAAAATTGGTTTAAAAGGAGTGGATATTTACAACATATAATATATTAATGATTAACATATAGAGTTCTTATGGAGTGATAAGATGATGATAAATGAATACTCCAGAAGAAAATGAGCTGGTTAGACATATAACAAAGTCGAAAAAATGCAAGTGATCAATAGAAAAAAGAAAAGATGTTTAAACTATCTAACAATCAAAGGTATGCCCATGGCAGAAGCTATCAAACTGAAAAAGATTTAAAAGACTGATAGAATGTTAGCAAAGCCGTGAGGATATGGACTCCCATGGAATATTGCTCCATATTTATTGGTAAAATCTTCCTAGATGACAATCTGACAATGAATTTCAAAAGTTAAAATAATCAGGAAGAAGGCAAGGATGCCTCATTCACCACTGTGTTTCAACATCATACCAGAGCCCTATTTAGTACAATACGGCAAGAAAAAGAAACAAAAGGTATATAGATTGTGAAGGAAGTAATAAAATTGTCTTTGTTCACAGGTGACATGGCCTTCCATGTACAAAAGTCAAAAGAATCAATGAAAAAACTCCTGGAACTAACAAACAATTATAACGGGGTTATAAAAGATTAATATGCAAAAGTCAATCACTTTCCTATATGAATGAACAAGCAATGAACAAGTAGAACTCAAAATTTTAAAAACAGTATCATTTACATTAACACCACTGAAAAGGAAATAAGTATAAATCTTATAAATTATGTATAAGAACTATAAAAGGAAAACTACAAAACTCTGATGAATGAAACCAAAGAACTAAAAAAATGGAGAGATAGTCCATGTTCATCAATAGGAAGACTCAATATTGTTAAGATGTTACCTCTTTCCAACTTGAACTATAGATTCAGTGCAATCTCAATCAAAATCCCAGCAAGTTATTTTGTGGTCGTTGACAGATTTTAAAGTTTATTTGGAGAGGCAAAAGACCTAGAATAGCCAACACAATATTGAAGGAGAAGAATAAGTTGGAGGACTGACACGATCCAACTTTAAGACTTAAAGCTACAGTAATCAAAGATAGTGTACTATTGGCAAAAGAACAGACAATTCGATAAATGGAACAGAAAAGGGAGCCCAGAAATAGATCCACATATATATATAGTCTTCAACAAAAGGGCAAAGCAATATAGTGAAGCAAAGATAGTTTTTTCAACAAATGGTGCTAAAACAACTGGACATCTATATTAAAAAAAAAAATAATCTAAATGCAGACCTTACAGCTTTGTAAAAATTAACTCAAAATGGATCACAGACCTAAATGTAAAACATAAAACTATAAAATTCCCAGAAGATGACATACAGGAAAACCTAAATGGCCTAAGATCTGGTGATGCCATTTTAGATACAACATCAAAGGCATGATCCATTAAAAAAAGAATTGATAAGCTGGACTTCATTAAAATTAAATATTTCTGCTCTGCAAAAGACAATGCCAAGAAAATAAAAAGAGAAGTCACAGACTGGGAGAAATATATACAAAAGACATATCTGATAAAGAACAGTTATCCAAAATATACAAAAAACTCTTAAAACTCAACAATATGAAAACAAAGAACCTGATTAAAAAATGGACCAGAGATCTTAGCAGATACTTCACCAAAGAAGATATACAGATAGAAAATAAGCATATAAAAAGATGTTCCATATCATATGTCATTAGGAAAATGCAATTTAAAACAATGAGATACCAGTACACATTTATTAAAATGCTTAAAATCCAGAACTCTAAACGCAGATAAGAATGTAGAGCAACAGGAACTCTCATTCATTGCTGGTGGGAATGCAAAATGGTACAACTACTTTGGAAGACAGTTTGGCAATTTCTTTCAAAATCAAACATACTCTTACCACATGGTCCTTGGAGTTTACCCATAGGAGTTCAAAACTATATCCATGAAAAAACCTACACAGATGTTTACAGCAGCTTTATTCATAATTGATAAAACTTAGAATCAACAGAGATATCCTTCAGTTGGATGGATAAATAAACTTTGTTACATCCAGACAATGAAATATTATTCAGCACTAAAAAGAAATGAGCTATCAAACTATGAAAACACATTGAGGAAACTTAAATGCATATTACTAAGTAAAAGAAGTCAATCTGAAAGGTTATATACTGTATGGTTCCAACTATATGGCATTCTGGAAAAGGTAAAACTATGAAGACAGTAAAAAGATGAGTGGCTGCCAGTGTTAGGGAGGAGAAAGGGAGGAATAGGCAGAATAGAAAGGATTTGGGGAGCAGTGAAACTTCTCTGCATGATACTATAATGATGGATACACGTCAGTATAAATTTGCCCAAACGCATAGAGTGTGCAACACCAAGAGTGAACCCTAATGTATAGTGTGATGAAGATGTTCAACGCAGGTTCATCAGTTGTAAATAATGTACCCTCTGGTGGAGGATGTCAATAATGGGGGTGGGGGGTTATGCATGTGTGACAGCAAGGGGTACGTGGGAAATATCTGTACCTTCTGCTCAATTTTGTTGTGAACTTAAAACTACTCTAAAAAATTGTTTATTCTAAAATTATTTAATTTTTTAAAAAATTTTAAGTTAAAATGAGAATATCTTTAACCCAATAAATTCATTTCCTGGGATTTATGCTAAGAAAAGAATTGATCCAGTGTGAATAAAATTATTCATCCAAGCCTTTTTTACAATAGTGGAAAATTGGAAACAAACTAAACTTTTACCATAGGAGTTAAATAAATTACAGTACATCCTTGTAAAGAAATATTGTTATTAAAACTGATGTTATACATAACCCTGGGGAAAAAACTGAAATATCTAATTATAGGGCCAAATGAATTATAGTACGACCATGTAACATTAAACGAGGCAGCCATGAAAAAGAATCCAGTAACTGTATATGGACTGATATGAAATGATTTTCTATATATTTTTTAAGTGTAAAAGCAAAGCAGAAGAGAAAATATATATGTGGGTATCACAAAAAAAAGGGAAAACATATGTATATATTACAGTGCATAGAGTCTTCCTTGGAGGATTAATAAAAATTCCTTAGTAGAAGACTTTTTTTATTAAAGTATAAGACACATAGAGAAGAATGTATAAAGCATAAAATAAAGCTCAATAATTTGTCACAGAGAGAACATCCATGTAACCACCATCAAGGTCAAGAAAAAAAGTACTGCCGGCACCCTACAAAGTCCCTTTATGTCATCATCTAATCATTTCTCTTCCCTAAGGTAGCCATGATACTGAATTCTACTTTCTAATTTATTAAGATTTTTTCATAAATGAATGTTAAATTTTATCAAATGCTTTCCTTTATCTATCAAGTTTACCATATGTTTTATTCTGTTAATGGTAAACTCCATTGTTTTTAATTGGTAAACCAACCTTTAATTCCTAGAATAAACTGAATTTGGCTATTATATATTATCCAGTTATATTACTGGATTAAATTTACTAATAATATTGTTTAGAATTTTTTGCATCTAGTTTCATGAGAAAGATTAACCTGTAATTTTCTTTTCTTATAATGTCCTTGGTTAGATTTGGCATCAAGGTATCATATTTGGTTTGGTAACAAGGTTATACGGGCCTCATAAAGAAATTGGTAAATGTTCTCTCTTTCGATATTCTTTGGGAAAATTTGCATATGTCATTTTGCTTGACATTTCTATTTTTCTGTTAATCCAATCTTCCCAACTAAAATTGTAAATTCATTAAACTGTACATAGGGTTTTCTGTATCTTAAGCATTCAACCTTCTGCTCTGGATGTAACAGGATTTGAAAAAAATAATCGCCATCTCGACAATGAGTATAAAATCTGTCATCTGTAAATAATGCAATTCACATTATTAAGCACGCATATGAAAAATTATAATTCACTTCCATCTATTTTAGGACATCAGAAATATTACAGAATGTTAGGGCTGGACTCACTACAGTGTGCTCCCTATGTGTACAATACTGATTACATTACACCATAGGTAACAGCATGGCTGAGTGGAAAAAGTTTCTATTTTGAATCAAATCTATCTGAACTAGAATCCAGACACCTATTCTCTGAGCCTCAATATTTTCCTCTGCAAAACTAAAATAATAATAAAACTTGCTTTATAAAGCTACCATGAAGTTAGAGATGATGTGTATAAAACACTTAGGCACTATAGTAATGAAGAAAAAAGGCATCTTTTACTTTCAAATAAATTCTAACACAACTTTAAAGTCATATTTACCAGTAGTAAACCCCAACTCTCTATGTCACCAGAATTGCAGTGTGTGTCTTAAACAGTCTCCATTAGTTAACATTTTCTTTTTGAGTCACTTTCTTCTATACATGACACAGTTTGTCTCCTTACCTGAAAAACTTCGTACAGTTACAAAAACTTCCCTGACTACTAATTTATTTTCCTACTTTACCTATTTTCTTGCTAAACTTTTCCAAAATCTCATATCAGGAAAGTCAGGGAACTAGATGTATTTAGAAAATTTAACTGATTTACTCTTGTGAATTTAAAGGAACGTCTACTTTTACTCTCACTTTAGAAACAGAAATTGAGGCATAGAGAGGTTTATACAAATTACAGAGTAAATTGGTCACAAAGGAGGACAAGGTCTAGAGCCTCTAACTGTCCTGCTTAATCTATCAAATATTAGTCCAAAAATATGAATAAACAAAATAAAAATAAAAGAAAAAAATATTATTCTGGGGGCCAGCATAAGGTAACTCGTTCAAGATGGCTACCACCACCTCTATGAAACATAAATGCATGGAAGTGGATGCCAAACCCTCTGAATTTGATAAGGGGATTATTTATCCTTGTATTTTAATCTTTTAGTTATTTTTGCTGCACACAATAAATAGTAAGGGCTATGCACATATATAGTATACTTAATATCACCTGCATTGTCCCAATTAATTCTTTAAATATTGGATAATACTTAACTTATTGCTGGGTGCAAATAAAAGTTTGGAGGCCTGGAAACACGATGACCTAATAATGATAAGGATTACAACAAAAGTTCAAAACACAACCAGGCACGCGTATGAATTTGTAGCAAAAGTGGTTTCATTTGAAACCACTTAGAATCAGGGACTCATATTCCTCCAATCTGCTGCTCCTCAATTAGTCTTGTTTGCCTTAGTTTATGCTAAAGGTAAACATGTATATAGCCTGGAAAGGAAATGGAAAAAAAAAACAGAGGTGACCTAAACAACCTCTGCAAATCAAGGCTTCCAATCTGCAATCAAATAGCTTAGTCATATCATCCAAGTGAACCCAAATTACTCAAAATTATTAAATAAATGATTCAGTTCCCAATCCTACACCTACGAAAGAATATAACCAGATATACAAACACTGTCCCACATAACTGAAAGAAACTTGGCTTTTTTTTTATGAATAAAAGTATGTGAACAATTTAAATTGAGATATTAACAATATTAACTTAAATTTTCAAACATTTGAAACACAGGCCACCCAGGGCTGACACTAAGCCCTTCTGGTTTTTGTACCAGTGAGCACATAGCTTCAGTTCATGTTCAGCACTTAATTAAGAGATTCTTTTCAAAGATTGTATTCTGGATTTACCATCTTCTTAGAGGCCATGCTGCTGTAGTTCATTAGTAGTCAACATCTGGCTGGAATGTTTTAAACTACTACTTTCCTTAACCATTATATGGATGAGGTTTTGTTATTCTAAGCAAACTGAAACAGTGTCTTTCTATGGACTTCTAAACATAATAATTAGTGACAGTGCAAACTGTTTTCTTATTTTTCTTATACCATGTAGCACACTGCTATTAAAACATTCAAATCATACTTTAAACCTTTGTATAATTGTGAGATTCTTTTCATTTTATAATGTTGACCATGTCTTTATTTTTTAAGTGCAAGGTCTCATTCTGAAGGCCAAGAAATATTTAACTTAAATGTAGTTATATGCAAAGAAAAAAACAGCCTTAAACTTTCTCAAGCAAACAGCATTTATAAACTCAGGAAAATGAAAACTTGGACATATTTGGTACAGAACCTTGAACATTCCACTTCTTCTGAACCTCAAAGGTTCCTTGCACAGTATGGATTTCAAACTTCAAAAACACTCCTTTGAAAAGAGTATCAACTCAAGTCTATACAACTGATTTGTCCCTGAAATCAAGTTAACTAAATTTGTTCAGGGACTTAAGCAACTAGAAAAACATCCCTGTAGAAAAAATAAGGTTTTAAAAGAAATTTCATGAGGCCGCTTAAGCATTTCTAGGCCTCGGCTGACACATATTTATAAGTCTGGCTCAGAGAACTGTTATAAGACACTTATGGGTTCGCTCTGCCTGAAATGCCCTTGGGCCTCTCCCAGTACTTTGTGTTGAGACACAGCCGTCCTTTCCTTCAATTTTTTTTTTTTTTAGAACTCACCACTTACTTAAAATATTCCCCATTTAACTTCACCAAAGAGCCATTCTTACAACACTATTCTCATTTTACATAAAAAATACTTCACACCTTGTATGAGATAGATGCTCGATTAAAGTCTTCTGTTAGTATTTCACTACATATATATAAGTTCAATAAGGTCATTGACCATTCCTTTTCCCTTCTTTTTTTTTAAACTGGTCTCTCCCATGCCAGGATACCCCCAGCTGAAAAAATTCAAATCAATGTAAATCATATCTTGCCATCCTCAGCTCACAGCCCTCCAAAGGCTTTCCATTACACTTGGAATGAAATCCAAATAAGACCCTACACAATGGGGTTTCTGACCACCACCCTCAGCTTACCTCCCATCACTCTGCCCTCTCTCCTACTCGCTACACCCCAGTCACACAGGCCTCTGCTATTCCTGGACTCTGACAAACACATTTTTACCTTAGGGCTTTTGTACTTGCTGTTCCTTCTGCCGCCCTTCTCTGTTCACTCTGTTCAAATTCTCTTTAGAGAGGACTTCTCCTAACTCCCTATCTAAAATAGCAACTACCGTTTATATGGCCTATGCATTTATTTGTATAGCTGTTGATTATCTCCCACCATCACCACAATGACCGGCATGTAAGTTCCATGAAAGCAGGGCTTTAATTTTATTCACAATTGTATCTCTGGTGCCTAAAATGATGCCTGGCTCATGGTAAATGTTCCATAAATGTCAGTGAATCACTGCTTGATTTGTCCCAAAACTTGGGGTAGGAAATTTATACTGTGGCTGAAAAGCCAATCTTCTGTGGGAAGCACTCCCTCACAAATTCAGTGTTATTCCTATTATTCCAGGTTTCCCATTAATGAACAGGATTCTTAACACCTAACCATGCGCCTCCCCAGCTTCCTCAGTAGACTGCAACCCTCAAGGAAAAGTTTTATCTCCAATTCATATCTTGGTTACTCAGTCACATGAATTGTATTATTGACAAAATGCCAAAGATAACCACACAATGAATGCCATCCTACCCCACTGGTCCCTGCTGGTCATTTCAATCCTCATCAACCAAGGTAATAGGGGATTTCTCCTCCTTAGACTTTAAAACAGGTGATGCAGCTCAGTTCTGCATTCTTCTACTATAGCCCCCAATCCTTCAAAGTGGATCTTCTGACTATCACTTGCTCAGTCCACCATATCATGAATTTAAAATCTATACCCCATGCTATTCCACCCCAACAGAGGAAAGAACTTGTGAGTAGACGCCAACCTAACACAGCCTACTATCTAAGTCTAGCCTTTACAGTTGCCACCTGTCTCCCAAGACAGACAACTATCTCTATTCTAAGATCCTTAAGAGGAACTTGGTCCTTTGTTCTTGGCCTCCAAGGACAACTCTAAGAATACACAGAAACTGGATACAAGTCTAGAGCAACCTGAATTCTGAACTAACAAAGTACAGGTATACCTTACACAATGTCCCACCAACTAATGTTTTCCTGTCAGAGCACCTCTTGGTTTTCTTGTTTTTTTTCAATATATTTTTTTAATTTTTCAATTACAGTTTGACATACAATTTTATATTAGTTTCAGGTACACAATGCAGTGATTATATATGTATATAATTTATGAAGTGTTCACCCTGACAAATCTAGTATCCATTTGACACTATACATAGTTATTTAATGTTATTGACTATATTCCTTATGCTGTGCTTTACAACTCCATGACTATTTTGTAACTACCAATTTGTACTTCTTAATCCCTTCCCCATTTTTACTCACCCCTCAAATCCCCCTCCCATCTGGCAACCATCAAAATGTTCTGTATCTATGAGTTTGATTCTGTTTTGTTTATTCATTTATTTTGTTCTTTAGATTCCACATATAAGTGAAATCATATGGCATTTGTCTTTCTCTGTCTGACTTACACCACTCAGCTCAATACCCTCTAGGTTCATCCATGTTGTTTCAGGTGGCAAGATTTCATACTTTTTTATGGCTGAGTAATACTCCTTTGTATTTTTGTACCGCCTGTTTTTTATCCATTTGTCCATTGGTGGACACCCAGGTTGCCTCCACTTCTTTGTTATTATAAACAATGCTGCAATGAAATATGCACGTACATGTCCCTTCGAGGTAGTGTTTTGGGTTTCTTCGGGTAAACACTCTGAAGTGGGATTACTGGGTCCTTCTTTGTCTCTTGTTACAGCCTTTGTTTTAAAGTCTATTTTGTTTGATATAAGTATTGCTACTCCAGCTTTTTTTGTCTTTCCATTTTCATTAAATATCTTTTTCCATTCATTTATTTTCAGTCTGTGTGTGTCTTTCGATCTGAAGTAAGTCTCTTGTGGGCAGCATATCTAAAGGTCTTGTTTTCTTATCCATTCAAAATGCTCTTTTGATTGGAGCATTTAATTCATTTACATTTAAAGTAACTGTTGATAACACCTCTTGGTTGTTTGATACTCAAACTTCATAGGCTGTATACATCTCTTAATACAACACCTTTTTGAAAGGTGTTTACATAAGAAAAAATATATTTATATCCCCAAACCTAAATACAACATTGTTAACAAAACAGTGTGCAAAATACTGGACATCGGGTGTTAACACAGAAGACATACAGTGTATTACTATGTAAAGTAACTGCTTGTTAACAAGCACATTGTTTAATGTTCACGAAGGTTGTTTTAAGTACTTTTCATGCTATTTCCGCATTATTTATATACAGGAATTTATACTCTGTTTTTGTAACATTGTAGGAAATTAGTTAGAGGTTCTGAGTTGAGTAATGCTTTATAATTTTTCTTATTTAAAATTATAAGAAATAGGCCCCTGCTTAATGTCTTTGTGCAGAACCTCTGTTTGTTGGAATGGACTTCTGCCATTAAGTGGAAGATGCCTGTATTTTCTTGGATTCTTTCACCCAAAACTCATCAACAAGCCTCTCCCTAGGCCTTTCTGATCTGGTCACAGTCCAGCAACTCATCTGTTCTCAATATCTAAATTGGCTCATCGAATCTCTTCTTGCCTCTTCATCTTCCAGCTCCCCCAACTGTAGTAATTTGGGTCATCCACTGCCCCTCTTACCTTTCATTCCATTAACCCCTTTCTCCCTATCCTTTTCTTTATTTTCAATTAATTTTTACTTTCACTAAAGGAATATATGCACATAATCTAAAAGATCAAGGGAGCTAAAAGGCTTAGAACAACAAAAGCAGTCCCTAGCTCTCACCTGCTCATCCTCATCCCCAGTGCTGTGTGCTCAGAGTCAAACACTTTCAATCTTATCTCTTGCTTTAAATGGTCAAATATAAGTAAAATGCTGTCTCCTAGTTATTCCATTTTAAACTTTATCTACTGCCCTCCTGTTACCGTAAATGAGAATTTTAGCTCTCGTACAACCATCTTTCCCTTCCCCCCAATCTTTCTTAATAAATTTATGCCAAAAAAAATTGGTTAGATCCATATTCAGTCCATTAATTAATAAGACTTACGAGGTCTTAATAATTGTTCACTTATAAGCCAAATAATATAAAATAATTGATTTTTCTTTCTGGAATAGTTTTTTTCTTTTTTCCTATATTTAATAACCTCCTAATTTCCTCATTTGCTAAGTTTTATTTGTATGTCCAGCTAAGCCTTCTCATACCCTACAGCAGTTCAGGAATATCACTCTCAATCCATTTTTAACAAAGGTCAAACATGTCAGACCTATCAGTTCTTTTTTCTTTTCCTGATAAGACTTTTCAATTTCATTTTTTTCCCTCCCTCTTCTGCTCTACTCTACACTGAGTGTTGTCTAACTGCTGGGTGTCATGAGTGTTACTTTGGGATTTCCCTTCACTAACGTTCAATAAAAACCCAGTTTCTCTCTCCTGTGTTAGATTCCCCATTTCCTAGTTCCCATGTTATCTTCTTTCTTGGTTTAACTCCCTAGTTTTGATGGATTACATCCTGTAGACTTTTAGACTTAGCATGTCTGAGAATGTCTTATTCTATTCTTACACTTGATCACAATTCATTTATTCTAAGCTATTTTAAAGATATTAATCTGTTGCCTTCTATCTTCCAAAGTTGTTTTTGATACATTAATTTTCATTCCTGATCCTTT
>NW_006442109.1:22072445-22173523 GCF_000325575.1 Pteropus alecto
TTCCCTTCTTTTCTCTTGCTTTCTCATTCAGCTTCTAGTGTGTTTTCTATTAACATTCAAGTTTCAAAATCCCCAGATGGTATACTTTGGTTTGTTTTTTTCTTTAAAAACATTATTTTATTGAGGTATAATTTCTTTTTTATTATTACTCACTGGATATTATGCCAAATATCCAGTGAGCACCTTTCAATCTGAGAATTCATGTTCTTATTTTGGAGGAATATTATTTTTTAAACAATTTTCTAGTGATTGTTTTCTGTTTCTCCCTACTAGTCAGATCTCAGATTTCTGGAATTGATCTATAAATTTTCCTATATTTCTCTCTCTTATTGTTCATCTCTTTTTTTACTCCCACTGCATCAGAGAGTTTTTCCAATCCTTTCACTAAACTTTTTGTTTTGGCTATCATATTTATAATATCCAAAAGCTCTTTCTTATTGTTTGTTCCTCATTTTAAAATAACATTCTGAAGACATCATGGCTTCTTCTGCTTTCAGCATTGTCTCAATGTCCTCTGAGTTCCTTTTTGTTTCTTCGTTTGCTTGCTTCATGTTAGAAGCTTTCTTCCAAGGTCTAAATATCTTTTAATGTTCTATCATATTTAAGTGCAAGTCACTAAAAAGCTGATTAGAAACTTTGTAAATGGGCTTCTAATAGGGTCATAGAGTAGCAGGAGAAATTTTGTGGGAGGTGGTCACCAAATGTCAGTATCTTTTCTCTAGGACATTTCAGTTTCCTCTGAGAAGAATTTTCCAATATTCCTGATGGAGTGCGGAGTGGTAAGCTGCTCGTGTGCTAGAGCTGACCAGAAGGGAGTTGGGAATTGCACTGTTGAGACGCAGAACATTCTTTAATCCCCCAGTTTTTAATTCTATTCTCCTTCTGCCTCTCTCAATGCTCAGAGTCTCTATGTCTGGACAATCTCTGGTTGTTTCTCCAGAGACTCCTGCAAAGGTAGGAAGAAATGGTCTCCTTACTTAGCCAAGTAATAGTGGGCTCTGAGGGTCTAACTGCTCTTCATAAGGACTTTCAAATAAATTCACACCTGCCATATCACTCTGCTTTCTCAGGTACTGGGTGCCTTTAACTCCTAAGCTTTTCCAGAGAGCTGTAAGCCAGTTTGCTTTCCATCTGCACCTCCCTCCAGACACTTGGCTCTGACCTTTCTCCACTCTGCTAAGTCACGCACCATCCTTCCACCCACTTTCCGTCTTTGTATCCTGTGGTTTAGGGTAATTTATATCTCCTTGATTTATCAAAGATAAAGCTTATGCCTTCTTGTTTTCCCTAGTGTTTGGAGAATGAATGAAGGAAAAAGAAAGAATAGTTGTGTCTTTATTCTGGCACCTTAAAACCTTTAGCGTTTTCTATTTCATAGGCCTTTTATCATACCACACTCTCTTCTGTCAGTTCCATTCTGATTCATAATTTCTGTTTTCCAGACCTTCTGGGTGACTTAGCCATTTTGTTTTCCTGGTTCCAGACATGCAACATTTAGTTTATTAATGAATTAACAAGTTCCATATAGTCCTACTTATCATACCCCATTTGCAGTAATTATCGTCTGTAATTGTATAAGGCAGACAGAATGTCCATATAATTTGGAGGAAATTAGTTATCAACTGGGAGAGCATTAGTCACCAATCTCTTATGGGACTCATTTTTCTTATCAGATATGCTGGTTATTCTGTTTGCCTATCTGCCCTCCATTCTCATACTTCTCCATACCAAGAGAAGGACCTCTATGAACAATTCCCCTCACCCATCCCCACCCACTGCCGTTCCCACCCAACTCACTTTTTCTCTGTCTCACTGCATTTCTGACATTACATCTATACCTCCTGAATTATAATGGCTTCTAGTTTCACAGGAAAACCAACCCTTCCTAGCTGGGTCCCTTGATCCTGCCCACAAATCTATAAATTATCTTTTTATTAAATTCTCTTCATTTATGTCCTATATGCCATTTGTTTCCTAACAGTGATACAATACTTTAAAAATTTTAAAAATTAAAAAAAAAATTTTAAATTAAAAAAGTTTAAAATTTTTAAAAATTTTAAATAAAGATTTTGAACTAGTTCATCTCTAAATTTCTCTCCTTGAGTTATGTTCTAGAATTTTTATAAGAGAATTATCCCATCGGCTCTTAATTGAAGACCAAGCAAATCCTTTCAGTCGAGATTCTATCTTACCAAAGCAAAAACACTCTTCAAATAATTATGCTCAGCCCTAGACAATAAAGCATTGTCAGTACAATGTAAACTAGCAGGGAAAGCTAAGATATGCATATTATTTTTTTTAGGCAATGGAGTTAGATAGTTCTGATTTGATATTTTTTATTCAATTCTTTTAATTGAGGTATAATTGACATTGATATTTGTATATATTGTGAAATGATCACAACAATAAATCTAGTTAATATCCGCTACCATATACAGTTATAGAATTTTTTTTCTTATGAGAATTTTTAAGATTTACTCTCTTAGTAACTTTCAAATATACAATATGGTGTTACTAACTATAGATGCCATGCTGTATATTACATCCTTATGACTTATTTCTTTTATAACTGGAAGTTTTTACCTTTTGACCACCTTCACTCATTTTACCCATCTACCCTTGCACCAACTCTGACAACCATCAATCTGTTCTCTGTAACTTTGAGCTTGGTTTTTTGTTGTTTTGGGTTTTTTTAGATTTCACATATAAGATCATAAGGTCTTTTTCTTTCCGACTTATTTCATTTAGCATAGTGCCCTCAAAGTCCACCCATGTTAACACAAATGGCAAAATTTCATTCTTTTTTTTTATGGCTGAATAATATTCCATGTGTGTGTGGTACATGTGAAAGATATATACATCTTTTCTATCCATTCATCCATTGATGTACACTTAGGTTATTTTCTTATCTTGGTTATTGTAAATAATACTGCAATGAACATAGGAGTGCATATTATCTTCTTGAGTTAGTGTCTTCATTTTCTTCAGATAAATACCCAGAAATAGGATTGCTGGATTATGGTAGTTCTAGTTTTAATTCTTTGAGGAATTTCCATACTGATTTCCATAGTGGCCCCATCAATGTACATTCCTACCCACAGTACACAAGGGTTCCCATTTCTCTCATCCAAGTCAACACTTGTTATTCCTTGTCTTTTTATTAATAGCCATTTTAACAGGTGTGAGGTGATAGATCAGGAATGTTGAGCATCTTTCCAGGTTCCAATTGGCCATATGTATATCTTCTTTGGAAAAATGTCTATTCAGATCTTCTGCCCATTTTTTAATTGGATTGTTTGGGGTTTTGCTCTTGAGTTATATGAGTTTATATTTTTTAGATATTAATCCCTTATCAGATATATGATTTGTAAATATTTTCTCTCAGTCAGTAGGTTGCTTTTTCATGTTGTTGATGGTCTCCTTTGCTGTACAGAAACTTTTTAGTTTGATATGGTCCCAATTGTTTATTTTCATTTTTGCTGCTGTTGCTTTTGATGTCAAATTCAAAAAAAATCATCACCAAGACCATGTCAAGAAGCTTACTACCTATGTTTTCTTCAAGGAGTTTCATAGTTTCAGGTCTCACATTCAAGTCTTTAATCCATTTTGAGTTAATTTTTGTGTGTAGTATAAGATAGTGGCCAGTTTCATTCTTTTACATGTGGCTGTCCAGTTTTCCCAGCACTATTTATCAGAGAAATTATCCTTTCCCCTTTGTATATTGTCTTCTTTGTCATAAATTAATTGATCATATATGGGTGGGTTTATTTCTGGGATCTCTATTCTCTTCCATTGATCTATGCACATGATTTTATGCCAATAGATTTGCTATTTTTGACTTTGAAAACACAGAGACATCGAGAATCAATTCCAAAGGCTCAAGTGTTTTTATTTTTTTCTTCTTTCCCTTAGATATACACACCATCAAAGAACCCCAAAATGCAAAATAATAATAATAATAATGTTTCACCAATCCTACCATTAAAAAAGAAATAAATTCCTTGACCTCACCCCACCACAGACTCCAGATTATCTCTTTCTCCAGGCATAGCCAGACTTTGTGCATCTACTGAACTTTTCCACTTTTTCACTTTTTCATCTCATAGACCCTTCGATCCATTCCTATTCTAAAAAGCTCTTTTCAAAGTTTTATTCAACTTCTTTTATACTAAATCCAATGGCTACTTCTGGTCCTTGTCCTAACCTCTCAACAGCATTTGACACCACTGCCACTTCTTTCATGAAATAGTCTCTCCTGTGTCTTTGCTGTTGCCTCACTTTTCTGGTTTTCATCCTATCTATCTGATTACTTCTCAGTCTCTTCAGTGGACATCTCATCCTCTGCCCATCTTTCAAAAGTTCATGCTTATCAGAGATCTGTCTTACTCTTCCTTATCTTTCTACCTACACTCGTCTACTGGATGTTCTCCTCCACTCCTATGGCTTCAGAAACTAATTATATGACTCTCAGATGGACATCTCAAGTCCCAATCTCCCTTCTGACTTTCAGAGATATTATTTGTAGCTAAATACTAGATAACTCCATCAATATGCCCATAGATTCCTTATATTCAATATTTCTACTTTCCCTCAAATGTATTTTTTCACCTGTATTACTTATTCCAATGACTCACACCAAGCCAGAGACCTGGGTATAATTCTTGACTCTTTGCTGTCTCACATCCCCACATCCAATCAATAATCAAGTCCTAGTCATTCTGTCTAAGATGTACCTTAGATCTATCATTCGATTCTCTCTATTCTCATTGTCACTTCCCTAAACCATCATCTTCCTACTGCTATTACTGTTGCCCTCAAATCTAGATTTAACAATAGAGCCACGGTGATCTTTTTAAAAATATGACCATGTTAACTCCCTTCCTAAAAATTTGCAATTATTTTACACTGCTATCAGGATAAAGCCTAAATTATTCAACGTGGCTTACAAGCATCTGGTCTCTTACCCTGTTATCCAAATGACTATATGTTCCAGGCAAATAAAGCTTATTTTAGTTCCTCTAACAAGCTATCAGTATTTCTCAACTAATATCTACAAATCCTTGTTTCTTAGTTTAGCTGTCTTATGCTAAGCCTAGGTTAGATCTGTTCCCATGGCAAACTACTTATCCACTTATCACACTCTATTATAGTTACTTATTTACTTTCTCTATTCCCCTTTTATATCATAGGCACTGTGAGGGTTAAAACTGTACCTATTATAACTTCAACGCCTTGAACAAAGCAGCCACTAAAAAGAAAATAATGGTTAAATGATGTACAGATTTTACATATGAACTTTCTTTCTTTGCTTTCTCTCCTCTTAAACAAATAATAACAAGCAAGTTATCCTTCCCTCCAAATAAGCCATTGGGCTAATTAATGTATAGTTACACATGACAGCTAAAGAAAATTCTGAGGCTTTGCTTTCTCCTTCATTTCTCTCTTTCCTCTTACATATAAAATTTTCAAATTGAAAGTTTTAACAGGCTTAAAAAAAACTAAGCACGTGGCCAATTTTCTCTTGATCTGCCTGATGCCCCGTATGTGTTCCTAAACCATTTATAAACTTGGTAGTGTATGTACATAGGATAAAAAGAACCTATGATAACATTTTATTTGAACCAGAACTCCAAAGCATTAATTAAAACTGACCACACCTGCTCTGAACTGCAATGTCAGAAATTTATGTGAACTTGTAAAGTTAAGGCTTTCTGACTTCCTGTAGGATTTATGTTTCCTTTAAATAAGCATTTCCTCTTTGTAATGCAATATATATTTTTTTAAGTTTATTTCAGTGACTAATTTGCTGGCATAAACAAATATGCTGTTCAGTTCCTTTATTGCTTGGTCTATACCCTTTCTACCCTCTGCTTGTCAAATATTTAATTTAAGGTTCAGGTGAAAATAAGCAGGTCCAACTATGAGGACTAGAATTTCTTATTTTAAATTTAACTTGTTAATGAGGTGATCTAAAAAGATATCCATGCATTCCAACTCCACACTTAATCTAAGAGCATTTTAATATAGTTATTCACAGATCTACTAACTGTTTGAAAATTATCAACAACCTTATAGTGGTTTAGCAGAAGCAGGAATTGTTTAATTACATGTGTGCGTGTGAAGTCCTTTCAGGTAAGACAAAGTTTTCCAGTCAAAGGAAGGCATTCTAATTTTGAGATTCAAATGCTAATGCCTTTAGAAAGAGAGGGTTCTGTGAGGCTAACATATACAAGTTGATTACCTTGGATAGGTTCATTCCCAAAACTGTGAGCGTCACCAAGCCAGCACAACAGACCAAAGCACTGGAGCTGGAGAGGCCAGAACTTGGTGGGATGGTTCCATCCACCAAGCAATTCATTCCAGTCAGGTTACTAAGACCAAAGTGTTCCTAAGAATATAAGGAAAAATAGCACTAGTAACTTTGGTGTCAGATTCAAGAAGCAGCAAAAAGTTCTTCTATTCTCCAGGGAGCAAAAGTCTATTAATGGACTTATGCTATTTCTAGAAACCACTTGTGCAATTCAGTTGAGTCTATGACATTTTATGTAAGGGCTCTTGGCCACAAGGTATGGTAATATAAAGATTACTTTTTACTTTGTTCAACAAAAAAGCTACTGATCCACCATAAGATCAAATACTGCCATTTGCGACAACATGGATAGATTTTGAGATTATCATGCGAAGTAAAATAAGCCAGACAGAAGAAGTTGAGAACCATATGATTTCATTTATATGTGAAATATGAAACTAAAAGCAACAAACATGACAAACGAACAGAGACTCATGGACATGGCCAGTAGTTGGTGGTTACCAGAGAGAAGTGGGGAGGGGGAGGTAGGTAAGGGAAAAGGGGGTCAAATATTTGGTGACGGAAGGAAACTTAACTTTGGGTGGTGAACACACAATGCTATATACATATGACATATCACTGAATTGTAGACTTGAAATCTATTTGATTTTATTAACCAATGTCACCCCAATAATTTTAATTTAATAAAGCTACTAATCCATTTCCTAAATGATCTTTTTCTTGAATATTAATTGATTTGAACAAACATGGAAAAAATTAAACAATTATAAATCAAATTCTCAAATAACGAGAAAAGAAAGACACATTTATTAGTGAAGCAGATTAAATCGCTATATAGCACATTCCCAAACGCTGTGATTGTAAAAGCCTAACACCAAGCAGTGACTGATTTCTATGGAGCGTCTTTCTTCAGAAGGTCCTCTGAGGAAAAAGTTGTTCTAAACTTTCTCAGTTCTGTTTTACTTATGGAAAAACCTAGGCACAGAAAAATTAAGAAACTTTCCTAAGATCATATGTAGGGAGCTGGGAGTAGGACCCAGGTCTCTGATTTCTGGCTGAGAACTTCTCTACTACAGTCAGAAACCTGGGCCAGCATACTGTCACTGTAATTTAATGTAAGTCAGCTATATGAAGAAATCCAGATTTTTACAGATACAAACTAGCCATATGGCAGCTTTCAAGACAGCCAAATTAGAATTCAGCCACGAACAAGAATGTAGGCTGTAAGTGAAGCAGGGGTACTCTATTTCTCCAAATAGGAAAGCCCAAAGAAATATTCAGACTCTAAAGATGGAAAGCTTTAGGATACTTAGATAAATATCTAGGATGACATTTAGGATGATATCATAATATATAACCTTTGTGGTTTAAGATTAAAAATATATTCAAGGCCACCTCCTCCTCAAGAAAAGCACCATCGTGTTTGCAAATTACTCAAACAGCTCAAGACCAAAGTAAAAATTACTATTATATTACATAATTATGCATTTCATCATACATATTATTTTAGGGAGAAATTTCAATAAACTAGTTAGAATAACCAAAGTTAACAACAAAGCTCTGCAAATAAAAGACTAGGGGTTTTTTCCTTAACTTTTTTGTTCTTTTCCCCTAAACTGGTAAAACTCATGCACCACAAAAGAAGAGATTCAGTTGGATGTACTTCTTGATTTCAAGTCATCTAAAAATTTCCTTTCCAGAAATACAAACAAATTATAAACTGAACCACTGTTGTTGCCAGTGCCCTTTCATACAGAACATCAAGACAGCTTGTTTTAAAAAAAAATCCTTGGAGAATGCTATATATTTAACCATAAACTGATCCACAGGGTGTCTTGAATGTGAATCATACTTACAAACTTATCATACAATGTTTAAATTAAAATGTACGACAGACTCAAAAACACAAATGGGTTTTGCCAAATTCTGTAATAGCTCTATCCCAAAAGGATAACATGTTCAATTTAATATAAACAGATTATACTCTGGAACTTTCTAGTATTTGAATTTGAAGGTTTTTAAACAAGCTAACATTTAAATTACTTTTCTGCCAAAAATTCATTGTACAAACCTGCTTTTGCACATAAGTTGTCAAACCCAAAAGAAAGGTTTGAAATTCTCAAAAGCAACACAAAGCAATATATGTTATTTAGGTCACTTTACCCGTATACTACAAAAGGCATGTTGCTCTAAGGAAAATCAAATTGCATTTGCCAAGTAAATGCTTCCAAATACTGTAATTTCCACTAACGCATACGACAAGCCAAATGATTTGAAGATTTAAAACCTATCATAACTTTTTTGATAAGTTGTTACCATGTGTCTGGGAAGGGGAGGGGAGGGGAGGGAAGGGAAGGGAAGGGAAGGGAAGGGAAGGAAAGGGGTAGGAAGGGAAGGGGTGGGAAGGGTCCACACACTAGGGAAGGGAAGGGAAGGGAAGGGAAGGGAAGGGAAGGGAAGGGAAGGGAGCAGACCACCATAATTAGAGTACGAGACTACACATCAGAAATAAGTGTGATATATTTCTGTAACAGATATGCCACCAAGTCCTATAGGCTACTCATGACAAAGTTTTAGATAGGACCTCCAGGCAGTGAGGAACATAAGCTCTCTAAAACATGGATTTTAATAAACAAATAAAATTGATTTAGCAAATTAATTTTATTTTTGTCCTTCATACTTTCTTTAATTAAGAGAGAGAGGAAATATTCCATTTTCTTTTTCACCTACATGACATTAGAGATGTTCAAGATAATTATTCAGAGTTTCTAGGAAAATAGTTATTCTAATAAATTTCACTACATCTTTTTTTAACCCCATCTGAAGTAGTAATAACAATACTAGTTATCATTTATTGAATGCTTGCTATGCATCAAACATTGTATAATCCTTGCAACAACTCTTTGTTGGGATAGCAGTGACATTATTTTATAGATAACAAACCTGAGACTTAAGAGGTTAAATTAATACAGCTGGCTAGAGGCCCAGATTCAAACCCTGGGCTATTTAATTATAAATCCTGTTACAGTACATACCTCTATATCCCCAAATATAAATAATATTAATAGAATGTAGCCTTCAAAAGAATATCTGAAAAATAGTTTTTTTTAAAACCAGAAAGATGTTTGTTGGATGCACCTGACTTATGAACAGCCACTGCTGCCCCTTGTGAACACTGCCCAGAAAATGTCATATCTACCTCATCCCCTAAAATACATAAATTAGCAAAATAGAACAGAAACATCAGTTAGTATTGAAAGGAGACAAAAGTTATAGAGTAAATAAAATATATCTTGATATAACAATCTCAAATGCTACAACAATTTACCTGAATTCCTTTAAATCCACATAGGAAATAGTTGTGCCACAGAGGCTTGGTTTTGTCAATCTGAATGTTATTAGCACTAGTACTGAAATCTCTGCAAAGGCAAAAAGACACTGTTAATTCTTGTGCTGCAAAATTGATGGCTAGCTGCTGCCATCTTGTGCCAAGACAGTGATACTGAAATCTCATCTTCCATTTACTTTCAATATACATACTTCACATTCTACCCCAAAACAACAAACATTTCCAACTATTAGAGGTTAAAAGACATTGTAGTTACCTTAATAACTAAATTACTTCCAACTGACCCTTTTTATTTCCTGAAATGAAGAGAAATCAATATATTTTAGCACAATCTATATCGTTATTTATTTCATGATGATCCTTGTTAAGCTGGTGTAACCCACATAAATGCTTATCCTTTGGACCTGCTGTTTGGCATACCTCTAACTGGAACAAAAGTACTCAAAGCCTTCTTTCCCCTCACTTTCTGCCACCCATCCAATTTTACTATCTGCACAGTTTAAGGGGGAAAAGGAACAAACAAAACAGTAATTCTAATGGATCATAACTCATTGAATAAAATAAGAATCCACGACTCTACTGATATAAATTAAGAAATGAATAAACACCTAAATGAATTTTATACTTCCTGAAAGTAAAATGCCAATTAATAGATAGATGTAGAAGAAATAATAGAAACCAAAAAATCACTATTTGGCAAGTTCCACAATAACTGTTTGGGAAAGAATCATCAATAGATGCTAAAGTTACTGAGTAAAATTTTTTTTGTACGTAAAAGATATTTATATACAAAGTATTTACCCACCAGATACTTATTGTAAAGAGAAAAAAAAACTATAACTTTATGGTAAAGAAATCTGGCAGATATCACTTTAACCAAATGATCAAAACTAACATCTCTAGGAAAGGGACATCATGTGCCTCCTTGACACAATGCACTGAAGATACATCAGTTAATATGTGAGAATTATTTGTATTATTTTTGTGACTTATTTGTAAGTCAAAAATTATTTCAAAATGAAAAATAGGCTTCTAAATCAGCCAAAGCACAAAATATGTGAAATGGAGGGGTGGGGGTAAAATCAATTAAAAACGAGATAATAAGCAACATTCCCCATATTGACCGAGTGCTCTTCATATAATTTACTGAATACCTGCTATGTGCCAGTCACTGTAGTAAGTGCCTTGCATGCATTATCTTTACTTAATGACATGGATACATCAACTCTTAAGAAAATATTTAATGACCACTTAAGTGTGCAAGAAATATAAAGGTAAAAGGCAAAGGGCTTATCTTTTACGCATTTGTAATCTATCTGAGACAACATGAACAAGTCACAATCACACACCACTATCATGTGGTGTGTGAAATACGGGGTGGGGTATGAGGCCAAGAGGGCATAATTTCTATAGGTTAGAGAGAGGAGGCTGTCCTCGAGGCTCAGAGAGGTTTAGTGACTCCAAGGACACAGTCTGACTCCACAAGCACTTTATTAATCACCCACAGAAGTTAAAATATATTGGGAGAATGACGTCAGCATCATTGTGAGTGAGATGCTCCCTTTGTCTCTCTCCTTCAACCTATAACTAGTGGGACATCAATAACTCAACAAAGATTCCTCTGCTCAACACACTAGGATGCCTGAGAGAGCCACACATCTGAAGGTGGATTGGCACGGAAGAGGGAAGCAGAACTGGGGTAAGAGCACGGATGGTGCTCCTCACCCTGACTCCTCAGCAGCGGAGTCCACAGCCCCAGCAAGCACAGAAGCAGCGAGGGAAGAAAAAAGACAGCAGTGGCATTGGCACCCCGCTTCGGTTCCCTGCCCTGGCTGCAATGGTGCCGTATCACTAGAAAACTCAGTAGCAGCAGAAGAGGCAGTGCATATGATTCTGGCCTTCTGGTCACAGCAACATAAACAGCCACAGAGAACCAAACGGCAGTGGCAGCAGGGCACTCGACCCCAGCTACCCCTCTAAGCTGTGCTATCTCTCCCACCAACATGGCATTGCTGAGACCCAGACCACCTGGTAAGCACTGGGGACACGTTATCTCAGCAGCAACACTCATGACCAGAGCAAAACCAGCACTAAAGCAACACCAGCAGCAGCAAGGCACCAGTGACCCCAGAGGCACAAGCAGCAATGAACAGGGCACCTGTGACACCTCTGGCAGAGGCAGTGCAAGAGGGAAAATGCTGGCTCTCAAATATAGTCAACTCAGGTAAAAGAAACAAAAAACTTGTGCTATAGCACCACCTACTGGAGGAAAAAGACCTCTAATTACTAACCTGGTGACTGGTTAAAATTAAAGTAAATAAAGGTGTACCTAAATAAAAAAATACGTCGCTACTTCAAATGTATCAACAGAGGAACAACCCCATCAAGTGCTATGAATAATCATTGTAACAGAGTATCCCAAAACGAAAATGACAGTTTTATTCCTGAGCTCCTTGAATTCCCTGAGTTTTCTTGTATCTCCTTGAGTTTCTTCATGCCAGCTATTCTGAACTTTCTATTGTTTAGATCACAATCTTCTGTGACTTTGAGTTTGGTTTCTAAAAAAGATGCTTGGTATGATTTAATTTTCTTAAATTTACTGAGACTTGTTTCATATCCCAACACATGGTCTATCTTTGAGAATGTTCCACGTGCACTTGAGAAGAATGTGTGTATTCTGTTGCTTTTGAAAGAAATGTTCTGTATATATCTATTAAGTACATGACATTTAATGTATCATTTAAGGCCAATATTTCCTTATTGACTTTATGTCTGGATGATCTACCCCATGGTGTAAGTGGGGTGTTAAAGTCTCCTACTATTATTGTGGTGCTGTCAATTTCTCCCTTTAGGTCTGTTAACAATTGATTTATATATTTTGGTGCTCTAAAGTTGGGTGTATATATCCTTTAAAAATGTTGTTTTCTCGATGGATTGTCCCTTTTTTGTTACATAATGTCTATCTTTGTCTCTTTTTACCTTTTTCAGCTTGAAGTCTATTTTATCTAAGTATGACTACACTGCTTTCCTTTGGAAGCCATTTGCTTGGAGTATCATCTTCCATCCGTGTCTTGACTCTCTGCTTATACTTTTCCTAAGGTTCAAAAACGGGCACTCATTTTCCCACCAACCCTTGTTCCTGAATTACATCACCCATGTGTTTTCTTTACTCTTACATCCTTGTAGAATGCTAAGAAAAAGTCCTTAAAATGAGCAGACATGACTCACTACATTGATATTTTCCGCTTACACATTTTATTCATTCATTCACCTGTTCTTCGAACAAATATTTGCCCATTGTCTACCCTGTCTGTGTCAGGCACTGGGCTAGACCATTTACAAGAACAATATCAAAAAATAATACTTGGAGGCTTCGAGTAAAGACAGTAGGGTAGTTAAACGCTGTGACCACATCAAAATTACAACTAAACTACAGAACAATCATCATTGAGAATTGCCTGAAATCTAGCTGAACAGAAGTCCTATAACTAGGGATATAGAGAAGAAGCCACATCAAGGCTGGTAGGAGGGGCTGAGACTCAAATGATCTGGTCCCACACTCACATGTGGTGGTTAAAATTTAGGAGGGGTATTTTAGCTGTGGAGGTATCCCCGCAAGGAGCAAGGGGTCTCAGCCACACACCAGGCTCCCCAGCCCAGGGTTCCAGTGCTGGGAAGAGAAGTCTCTACAAATTCTGGCTGTGAAAACCAGCAGATATTGTGGCTGAGTGAGACAGAGAGTGGCAGGAGTCTCAGGCATTCCTCTTAAAGGGCCCATGCATGAACTTACTCACTGACGAACTCACTCACTGAAGAACTCACTAACTCACTAACTCTGAGCTCCAATGCTGAGGCAGCAGCTCGAAAGGTGCCAGGAACATCTGAGGAGAAACTGAATTGTCTGGCTTCAGAGTGAGGGCTGAAGGGACAGATTTCTCCCAGACAGAAGCACTGGCAGAAGCCATTGTTCTTTTGTTGAACCCTCTCCCAACCCAGCCTGAATGCACATGTGAGTGCCATATATGAGTCTCCATCAACCTGGCTAATACTGTTCGCCCTACTCTGGTGATTCCCTGAGACCCTGTCCCACCCAGCTTATGGGCTCACCCAAGCTGCTTCCAGTGGCTCTTCCATACAAATGGCCTGTATTGCCTTATGCTGTGGACTTTTCTAAAACCTATCAAAGGTTCACAACCTCTAAAATAGCATCTGCCCTCAGCACACCCTGTACCCTTGCTAAGCAGCCCCAAGCCCAACACTAACAGCAGCTGGCCTCAGTTCACAGCTTAGCCTCTCCCAGTCACCTCCAAGCCCAGCACAAGTGGCAACCATCTGCAGATCTCTTCGTAGCTATACCAGGTGGCCCCGGGGATGGCATAGGTGTGGCTGAATTTGGCCTGCAACAGAGCCTCTCACAAGAAGTCCCAGAACCAATACACCCAGTGTCCATCTTCAGATCACACCAGAGCACCACCCAACCACCTCCACAAACCACATACCCAAAAGGCAGACTCAGCAGGCATCAGAGCCCCACTAAAGTAAATCCTGGTCCTTAGTGTCAGCCCCTGAACAACAGCTCCTTCATTGTAGTCACTGCCAGTCCTCACAACTGATCAGCCTGAAGGTCAATCCCTCCCACTGACATGCCAACAGCAATCAAGACTCAACTACAGTAGGAGGGCACACACAACCCACACAAGGGACAGACCTGGAGCACCCAGCTCAGGTGACCAGGGAGACTGTGCCACTGGGCCCCACAGGATACTTACTATACAAGGCCATTCTACAAAGTCTAGGAGACTTAGCCCCTCCACATAATACATAGAAACAAACACATGGGGAAAAAAACATAGGGAGGCAGCCAAAATGAGGAGACAAAAAAACATGTCTCAAATGAAAGAATAGGACAAAGCTCCAGAAAAGGAAATAAACAAAATGGAGACAAGCAATCTACCAGATGCAAAGTTTGAAACACTGGTCATAAGGATGCTCGATGATCTCAGGGGGAACTTTAACAAAAAGATAGAAAACGTAAAAAAGAACCAGTAAGCAGAGAAGAATACAATTACTGAAATGAAAAATACATTACAGGGAATCAACACCAGATTAGATGAAGCAGAGGATCAAATCAGTGATTTGGAGAATAAAGTAGCAAAAAATACCCAATCAGAACAGAAAAAAATTCCAAAAATATTAGGATAGTTTAAGAGACCTCTGGGACAACATTCGCATCATAAGGGTACCAGAAGAAGAGAGAGAGCAAAGAATTGATAAACCTATTTCAAGAAATAATGATGGAAAATGACCCTAATCTGGCAAAGGAAATAAACATACAAGTCAAGGAAGTGCAGAGAGCTCCAAACAAGATGAACTCAAACAGGCCCCACACCAAGACACCTTATAATTAAATGCCAAAGGTTAAAGACTAAGAAAGAATCTTAAAAGCAGAAGAGAAAAGCAATTAGTTATCTACAAGGGAGCTCCCATAAGCCTGTCAGTTGGTTTCTTAACAGAAACTTTGCAGGCCAGAAGGGACTGGCACAAAACACTCAAAGTGATGAAAAGCAAGGACCTACAACCAAGATTACTCTAACCACCAAAGCTATCATTTAGAATTGAAGGAGAGCTAAAGAGCTCCCCAAACAAGAAAAAGCTAAAGAAGTTCATCACCAACAAACCAGCATTACAAAAAAGTTAAAGGGACTTTTTTAAGGAAAAAAAAAAAAAGTCAAAGATATGAATAATAAAATGTCAATAATTACATATCTATCAACAATTACTTTAAGTATAAATGGAATAAATGTTCCAGTTAAAAGACAGGGTGGCTGAATAGATAAGAAAACAATGCTGCCTATGAGAGATTCACTTCAGATTGAAAGACACACAAAACTGAGAAGTCCAGGTTTGGAAAAGGATATTTCATGTAAATGGAAATGAAAAAAAAAAAGCTGGGTTAGCAATACTTATACCACACAAAACAGACTTTAAAACAAAAGATGTAACAAAAGATAGAGAAGGACCCAGTGGCACTTGGCAACTGCCACTGAGCAGATGATTCTTTTGTGCACCTCTGTCCACTTCCTCTGCAACCATGACTGACAAACCCAACGTAACTGAGATTGAGAAATTCAATAAGTTGAAATTGAATACACCAGAAATGCAAGAGAAAAATTCACTGCCTTCAAAAGAAACAATCGAACAGGAGAAGGAAGCAGGCAAATCGTAATGAGGCATATACCAAAAATATATACTGTACATTCCTCAAGCATTGCTTTCTTATTTTACTTCTTTTAGCTATTTAACTTTGTAAGATGCAAAGAAACTGGATCAAGTTTAACTGACTGCAGCCCCTTTTCACATCAAAGAATTGCTGACAACAAAGGCCCTACCTGCCTCTCTTATCTGCCTGTCTGGCTTGCAGGGAAGGAAAAGAACTTGCATGTTGTTGAAGGCAGAATCTGGATGAGAAGACAGTGAAATCTAGAGTAAAAACCAAGCTGGTCCAAGGTTTCTTGCAGACTGTAAAATGCAGTTTAATCAAAGTGCCATTTTTTTTTTTATTCAAACGATTTTAATTATTGGAATGCATACTTTTTTAAAATACACAAATAAAAAGTTTTAAAACCTGAAGAAAAAAAATGAAGGTCCCAGTAATTCCACTTCTGGGTGTTTATCCCAAGAAACCTAAAACACTAATTCAAAAAGACATGTGCATCCACACGTTCACTGCAGCATTATCTACAATAGGCAAGATATGGAAACAACCTAAGTGTCCATCAACAGATGAATGGATAAAGAAGAAGTGATACATATATACAATGGAATATTACTCAGCCAAAAAAAATGAATGAAATTTTGCCTGCTGCAGCAACATGGATGGACTTAGAGGGTATTATGCTAAGTGAAATGAGTCAGAAAGAGAAAGACAAATGCCATGTGAATTCACTTACACGTGGAATACATTTATATATATATAAAATAAACGAACAAAACAGATACAGAGAACATTTTGATGGTTGCCAGATGGGAGGAGGGTTGGAGTGATGGAGGAAAAGGGGACAAGGATTACAAATTGGTAGTTACAAAATAGTCATGAGGATGTAAAGCACAGCATAGGGAATACAGTCAACAATATTGTGATAACTATGCATCATGTCAGATGGATACTAGATTTATCAGGGTGATCACTTTGTAAGTTATATAAAGTCTAATCACTATGTTGTACACCTGAAACTGATATAATATTATATGTCAACTGCAATTGAAAAATACAAATTATTTTAAAAAATAAACACTTAGAAAAAAAAATTTGACAAAATATGTACAAAACATGTATCTTAAAAAAAACAACAAAATATTTCTGAGAGAAATTGAAGAAGACCTAAATAAATAGAGAGATATACCATGTTCATAAATTGGAAGAGTAAATACTGTGAAGATGTCAATTTTCCCCAAATTGATTTATATATTCAGTGCAACACTAATAAAAATCTCAGCATGCTTTTTCATACAAATTGAATAGCTGATTCTAAAATTAATGAGAAAATGCAAAAGATCTAGAATAGCCAAAGCAAATTTTAAGAAGATAAACAATATTAGAAGACATATACTACCTGAGTCCAGGACTTCTTATAAAGCTGCAGTTTTCAGATAGTGCATTATTGACATAAAGATAGACAAATACATCAATGAAACAGAATAGAGTCCAGAAATAATTCTGTACCTATATTAATAATTGCTTTTCAATCTAAGGTGTTGAGATAATTCAATGAGAAAAATAATCTTTCCAACAAATGGTGAGAAACAATTGGATAGCCATATGCAAAAAAAAATAAACATAAACCTCGGCCCTGATCTCATGCCACATACAAAAATTGACTCAAAATTCATCATAGACCTAAATGTAAAAACTAAAACTATTAAACTTCTGGAAGAAAACATAGGGAAAAATTTAATGGCCGGGGGTTTGACAAAGGTTTCTTAAATAGAGTCAAAAACTATATACTGTGAATGAAAAGAATCAATAAGTAGGACTTGATCAAAAACAAAAAGTATTCTTCTTCAAAAGACATAGTAAAGAAAATAAAAATTCAAGCCACAGACTGGATGAAATATTTTGTAAAGCATATATCTAACAAAGGACTTGTATCCATAATATATAAGAAACTCTCACATGTCAGTAAAAGATGAAAAACCTACTTGAAAATGGGCAAAAGATTTAGCCAGACCTTTCAACAAAGAAGATACATAGATAACAAATATATGAGAAAATGTTCAACATCATTAGTTAGACAAATTAAAATTAAAAAGCACAGTTTGCTACAACTACACATTTATGAGAATGGCTACCATTTAAAAAGACAAGTTAGCAAAGATGTGGATCAGCTGGAACTCTCACAAATTGATGGTGGGAATGCAAATTCCAAAGTGGTACAACCACTTTGGAAAACAGGCAAATTCCTGAAAAAGTAAACCCAAACAGTCCACTCTTAGGTATTTAACCAAGGAAAATGAAACATATATCCACATACAGATTCACAAATATTCTTAGTGGCATTATTCGTTAATAGCCAAAAACTGGAAATGATCTAACTGCCCATCGGTGGTGAATAGATAAATAAATTATGGTATATCCATGCCATGAATGCTACACAACATGTAAGGAACTCTTGGAGGGATGCTGCATACTTCTTAAGGGTCCTAATGGAATAAAGCAGAGGTACCCGCCTTAATAATTCACCTCTGCTTCCCTAACCATGCTCTTTCACTACTGCTCCCCTGGGATCATTTCTCAAATACTCTACCTTCAACCAAGTCTGTCTCAGGCTCTGCTTTTATGAAAAAAAGGAAATAAAATGAAACTGAAACCACATGTACATCATGGTGGGAATGGTTAAGTGAATTTGAGTAAATCAGTGTGAAAAATTATTATGCATTCAGTTTTAAATGTTTACAATGACACAAAATTGCATTTGAGATAAAGGTTTTCTTTAAAAGGTTCGAAATGTACATAAGATATAGTCTTAATTATGCAAAATAAATAGAAAATAAAAAGGATCTTATACAATAAGTTCCATTTAAAAGTAAGGAATTTCTATACCTTATATAACCTGGTTTATAGTGTCTTATCAAAAGCACTCATAAAATATTTGCAGAATAAACAAACATTATTGCAGGCAAAATGTCCAATAAACAACAGTCCAAAAATATAATGTGCCAATTATGTGCCGAAATCATTTTTTTAATTATTTTTTTAATACATCATAATATACTATAAGCAAATAGGGCTTATCCCAGGAATGAAAAGACAGTTCAATAGAAAATGCATCAATGTAAATTATGACATTTTTTTAAAACCAATCTTCAAGACTGAGAAGACATTTCATAAAACTCAATACCCACTAATGATTTTTTTAATCTTAGCAAACTAAGAATTTTAAAAAAACAACAAAAAAGGAAGTCCTTAACTTAATAAAGCATACATACTAGAAATCTACATTTATTATGTACCAGACTGTGTTTGACAGCACTGAAGAAGAGAGGCAGCTACAGTATCTGAACTCATAGAACTTATAATCTACTGGGAGAGGAGGGGAGATACTGGCTAGTAAGCAGATGATAATAATACAGTCTGGTAAAATACTATGACAAGAGAATTAGCTAGCCCTGACTTTGCTGGAAATAGTTGCCGCAATAGACATAGTTTTTGGGCAAGGACATAGTTTTTTTCATCTTTCTATAAAGATAAAACAATGTCAGACACATGGTAAGTGTTCCTAAAATGTTTCTTAAATGAGTGAGCAAATGAACAAAATAAACAAATATTAAATAGTAGCCTTAGATTGTTTTGGAAGTCAGATACAACATTTTAATAAATTAAATCATTCCTAAAAAGGAAAAAAAATATTTATTTTAAATTTGATGTCTCCTAAAGAATTCATGTGGGTACAAATATAAACACACACACACACACACACACACACACACACACACACACACACACAGTAGCAATCCTAAATACTCACGGGTACAAGGGATTTGTATTGGCCAGTTGAAGAGTGTGTGTTTTCACAGGTTCCACAGCTATTAACATATCTTGTTCCACAGCCATAGGAAGAACAGAATATCCACAGTAATCTATATGTTCTCCTAGAAAAAAGAGAAAGCATTTTTTATCACTGATAGTATATGAAAGAGAAACTCCAGTTGATACACAGAAAAAGCTTGACCAACAGCCAGGTTTTAACAAAAAGTAAAAATACTATGGGCAGAAAGTGATTCAGTTTTCTTTTTCTCCCAGACATCTGAGCCAGGAAATTCTGTTAGCATAAATATATGTTATTAGTTTCTGTTAATGTTTAGAGTTCTTTAAAACTTCACTAGTTTTTTTCCCATTTTCTCATTCATAATGATCATGTTTATGTTATGTGACTACTTATGTGGAATATCAAAAAAAGCATTATCTCCTTTCTCTATTGATTTTTGTATTAATTTTTAATATGTGAACAATTGAAGCCTTTAGTGCACTCTCCCTTATATTAACATTATGTGAGTCCCACTCTCTTCCTCCCTTGAGAATGAGCTTACTAAAGGTGAGGACCTTTGCTTTATTTTTTGTGGACTAACCAAATACCTAACAAATTACACTGGTACTAGTACATTGTGTTGAATGTGCTACACGTAGCTAGGATAAAGAAAAGCTAGAAGAAGAATATTTAATCTGTACTACTTTATATGTAATAAGCAAATATAGGAAAGAAACTATTCTTTCTAATTCTTCTATGAAATACCAAGAGGAATTTTTTTTCTATTATACCATAATGTCTTCTCCAAATTATCATTTAAACTCAAGGTTGTTATTCATAACATTTAAATACAAAATAACAATTCAAGAAAGATGGGTTAAGCAAGCTCATTTATATTCACCAAAAACAGATTCTTATATCTGATTGTTCCTATGGCAGACATTGATCAGTTAAGATCAAAATGAATGGAAGGCAATTAAACTGCATAATTATATTTTAAAATAAATATTATTCTACATATTATTACAGGTAGCAAGTCTTGTTTCTACACTGACATGTCCTTTGAAATAACAAAATAAAAAGCAATAATAATAATAAAGGGTTTTTTTCTGGATTGACAATGACAAATGAAGAAATGGTTCCAAAGTTGTCTTTCTCCCCAATTTTCTTCAAGAAGACAATATTACACAAAACAGCGGTTCACAAGTAGAAAACATATTTAAACAAGGGGAAATCTAGGAGGGCACCAGATTCTGTTGGGAAGGCTGCAGTGTGGATGACAGCCTCCTGACATTCCTCCCTTTGTCAAAACTGATGGAAATACCCAAGTGAGGGGCATGAAGGGAACAGGAACTGCTGGCAAGTAAGGATAACAAGATGATTACATTCTGCATATTTAACGAAAATACAATAATGCTTTTTAATAAACACTGAAATTAATTTCATCCCAAGCACTAACTAAGCTAACTACATTGGAACATAATACCTCGCATTTTAAATCAGAAAACAGTCAATAAATTTACTAGAATAAGAATTACTTGTCAAGAAAATCCTTAATTTGGAAACCTTACACCCAAAACTAAGCAAAACTTGGCTCCCTTCTGAGGATATGGCTTCTTTGCAGTTCTCTCAGCAACAGCAAGGAGCTGTTGATGTTCTCCTCCCACTCTGCCATTTCCAGGCCTTTTTTCTGTCCCCCTGTTCTTCACGGCTCATGCCACATTCTCTCCTCATCACTTTCATCTAAGGCTCTTAGATACTCTGTTCTTCACTGAAGACTTTATCATCTCATTTTAGCCCTCTCCATCCCAGTCCTGCAATAACCTGAACAACATCCAGGTAAACAACCTAGTCTTAGGTCCCAGCTTCCTAATCCCTTGACCTCAAAAAAACACGACTTCCCCTCTACTCTACTTACTTCCATGGCATTGACAAATCCAGCAATGGCCACAGACCTTATCACCTGGAACTTTTCTACCTATGAAATTTTAGTTTCAAATATCAAACTTCGCATCCTGCCATTTCTATTACAGTTTATCTCACTTTCCTGTTTTCCAGACTCAGTTCTTTGCCCATCCCACTCCCACCCGACAAGCTTCCTACTATCTCTTTCTTTTTCTACCCAGCATAGATTCCAGAGTTCATTACTTTACCTGCTCTCCTGCCAATATCATCAACTTCCTAATGCCTTGTCATTCTTCTGTTACCTCTATCCAAAACAAAACCCCAAACTTAGATCAAACACAGGCAACCTAGATTAGCTGAGACAGAAAAAAATGAAAACTTTGCAGACTGGCATTGCTACAATTCTATGGTCTCCAGCTCGAACCAGATCACAAAGCTACCTGGCAAAGCTTTTGTGGTTCTAGTCTTCTCCCTCTCCCATTCTTCACAAGGCTATTTCAAATTTTGTGCCTTCTTAAACTTCCAATCCTTCCAACTCTCTTCTACAAGAACTCCCTCAACTTTCTATTCAAAAATTATATATTTACCTACATCAAACTACATCCTTTTCTTTCTTGCCTTCTGTTAAAAGAGTCAAAGTGGCCCTCTTCCTAAGCTCTAGATACCAGCCCGCTTGTCTTCTTGGGAATTCTGCTCCATTAGTTTCTCCCTTCTCAGATGTCTTCAATCTCTCTCGCGCGCCACTGGGTTTACTCCGTTTTCCCTCCTTCTCATTTAACCTTACTCAAATATCTCATATTTTTAAAATTCTCTTTATTTGCTTCAAAATAAAATAAGATCGCCTGAGTTGATAATAATTGAAGCTGGATGTTGGGTACATAAGATTTCATTATATTACTCCAACTACTTTTTTGGATGTTCACATTTTCCATTATAAAAAGTTTTCATTTTAATCCTCCTTTGACTCCTGGATTTTTCTCAGTTCCCCATCTCATCTTCTCTCAATAAAACATACTCATTCTTCAGGTCACCACACTATTAAAAGCAAAAATACTGGTTTCCTAGTATTCCTCTAATCCAATGAATAAATAAATGTAAAACCACCAAAATTACTCAATTTAACCTGCAGCACACAAAAATATTTTCATCTCTCATGAAACAATATTAATATTCAGATTCCAACAAATTTATAATTTTTTTAAATGAATGGGCAAAATTAACATTAATAACATAAACTGGGAAAGGTGAAAGTATAATGTGTTCCTTATGCAAAAGTTTGCCTTGCTGTAGCAGAAATATGTAAAATATTCTATTTTTTCAGTTCTCCTGGAAAATATTAAGAAAATAATGCATTAACAAAAATTTGTATTTTACCAAAGGACGAAAGAATTAAGAGAAGGAACTTTCGAAATACCTATTATGTTGACTCTTCCTGGTGCTCGAACATAAAACTTGGGAATGGATCCAAACTTAGAGTTAAATGTCTCTTTTAGCTTTAGCAATCTGGAAACAGAGAAGTAAACACCCAATAAATAAACAATACTGTAACCCCTTAAGTGACACAAGAGTATAGCTAAGCACAGAGAAGATTTAAAAAGTTAAATAAACTCATAAAATTTTTCTGTAGGTTTGGAAGTTCTTTCATGGACATAAATCTGGCACATCTTGCTGTGCTAGAAAGTAAGGAAGGGCTGAAACAATGACAGAAACATGTCAGAAGGACACAGAGACCCACATAAGGAGGTTCTTACTGCCCAAATCTGAAATAATCTGAGCATCAAAATAGTAAAAAGGTAACATACTATAACCCATAAAGTAAAGTAAAAATCAATAAATCCACACTGACACAAATAAATGGAAAAGGAAAAACACTTCCTTACACTGGAATGACAAATAATAAATATAAAAATATATTTAAAAAAACAAAAAAGTCACCATTTGGTGACCATTATAATAATAATTGACTCAAGCAAGGATCATCAATGTATGCTAAAACCAGTAAATTAAAGTTTGACATGAAACAGAATATTAACATCTTCTTAAAATATTTCACCAAAAGATACCTACTAATTACAGAAGAAATAATAGTAACTTTACAGTGGGAAAACCAGGTAGTGTCTCCTTAACCAAGTGATTCAAGTTAATAGCATTGGTAATGGGACAAATAGATACCATGTGCCTCCTGATATGATGTACTGAGAAAATAAAATTACTTTTTTGTAGTTTTCCTACCAAAAATAAAGTGAGTCTAATCACGAAGAAATACTTAGATAAACTATTAGAGGAGAAAATTTTTTAAAGTATAATCATGACTCATACAGACATAAACATGTCTTAAAGATTTTATCTCATTAAAAAAAGATTTTATCTCATTAATTAATGACAAAACCATAATATAATCATTTAGAAGAATCCAAAGTACTCCTCATATATAGTCAAATAAGGAAATTTGAAATGAACTCATAAATAGACAGAAAAACTGGTTAATAGCAAGCTGCAACAATCAAATGTATTCCACCAAACACAATTTGCAATATCTATGGACAAGAATCATTTGCATTGCTATCAGTTTTCTATGACATAAAGAGCTGTGAAAGAGCTTGAATATAAGGCTCAGAGCCATATAGAAATCAGATAATCTGGATGATAGGTATGTCAAGCAACTTCTGGTTCTCGTTGGAGATACCCAGAAAGATTACTTTTGGACCATTTCAACGTTTTCCACAATTTTTCCTGCAACCCAAATTGAGGGATATTCTATAAAATAACTGATCATGAAATACAAAGACTGAGGAACTGCCTCCCACCAAAAAATACAAGTTTTTAAAAACAACTAAAAGCAATATGTGTCCTAGATAGAACCCTGACCAAGAAAAAAATATTACTATTATTAATATTTTTTGCTATAAAAGACATTAGTGGGATAATTGGTGCACTTGAGTTCTGCCAATTAGATAATATTCTATTAATATTAATTTCCTGATTTTGATCATTGTGTTCTGATTATGTTAGAAAATGTCCTTTTTTCTGGGAAACACACTCCTGTATTTAAAGTTAAAGAGGTATCATGTCTTCATGTCTTCAACCTAAATCTTGAACTGTTTAGGAAAAAATTTCTGAGAGAGAGAGAACAATAAAGTAATTACAAAAAATGTTAACATTTGGGGAATCTGGGAGAAGAGCATACAGTAATTTTTCTGTAAGTCTGAACTTACAGAAAACTTTTCTGTAAGTCTGAAATTATTTTAAAATAAAAAGTTTTTTTAAAAAATGTGCTGATGCTTTACTAAGTACTCTATTTCAAAAGGAGATTAATAATAGTCCTTGGTCTCTAGGAATATAAAAGTCTGGCAAAAGAGAAAGATAGTGAGCTAAAAAGCACAATACAGAGTGACAATAGAGTAATAAGCCAGTCTTCTTGGAGTACAGGGAAAAGCTATTTAGCTCCTACTATGGGAGAATGTGTATGCTAAGATAAATCTAGAAGGGGAAGAAAAAGTTAGAGAAGGCTTCTCCAAGAGGCAATCTCTTAAAATGAATTGTAAAGAATGATGTCAGACAAGTGGGATGGGGTGACACATTCTAGGTAAATGAAATGAAAAGGCCCAGCATGCTGCATTCAGAAAATTATAATTAGGGTTTCAAATACATCAAAAGAGAAAAATAGGAAAGGAGGCTAGTGGTAATCAAGTCCCAGATCTTAAAGGCCTTTATATGCCAAGTTGAAGAATCTGGCTTTTAACACATAGCCAAGGGATGTGAACAAATATTTAAAGATAGAGTGATATTATCAGTTTCCCTCTTGCAAAAGTTTCCTGGGAAGTGTGTGGAAAATGGGTCATAGGAGGACAAGGCAGAAAAAAAAAAAAAATCCAATAGGAAGCCATTGTAGTTAACCTAGAAAGAAATCCTGAGGGTACATTAGTGGTGGAGATAGAGGAGGGTAAAAATTAAATTAAGAAAGTCGAATCCACAGGAATTGGTGACCAATTAGATGTGGGCAAGAGGGAGAAGTTTTCTGGCTTATATAACTCCACTAGCTACAATAGGGGCTAATGTTATTTCTGCTTATGAAAATCGTACATAGAAATAAATTCAAGTTCTGCTAACTTGAATCATTGTTAATTTGCTTTTATAAGCACTGCAAACACATACCAAAGAAAAAAGATGAAATACTAACAGCAATGTTAGAATCAGTCTCTTAAAATATTTTAACAAAATGATTTTGAGTTATTAAATTTTGTGTTATTTTCCCAGACTACCTCAGGAAGACAGCGGACCATGCCTTACTGTAACTGCTCCTTCACAACAGGCTTACCATACAACATTCCTTGCCTTTGAAATTCAAATGTGCAGAGGCTATGAAAAAAAAACAAGGAAAGCACTTTTTCTAAGAATAGAAAGAACTGATGTGTACAGTGTTTTTCTAAACTTCATACCTAATCCTATAATAATGAAGCAGTTTTGCTGTAATTGGGGGAGTAGCTGTATTTTTATCACTCTCAGCTAGTCACCAGCCAGACTCCATCTCTTAAAATGTAGTCACTTAAAGTATGCCCTCAAAAAACAGTACAATGAGCAGTTTTAATATGAAAATAAGAGCTCCTACAAAGATTACATTGTTAAAGGCAGAATTGGCCAAAATATCATCACATAAATTGCTGAATCTGGTGCTGTGAATGATCTTTTGACGTAAGATTTTTTTAACAGCAATTTTAGTAACAGAACTTGAGAAACAAAATTATGACTGTAGTGAATGAAATTGATTTTACCATAAGGACTCATTCTCAGAGGACCCTAGGGTGACCAAATGGCTAACTACAGAGAAGAATAAATTAAAATTTCAGGAGACAAAACATGTATCTTTAGTTTGTCATTCTGACCTGAGACAAGTCTTCTATCCTATTTGTGCCTCTGTTTTCTCATTAATATCAGGATAATCGCTCATGGCATTACATAAAATATAAATTTTTAATACTAATTTAAGAATAATTTGTTGTGAATATGTGTGTTTATGGTGAAGAGGATCAAAATGTGCCACTCCAAAATATGCCATTTGGCATGAGGATTATTTTGAGCGTAAGGCAATTAAGAAATAGCAGACACAGAAGGAGCTCTCTACCCTCTCTCTAGCCACCTAAAAGCTTGGCATAAATTTTTTCCCTTTCAGAAGCTGTCTATCCCCATACCAAGAGATGACTCTTATGACTGGAGACCTCACTGACTTGAGTCTACATAAACAAACCTTACTAAAATAATTCTTATTTTCCATTAGTTTCCCCCACACAGTCACCTTTCCCCAACTTACCATCCCTAGAAACCCAGACCCCTTCCCCTTTATCTAGTCACTTCTCACAATTTATCATCCTTTGTTAAAATGTTGCTCCCAGACCTAGCAACTTCTTTCAGTTTTCACTTCTTTTCTGTAAAGCCCATGTGCATGAGAAATAAACATTTTCTCCTGTTAATCTGTCTTTTATCAGTTTAATTCACAGGACCCACCTACGAAACTTAAGAGGATAGAGGAAAAGTTTTTCCTCCCTTATTATGGTAATTTATATAAGTTGTTCTATCTCTCACTTTCCTCAACTACAAATTGAGCATAATAATAGAAATAACTGCAAAGTTTTGTTTTGAAGATTTTATAAGCATGTAATAATTATTAGTCATTATTATAAAATTATATTTGAGAATTTAACATATGTTAAAAATGGTATTCAAAGTGTGGATAATTGCCATTGGGGGAGGAAGGGCAATTTTAATCCCTACTTTGCTTCTTCCATCACAATATATTCTCCTAGATCAGAAATTTAAATGTAAAAATACAACAATAATTATATTAGAGATCTTGGAAAATAAAATCCTGATGGTAAAAATAAAAATAGTAGATGGGCCGAATAATAGGATGAAAGGTTAGAGAACAAATAAGTGAGCAAAAGATAACACTGAGGGAAAGTAGAAATAAAGCCAAAATTACAATTATTTAGAAAATAACAAAAATGAGTGATTTGTATATCAAAACTTATGAGATCCAACTATAACCGTACTCAGAGAAAACCTTGTAGCCTCAATGAATATAAGAAAACAAGAAATAATAAAAATTACTATACACATATCATTTTCTTTATTGCTAGCAAAAAAAGCAATAAAGAAAGAAGAAATGAATTAAAAGGCAAGAGAATTTAATAAACTAAGGGGAAAATAGCAAAAATTTACAAACAGGTTCTTTGATAAAAATAATAATATAGTCTGAGTCTCATCACATAAAATCAATATTAGAAATAAAAGATAACTATAGATTCAAAAGAGATCTTATTTTTTAATCTATACAAAAGAGATGATTTTCCTAGGAAAATACAAATTTCTAAAAATTGACGGAAGAGAAAAAGAACAGGAAAAAAAAAACAGAAAATGTGGTCAGAAATAACCCCGTTAATAAGACCCAGAAAATGTCATTAGTTCTCTCAAGACCTTAAAGAAAGATGATCCTTTGCTTTTATAAATGGTTGTTAACAATAGAAGCTATTGAAAGCATTCATTTTGTGAGGCCAATATAACCCAGATGCTAAAACTTAATAAAAGCCTCAAAGAGCAAACTCTCACTTGTGAAGATAGAAAAGTTCTAAATAAAACACTGGTAAATTTAATCCATCATACATTATTTTATAAGTGACCAGACTTTATTCTAGAAATATGAAGGTAGTATGAGGAACTCTGTTGATTAAATGCATTATTCCAATGGAATAAAAAGGAAAACTCTATAACTCCATGCTTCTCTCAAAATATGCAAGAAAAACTGTAAAATTCAACAGCTATTACTAATTTTTAAATTTTTTTACATATTAAATTTTTTTTAAAGCTTCTGACATGCTAGAAAAGGAAATGCCCTTACAGCTAACATCATATTTGATGACAAAATGTTAGCAACGTCCCCATTAAAATCAGAATCAAGACAAGGGTACTAACATTCAACATGTATTGCATAAAATATAAAATATCTACACAACAAAATATATCATAAAGTCAAAGGAAAAGTGCTAGACTGGGAATAATATTACATTATATATAAAACAACAAAGAGTTTATATCCAAAAATCCATATGTTCATACAAAAAATACATATATATGTAAAGAGCTTCTGAAAACTAACAAGAAATAGACAATCTAACAACATTTTTTTTTGCAGGGCCATTTTGGCAGAAACTATCAAAATTTTAAATGTTCATTACTTTTGGCCCTGATTCTATTTCCATGTAAGCATTTAAAGAAATGTTCACAAAAATGCTCAAAGACATATGTAGAAAAGTCCTTCTTATAGCATTGTTTGTAAGAATGAAAAATCGAAAATTTAAATGTACACTCTAATAGTTGAGTGATTAAATAAATAATGTTCATACTATGAAATACTCTCAGCCCTTAAAACAGTGAAATAAATCTATATGGAGTGATATGCCAGAATCTCTGAGAAATATTAAGTGAAAAAAGTGACAGAAACAAACATGATTCTTATACTGATTCTTATATTACATTATATTACATGAATACACCATTTTCATAAAAAATGGTAATAATGATATTATAAGGATTCAATGATACTATAAGGATAAAATGATATTACAAGGATACAAGCCAAAGTGATAACTTCTAAGAAGGGAATTGGCAGCACAGGATAGGAATCAGAGAGTATAGTGAAGAAAGGGATTTCCAGGCTTTACTGAAAATTCTTTTAAATAATCCAAAACTTTCCTATTAAGAATGCATTCATAAAGCACCATTATTCATAGAGCCAAAAAGTAGAAACAATCCAAATATCCATCAACTGATGCAAATGTATAAAAATGTGGTATATCCATACCATGGAATACCATTCAACTATAAAAAGGGATGGCATACTGATAACAAGTTACAATGTGGAAAATATTACAAGAAGTGAAAGGAGCCAGTCACTAAAACTACATATTAAATTATTCCATTTATTTCAAACCTCCAGAATAAGTAAATCTATAGAGACAGAAAGTACATTAGAGATTGCTCTGGATTAGGGTAGGGGTGGAGAGGAGGTGATAGCTTAAAGAATGCAAGGTTCTTTGGGAGGTGATGAAAAAGTTCTAACTTTGATTATGGTGACAGTTGCACAATCCTGTGAATATACTAAAAACCATTTCATTGTAAACCTTTAACAGATTAACTGTTTGGTATGTGAATGATAGCTCAATAAAGCTGTTACAAAAAATAATACTAATCTAACAATTTCACAAAAAGAAGGAAGAGAAGAGAGAACGCTGCAAAGAAAACTAGAATAGTGAATTTTAAGTAGTCTTACAGTACAGGATACATGAAAGATTGGGATGAGAAAAAAATATTAGAGCTTCTACTTCTATTTGATTTTATATAAAAAGAATAAAAATGATGTTGTTTACTAAAATGTATATCATGGTTGATTAATGCCTTTACTCAGAAGATTATGTGTCCTGTAAAGCTGAAGAGGCATCCTGAAGAAAGACCAGGAGTTCCACAAGAAGACTGTCTGACCTTGATGCTCTGGTGCATTTTTTTTTCCTTTCAACATATTGTAACATATGAGCAGGTAGGTGAATTTATAGATACACTATCTAGATTTAACTGAACTCACCATTGCTAGAATGAATAAGTGGCTGAAACATTGCTTGACACTGACAATCACACTGCATGCACAAGTGAAAAACAAGAAAATGACAGAGAACAAACTCATCCAACTGCTATTATGATCTCTTCTGTGGCTAGCATTTGTTACATGAATGAACACTGTGAAAGTCACAAAAACGCAAGAAACTCTAAAGAAATTTTATAAACAGTTTGTTTTTAATATGTTATCATCATTCTCCCTCCCCTGCAGGGTAACTATAGAAATATTGAGCATTATGATTGAAATCATAAAAGAGAAGAAATTTATAGATATATTTTATATAAAAGACTAAACTACAAGGTGACAGATTATTTTCATGTAACAAATTCCTCATGAATCTTATTCGAAGCATGTCTTTAACAAAATATCCTTAATTCATTCAAATACATAAGGGCAACAGAGAATATAATGACATCCAGAGACATTCACAAGTAATCTAAAAGCAATGTTGATCTCCATAATAAAAAAGTATGTTTCTTTCTGGTAACTAAAGACCCATTGTTTGATAGCTTAATGGTGTAAAAGCATTCTCAAGTTTTAGTAAATTATATTGTCAACTGTCACATGACAGTCATATACCAGGAAGCAGAGAGAGCTTGAGGACATAATGTTAGAGAAAAAAGTTAACACGGGGGAAAAAAAGTAAAAATTAGAAACAGCAAAGGGGGAGAGAAATCACCCTTAGAAAAAATTGTAGCCGGTTATAGACTTCATACTAAGAGATTCAGTCCTGTGTCAGAATGAAGTATTCCTACAAAGTGTCTGCAAGACATCCTTAAATGAAAAGATCCTCCACTAGGTATCACTAAGCTTTTAGTTATTCTGTAGTTTAGTTATTCTGTAGTTAGGTACTGGCAGCAGATTAATTCCCACAGTGACAATTCATAGATTCCATTTGTTTAAAAGGATGCAAAGACCAAGGGTTTTTTGTTTCGTTTTGAGTGTTTGATTGTTTTCAATGAATATTTTAGAAAAGGGACCTTAAAAACTACTCTAAGTTGGCAGGCAAGACAAAGAGAGAAGAGGTTCAAAGTTAATTTGGGTATTTTTGCTAAAGCCCTGCAGAAGAGTGTGCCACCTTCAGCAAGAAAGGGAAAAGAAGGATCTGCATGACTGAAACAGAACACATCCCTGGTAGTAGCCAAGGTGGAAAGTGCGGTGTGCTCTTCCTTGGAAGCCCAGCCACACGGCTTTATAATATTCCTAGGATTCTGTCCGCCCCCGGGAGCAAAAGCAGCCCCAGTGAAGAGCCAAAAGCCCTGGACACCATCGGCACTTTGCCAATCCAGGAGATCCCAAACCGCAGTATCTCCTCTTCCCCACCTGGGATGTTCTGCCACCTGGATTCGACACGTGGCAGGGCCCTCCGTAGCCATATTTCGCTAGATCCTATTTTCTTCTGCAGTTTCAACTGGCGAAGTAAGGCTTCCGAGGTAATCACAAGACATCTGCAGCAGGAGTCCTTTCTTCCGGACGACACCAACCCCCACCCTGCGGAAATCCCGCCGCTTTGCTGAGGTGACTGCTTCCAGTCCACCCCGCCTCTGGCTCCGCCTCCCTGGGCTCTAGGGATCCGTGCCCTCCTAGCCGCTGTCAGGCACAGCCACGTTGCTGCTCTGAGTTCAAGGGAACCCAGGACTCGTTAGAGACCCTGCCTGGAGCCCATGAGAAAAAAGGTTTTGTTTCTGCGAATAGGGTTAAAATCTAGCACCTCAGGTTGCTTTTTTTCTTAAATTGGGTTTTTTTCTTCTTTAATGACCAGCAACTACTCCCCCAAATAACACTAAAATATTTAGTATTGCCTCTTATGTGGATTATTTCAAAATCAGGCAGTAGAAAATTGATGCAGCCCTCGATTTAAACATATTTGCATTCATTCCAATAATAGAGGCATTGGTAGGCCTTCCTAGAACATAATAACAAAAAGAAGAAAACGTGTCTTTCAAATTCTATAGAGCCCTTAGCATCCAGTTCAACTTAAAGAAATCTCAGATGCCCAATATCAAGAAACACACCATCTCCACCCTATTATCACTCTACCACATTGCTGGTTTCCTTCCTTCATAGTTTTCACAAGTTATGCATATTTATTTTCTTATTTATTATCTGTCTCACCATTTCCATTGTCACTACCACTACAAGATAAGGAACTTTAGGGTAAGAACTGTGTATCCCCAGCACCCAGATCAGTACCTGGCTAATTGGTTTTTAATCAACAGGTAAGATGATATGAATGAATGACTGAAAGGTGAAGTGACTTGCCTAAAGTCACACTGTTAATTTGGTACCAAAACCTAAATGAAACCTCAGGTCTATTAACTGTCTTGTGCACTTTGTACTTCAGAGTGCTGAGATTAAACCCAAGCAAAGCCAGCCAGCAATACACCTATTTCAAGTTTCCCTAGTTGAGGAAGTTTGGGCCAACACTAGGGGTAGCAGCATAACCCAAAAAGATTCAGTACATTGCTACTCCAGAACTTCTATATGTATACCTTGAGGAAAGGGAAATGGGAAATGAAGGCTAAAGTGTGAATTGACAATATCAAAGTGTAACTAAAGGGTTGCAGCCCCTTGGTACCCCCTTTCATTGTTACAGTAAATGGAACATCATGGAAACAAAGTTATTCTGGTCTCAGGACTATTTTCTATTGTCTCTGTCCCTCCTTATTACTTGCAATGAAGCAGTTATATCTTTTTTTTTTTTTGAAGCCCAATAAATCCCAGTATGATGCTTATTGTGGTTTACTCTTAAGAAGAGGCATCAATGTCATTTCTGTAAATAGGTTTGCATGGGGAGAGAATCTAAGTTAGAAAAAAAATTAAATTTTTAGGAACATCAGTAAATATGGAAAAGAAAAGATCATTTTTATTCAGATATGTTTCTAATATATCCTTTTATGATCATTGAAAAATAATTAAATTTTGAAGTTTTGTAAATATTGTTAATCTCAAACTCATTTTGTACAGTATTTTAAAATGAATGCATTACCTATAGAAACTGTTTCATAAAAGAATATTTCCTATTGAACGTATATTTGATGACCAAATATTAACTTCATTAAATAAAACCTGATGGCAAAGCGTTACTTTGAATTTTAGATACATTTCAATTGCAGTCTCAATAAAGCTGATACAGACTAGAACACACCTTATACAGCAACAAGTAAAACTCCCTTTTTTAAAATGATTGGCCTAAAGTGAAAGTAAGGAAAGAGTTGGGCTTGAATGAAAACCCAGATTCTAGACTCCTAGCCCAGCCCATTTCTGAATGTGTATGATCTTTGATGAGTCTCCAATGAAGTGTGCTTAAAAACAAATTATTGAAATAATTAGTAATTTTGTCTCAAAATTAAAATGTGTACATTATGATTTTTATATAACATTGGCCTTAAAATAACTTGTTCTTAAAGTACTAAAGAATCTCAAGTAGAAACCAAAAATCAAAACTCACATTACTTTCTTATACTTTCTTCTTTATGCCAGGCCTCTTACTAAGTAAGTACTTCACATGTATTATTATCTCTTTAAATTTTCCCAACAATCCTTATGAAATAGGAAAGTATTGTTTCCTTGTCAATTTTAAGATATTCTTTTGGTCTTTATTGGACATATCTAATAGAGAAAATGTTTAATGTCTAAATTTTACAGTGTTTTTATTTTTATGAATCTTGGACTTCTCAGTTCTTTATTTTTTGCATATGGGCACACTTACAATAAGGTTTAGACTCTAAATTATAAATTAACAGGTATTTTATGATAGATTCTTAAACAGAACCCTAATTAATAAACTTGACATTGTTTCTCTTCAAAGGATATTTGTTTCTGTTCAGATAAAGTATTGTAGCAAACAGAACACCAAAATGAAACAAAACAAAAACTTGTTCCAAATTCAAAGTAAAAACATTAGAGTCACACAGACCTGGCTAATTCTTACCTATGTTAGGTCTTAGCTTAAAAATCGCTTTCTTCAGGAAATTTTCTCTGTTCCCTGTCCCTATCTCTACCTTCAAAACTAAGTCTCTAAGACCATAGATCATTTATCTGAAATAATGTTATTTCTGTGGTTTAGTCTGTTTGTGCAACTTCTGGAAAATATTTCTTAACTTGACTTATAATAAAAAAAAAAAAGTATTGTTCACAATTGGGAGAATCTATTTCAGTGACTTATTTTGTTTTTTCCCCATTATGGTAAAATATTATATTTCTTTATGTCTTCTTTATGATGTTCTTTATTCACCTGTATATAGAATAGATACATCTTTCTAACATATAATCATTTAAATAAGGGCAAAACATATGATTCAGAGAAATATGTATTTATATAGTTAAATATAGCATGCTAATCTTTTATAAATCAATGTGAAAGAAAGAAAAATTATCTGTGCAAAGGTGCTTTAACAGAATATAGGTTGTTTTGCAGTGAAAAACAACAACTAATCTAAATACCCTCTTCTTGCCCAGTCATAGCAATTATTACACCAGTACTGTTATTACTTATGTTTTCCTGTCTATATAATCTAGAGCCTTGCTATTCAAAGTGTGGTCCTCAGACCAGCAGCATTGGCATCACCTGGGAACGTATTAGAAATATACAATCTTGGACCCGAACCCACTGAATCAGATTCTAAAATACAAGCCAAATGTCATTTTAAATTTTCTATAAGTCACTTTTAAATGAGTAGAAATAAGTAAATTCATTTTAATAACATTTTATACAATATATCCAAAATATCATTTCAAAATATAATCAATATAAAAAATATTCAGATATTTTACTTTTTCATCTGAACTTTTCAAAATCCAGTGTATTTTGAAATACATTTACAGCACACTTACGGCACATCTCAATTCCAACTAGGAAGATATGCCTGCTGTATTGGGCAGTTTCTATCTAGATTATAAACTCTCTGAAGGCAGAAACTTACTCTGGTTTTACTCTGGTTTTATAAACTCTGGCTCAGTGTCTATTAGGCACTCAAGAAATGTTTAATGAAAGAATACATCAATGAACCTGGATTAGAGTGATTCAGCCACTTACTAACTTTGCAACCCTGGGCAAGTCTGATTTTTTTCCTCCATAAAAGGGAGCTAAAAATATCTACTTCATAGCGTTGTTATAAAAAATTTTAAAAACCATCTAACCTTCCCTGCAGTCATTCTCCATCCCAAAACCTGGTTTGTTGTGTTTATGGCTATCTAAAATTAAATTATTTATTAATATTTATATTTGTTATATCTCTACCACCAGAATTTACATTTTAGGTTTCATCCATTGTTCTATCATTATTCTTTCATTCATTTAACAAATGTTTATTGTGTGCTACTATGTTCTAAGCACTATTCCAAGCATTGGGATATAATGATAAATATAAACAAAAAGTTCTATTACTCTGGCAAATTAAAATTTAACTAAATGAATTGATAATAAAAATTGGTACAAACTCTCCATATAGTACATATTCCATGAATAAAAACAAACTCTGGTATGTAAAAATTTAGATTAACTTGATTTTGAAATTAGAAGTTTACATTTCAAACTTAAAGTATATACATTGGACTGGACAAATTGCAGATAAACTGCCCCAATTTATAATCTATATTTTGTTTTTTCTTTTTATTTTCTTGACCCAGGAACTAAATATGGTACCAAGGATGTTCAAACTTGACAATACCTTCATCTTATCTTGTCATTACCATCCAATGTTGTCTACCTCAATAAGTAATTATGTTTATTATTTTAAAAAATTCTTTTTTTTTTCCCCTTTGGAAGGCATTTTAAGGGATCTCAAGTGACTGGCATAATTTAAGAATTTATTTTTCTAGGAAAACAATTGTGATAGTCAAAACAACTTATAACATCTAAGTGTGTTTCATTCTATAGAGAAAAGGAGTTTTTAAAATTTTTTGATTCTCAGATCAATCCATGAAAGTAAATCTAAGCCATAATGCAGTAATAATAGTACTAATAACTCATCCAGAATCCAGAACCCTGAGGTCTCAAACTAAGTCCTTAATTAGAGATGGAGATGAAGGCAGGGACAGTAGATTGGAGCAGAGAAAAAATAAGTACAGATTCTAAAAAATAGGCAAAATAGGGGAAAATTATGGTTTATAATGAGTCAAAAAAAGGGAAACAGGAATCTCTAGAATCTGAAGCAGATTCTGTTAAATAGCAAAAGTCTGACAGAGTCCAAGATGGAAAGGTGGCATGGGGAATAGCAAAAGGGAATGCAGCTACAGCATTCCTATGTACAAATTGTTCATGTCGATTGACAACTGAAGGCTGTCTTTGCTGTTTTAGTTTACAGGGGAATTGAGAGAGGATTAATGCAAAACACAAAGAACTTACAGATTTCAGTAAAGAAAAGAAATAAAGGTAATTTTGGAATTACAGTACAGTATAATTGTGTCAGCCCCCTGCTTCACATCTTACTGAAAAGTAGGTTCATTTCACAAAACTAGGGAGGTTTGGTCACCATTTTGGGTGAGAATTAAAACAGTGGGCATTAGAAACACCAAAATGGCAAATAACAATAATAGTGCTAAAATCATGTGATTGCATTTTTATGAGACATTTTTACAAGGTATATTCAAGGTAAATTCAGTATAAGTAATGAAAACTCCTAGCATGCTTGATCATCCTGTGTGATTGCATTTTTATGAGACATTTTTACAAGGTTAAATTCAGTGTAAGTAATGAAAACTCCTAGCATGCTTGATCATCCTCTATTTGCATATTCCTCCAATGGCAATTTTAGAGATGAAAGATATAATTGCTGGGCATTCTGAAGGCTTAGTATGAGTAGCTTGATTAAGTTATAGATTATACATTTATTGAGTACTTTTTAAGTACGATGCATTTATCTACATCATTTTATTTATTCTGAAGAGACTGCGGCAGATTAAAAGAACTAACTAGGCAAGGGCATCAGTCTATAAGGTGGAAATAATATATGATATCATGCAAACTGTATTTACCATAACTCCTCTTAGAAAGGAGTGGGTATTAAATGTACATGGAAACAACATTTTGAAAAGCCACTTACGTTGGTTGGTAAAATCAAGGGATAGGCTCCAACAACAAGATAGTCACTAATTTGCCTTTGAAGGAAAGAAAATTCCTTCCCTGGGTGAAGTGCTACATGCTACAGCTGAATTGCACAAGACAATGTCGTGCTGTTTACTCCCCATTTAACTTTGGGATCCATTCCTCGCCTTTCCCCATATTCCTGGAGGCTGATCTCTATGGACTGTACCTGGACTCCTTTACCCTTTGGCTTCTGATTGGGGTTGGTCATAGGCAGGATATTTAAGGGCAATGGAACACACACACACACCACCACCACCACCACCACCACCACCACCACACCTTTGCCATAGCTGCGGCAGTAGCTGTGTTTCTTTATAACCATGGCTGCTGTTAGGAGGTCGATCATCCAGGGCTCCCGCTCTTACTGGGCTCTAGTAAAACCACCACCATTCTTCCTTTCACCCCTTCAAGCCTTCAACCGATGGTAATGACTCTCAGCCTGTTGCTAGTCCTTAGATGTTTCACCAACATCACTGGTTCCCTCAATCCCTACGCCTATCCCTCTAAATAGTCCTTTCATTAAATTCTTTTTATTTAACTCCCCCACCCTGAGTATATTATGAATTTCCTGTCCAGATATTGACTAATCAAAAGGAGTCCTCCTGTTCTGCCATCATTACATAGTGTTCAGCCTTTCTTAATAAATGTAGTAAAAAAATATTTTTTTAAGATTATCAATCTGAAAGGATGCCAAATCATGACCCTGTTTGGGGTAACCATATGTCTCAATCCAGGACAGTGAGGAGTAATGAGTACTAGAATTTACTTCACTACATCACATTTTTATTGAGCATTTCCTATGGGCAAGGCATATGCTGAGTTTCAAGGGATTCAGAAGTAAGTAAGTTAACTGTGTCCTTAAGCAGTTTTCAGTTTAATGAAGAATAAACAAAAATAATCATAATACAGGTTATATAAAATTATCAAAAATATACTTTAAAGAGTCAAATTATGTTGGGAATTAAATAGCCAATTATTTTTGACAAAGGAGCCAAGATAATTCAATAGGGAAAGGATCATCTTTTAAATAAATAACACTGGAACAATTTGATATTTATATGCAGAAAAAAATAATCCTCCATATTTACCTCACACTATCTATGAAAATTAAACTTGAAATGGGCCATAGACCTAAATATAATAGTTAAAACTATATGAAACTTCCAGAATAAAAACTAAGAGAAAATCTTAGTGCCCTGAGTGTGGCATATATTCCTTAAATACAACACAAAAAGCATTAAAAAACTCTTATGACTCAATGGTAATAAGACAAATAACCCAACCTAAAAGAGGTGAAAGAATTGAAGAGATATTTCACCAAAGATGATGCATAGATCACAAATAAGCACATGAAAAGATGTTCAACATTAGTCATTAAGGAAATGCAAATTAAAACCGCAATGATATTCTACTTTAGTCTTGCTCGAGGGCTAAAACCAAAACAATTGACCACTCTAGTATTGGCCAGGATGTGGTTCAACCAGAACTCTTATACAATGCTGATGGATATATAAAATTGCAATACCAGTTATGAAAACAATTTGACAGTGTCTTAAAAAGTTAAACATATACCAACATATGATTCAATCATTCTACTACTAGGTATTTACCTGTATTCACATTGATTGGTACATAACAATGTTACCACAAACTTAGCAGTATAAAGCAATACACATTGATTATCTCACTGTTTCTGTGGTTCAGGAGTCAGGGTGCAGCTTAGCTGGGCCCTCTGCTCTAGGGTCTCACAAAGTCTTATCTGAGGCTTAACTGAGGAAGGATTCATTCCCAAGATCACATGGCTCTAAACAACATTCATTTCCTTGTAGGTTGTCAGACTGAAGGCCAGTCTCTTGTTAGCGGCTGACAGATGCCGCCCTTAGCTACTTGCCACATCATGGCCACTTGCTTTCTGAAAGCCAGCAAGAGAGACAGAGTCTCTCCCAAAAAGATGGGTTTACAACCTTGTATAATGTAATTATGTATATCACCTTTGCTCTATCTTTTAGTTAAAAGCAAGTCACATTTATTTGTCAATAATACCTCAGTAAAGCTGAAAAAAAAAGAAGCAAGTCACAGATCCCATACATATTCAGAGGGGAAAGGATTATCCAAGAACATGAGGAATGAGGAGACCACCTTAGTGACTATCCACCACATTACATGAGAGAATTGAAACCTATGTCTGCACAAAAACTTGTATACAAATGTTTTTAGCAGCTTTATTTGTATCAAATAAAAACTGAAAGAAAAAAAAATCTCAACTATCCATCAACAGGTGAATCGATAAACTATAGTATATTCATACAGTGGAATGCTCAGCAATAAACAACCAATTGATACATGCAACATGGATGAATCTCAAAATAATTATACTGAGTTAAAGAAGCCAGGCATAAGATTACATACCGTATGCTCCATTTATATAAAATTTCAGAAAATGTAAACTAATCCATAATGGCAAAAAGTAGATTAGTGATTGCCTGGAAAAAGTGAAGGAAGGAGACAATGAATTACCAGGGGGGCAACGAGAAAACTTCCACAATAATAAATACGTTCATTTTCTTGGTTGTGCTGATGGTTTCTCAATTGTACACATATGTCAAAATTCATCAAATTGTATACACTTTAAGTATGTGTAGTTTAATGCATCTCGATAAAGCTGCTAAATTATACCTCAAAAAAGCTTTTCTGTAAAATGTTTTTTAAAAACATAGAATCCACTTTCCACAAGGACTCCACGTCTAATCGATACAGTATTAAAATAAATATCTGTTTCTTATTTATCATTGAGTGAAACTGATGTCAAGAAAAAGGGAATATAATAATTGCACAAAGTATTAAGAATAGGCTCTGTGAATAAGATGACATTTAAATGAACTTTAAAGAACAGAAAAGATTTTGATGTGTAGCAATAGATATAAGGATATTCCCTGCACAGAAATATTAACATGTTTATTCAAAAAACATTCATTAGCACTTGTGTACCCACCCAAGCAGTGTGCAAAGCACTGTGAGGAACTTTATAACTGCTCTTAGCAAATTTTCAGACTGAGCTTATTAAATTTGGAGATGGCCAAAGATATTATGTTCAAAATTTATCTGCATTTTCCTAATGCTCCTATTCATTAATTTACTTAAATTAGTGAAAGTAAATTAATAAATTTATTAATTTACTTAATTCCTTCCCTATTATAGGATAAATTACATTAAAAAGCAGTAAATTCTACAAATTTAATGTAAATCAATTTGTAGTTTTATAAATGCAATTAGTATGTATATGATTAATACATAATTTCAAAATTGCTATATTGACTAAAAAGCAAAACTATGTATCTCTAATTACTCTGAGCAAATCAATCTCTTGACTACTTTAAGATTCCATTTTCTCTTTTGAAGAATTACAGATTCCAAGTAAACATGTGACTTACTGTCCAAACTTCTGAGAGTAATGGATGCTGGTGATTATTATTCTGAGACAACAGTACTAAACCAGGGCTGTCCTACTGGGGTGAATGTATCATCACCCCAGTTACAGAGAGATTTAGTTTTGTTTTACAAATAAAAGTTACGAGTAAAGATTCCTGAGCTCTACCGAGACCTAACGAATCAGAATCTCTGGTATGAGATTTGGAAAGTTATAATATAATGAACTACCATGCTTGAGAAGCCTTGGACTCTAAAGTGATATCATTAAAGGCTCTTCCAATTCTAAAATTCTATGTTTAATAAGGGAATTTTGACTATGTACTATTAGATGATATCAAACAATTAATTTTCTTAGTGTAATGATGTGATTATATAAGAAATGTCCTTATTTTTAAGAGATACACATAGCTGCATTTACGAGTTTCATGATATGTGCATTTTTTTAATTTTAATTTTTTAATTAGAGTTGACAATGCATGTTACTTTCAATTCATTTAGGAAATACATACACCTACATAAATAAAGCTGATAGTGTGTATACACGTTTGCTGGACTATTCTTTCAATTTTTCTATATGTTTGAAATTTCTCTTAATAAAACATTGGAAGAAAAACTTAGGGAAAAATTTTGTTTACAGGTACAGTATTATTATTATATCACTTTTAAGAACTATGACAAAAAAAGTCAATACAAGTGATTACTGAAAACTCCAGCCTATAAATCCTCTTCTTTGACTTTTTTCTAAGAAAAAATAAAGTGACAAACACATTCATTCACTGAAGAATTGTTTAAAATAGTGTTATTTTTGCAACACTCTAAATGTATCAAAATAATGGCATGCTTAAGTGAATTAAGGTGTATTGGTACACTGAATCAAGGGATTATCATGCAGCCTTTAAAACAATCATTGTCAAGAACCTACCGTACACATTGTCCTATGCTGTTACATAATTAGGTGCAAAAAGAATCCGTTATTACATCTGTGCTATAACTATATAAAATTTGTGAATTCAAGTGGACAGAACTAAATGCTGTTTGAAAAGTAGTTTTTTCCTTTTATTTAATTTTCTTATTTCAAATTATGCTAATGACTTTGTGCAATAATAATGCGTTTTTTAAAACCACTCGTTAACTACCTTAATTTGGTCCCAAGGGCAGCAAATGTCAATTTATAATTCATTGAATAACTGAAGACTTTGGGCTCCTCAACTGATTGATGCTTAACTAATTTGGGATATCCATAGAATCGTTTTGCCGACTACAAATATAACAAACATTACGTGTAAACTGCACTGCTGAAAAGGTTTCCAAACATCACAGGTACACCCACTGCAATGTGTGCGCTAAACGCATATAGGTAATGATAGCATAAATAATACCTGTCGCATAGCACGGGCATGTCAGCCTTTTCTCCGCGAAAGGCTTCTGGTCCTAGGCTGCCTCTTACTTTCACCAGAATAAGATGGTTCCAGAGTCCCAGGCAAGGGAGGAGACTGTTCCCTTGCCTAAGAGGCTGGAAACTGCTCTATGTAAGCGCAAGGTTTCCAAGGCCTTTTAGTTGACAACCGCACCACTTGACGATTCCCCAGTTGCTAGGTTTTGTTGCTAAGGCACCAACCTCTCTCGCAGGAAGAGAGGGCGGTGCACTCCCTCTCTCGCAGGAAGAGAGGGCGGTGCACTCCCTTTTGGCGTCGTAGCGAATCCTCTCGATGCCGAGCGCTTTTGTTCCGGGAAAAAACATTCAGCTCTCCTAAGCGCGACGGGAAGGCGAGAAGCTGGGAGTGACGTCTCTAAGCCGCGAAGGATTGTGGGAGGAGGTTGTCTCCAATTTCTCCTCCCCCTCCCCCCGCCCGGCCAAGATGTCTGACATGGAGGATGATTTCATGTGCGATGATGAGGAGGACTACGACCTGGTGAGGCGCAAGGGACGGACCTCTGGGGCTAGAGGTTGTGTCTGGCTTTAGGGGCCGGGGCAGGGGCGGCTGCGACTTCTCCCCGTAGAACATGTGCTCCTTCCAGCCGCTCCCGGTGCAGTGACAGGACGGGTTTACCTCCTCCCCCTTCCCGCACCGGCTCGGGCCCCGCTTCTCCAGCATGGGGGATGGGAGGGTAAAGGAGGCAGCGAAGGGGGTCCCTAGCATTGCGCTCCAAGTCTGAGCGCCTCCTGGTTTACATGGACATCCCTGGCCTCTGGCGTCCGCTTCTCGGTGCCGCCTACCTCCCCACCGCGCGAGCCGCGTCTGGGACCGTGCAGTGGTCTAGGCCCTGGCTCTGCCCTTTCGGGCCCAGCATTCCCGGCCCCTCTTATTCACTCTTGAAGTAAGCTTCTGCTAATTGCTGGGAGAATGGTCTGAAAACTGGGGGCCTTCCTGATGCCCCTAGACCTGACAGTGAAACACCGCTTGTGAGTCTCCTGGAAACATAGGTTAGTCTTGTCTGGGGTTCGTTTAGGTTTAAGATGAAGGTGCGGTGGAGAATTCAAAGCAAAGATAGCTCCAAAAAAAGGAGTTGAACTATTTGTTTTGTTTAAAGAGAAAAGCTGGGGAGGAGGTTTTGCTGTTTGTTTGTTTGTTTGTTTGTTTTTGGTGGGGGGAGAGGGAAATAAGTGGATTGACCCCAGTGGCTTTTTTCTTGACTTAGAAATTTCCCAGTATTCAAAGTGAAAAATATCAACAGTGTAGAAATATACGAATTCAGGTAGCTGAGTGGTGATTTTTAAATATTCAAGGTTTCATTTATGAACGGATTTACAAGTTTTTAAAGAATTCACTAACATTTCAGGTTGTTATACAAAAATATTATCTTTGTGGGAACTAAGAAAAATTATCGGGACCAAGAATTAACGTCAATTTTGTCCTTTTGTTTTAGGGCGTTATTGTGCATGGTTCATGTATGTCATAGTGATGCTGTAGTATCGTAAAGTTTTGAAGTTAGTGCTTAGGGAAGTCTGGCTCTTATATTTTAAGTGCCAGAGATTCTCAAGGTATTAATAATCTTTTTGTAATTAGTGTAAAACTTCTTTTTAAAGTCATTTCCAATTAATATTTCCGTTTTAAAAGAAAGCACTTCTTCAAAAGGGAGAAGGAAGTGCTTATTATTACCTGAAAGTCATGGTAGAGGTTTTGATAATTCCTACAGTTAGATGTAGGGTTTTGCTAGTAGTTACGATTTCTGCCTTCCATTTTAGTTTGTGCAAACCAAACCAGATGTAGGCAGTGCCTTCAGTTCATTAAGAATGTGTTACTTGTGATATGTTTTTTTATTTATTACATGCTTTATATTACAGGTACTTTTGTAACTATAGGAGTGTTCCTTTTAAATGTTTGTATTTTTAGCTTGTTTTTCAATATTTCTGCTTATCTCTTTATTAAGCAATAGTTTACTAAATACATACATGACTTAACACTATGGTTAACTTAAAGGTCATCATTAACAATGTAATGTAAGAATGAATGGCAATGAGAATTATTGTCCCATGAAGTACTCAATTTTTTGCAAGAATTTTAATTAAACATACATCGTTTAACTTGACTATGTTTCTCCAGCCTTTTAGGGCCTACACTATATACAATATAAAGCTCAACATATAGTTTTCCTTTTTTTTTAATTTATTAACCAAAAAAAGTAAGATTTTACACTACTACATAACTAAATGAAAAAATTTCCCCCAGCATTTTGTTAAATAGTTGTCCTCCCCATATCTTTCTTACGTAGATACCATTCTGGATTTTCAATCAGATATCAAGAAGTGAAAGCTTTTATGCTCCATTTACTAATAGTTAAACTCTTTGGGTGGCATAAAATTTATTTAGTAATTTAATTTTTACTTTCCTAGTTAATTTCCATAAATGATTATATATTAAAAAGAAAAAAGATTAAGAGGTTGGTTTCCCATTTTATGCTTACATGTTGCCAAAAGAGAAGTTTTGGGTTGTCTTTTGTTTTGTTTTGTTTTGTTTTTTGGTTAATAGTTATTTGCCTGGGTCTTTGTTTGTTCTTGGTGTTTAAAGAGTCTACAGAATTGACTTGCCGTTCTAGGGAAACTTCACTTTTTCGTTAAAAAGTATTTGTTGGAAATTTGCCATCACTTCGTTTTAGTCAAAATGTTAACTAAAGCCATGAGGATTTCCGACCACAAATATATTCAGCATATCTTTTATAGGTTGTCTATTGATAAATTTTAATACCCTAAATTACAGATTGTTCTTACCCAGTCTACTGAAAATAGGTAATTAGGCTACCATTGGGAAAAGTAAAAATCTGTTTCTAAAACTATACTGTTTTAATCCAAGAAAGTAATAATGACTTGTGCCCAAAGTCTATTAAAAAAGAAGAAACAAACATAAAAGAAATTTAATGTTCTTGAGCTCTTTGAAGATTTTTGATTTTTGTTAGAGGCAGAAGCAGGCATTTTCTAAGCATAGGAATTGATGTGGCCGTGAATGGAGAAGTAGGAGATGGTCCTGGTAGATGTCTTTTAATACAGTGCTAATTTTACAGTCATAGATTATTTGCTGATCTAAGAATATTAAATAACTGTAGTGTTATTCATTAAGTTAATAAGGCCATTGATAAGTTAATTGCAATTCCACAATCCAGTCATTTTAATATGAAGTTGCTTAGTATTTCTAATCTTTTTAGAAAGAATTTTAAATGGATTGACTTCATACCAAAAGTTATTCTTTAATAGATCCTGTGATAGGTAGGGCATTGTATATTTGCATTGAAATGTATTGTAAGGGGGAAAAAATTGTCAGAAAGGTAGATTAATTCCACTTGGTTAAATATATTTTCAATCTGTGAGCCTCATTATATTCCCCTAGTCAAGCTCATAATTGTGATTAGTTAATGAATGTTCACTAATGTTTTTCTTGATTTAATATATAATAGTTTTAATACCCTAATTCTTTTTTACCTACTTTTTTTTTAAGAGGCAAGAGATGTCTTAGCTGTAGGAAGTCTTATAGTATCTCTATCACCATTTTAACAAGATCACACAAATGATGGCTTGAACTTTAGTTTCTCATGTTATAAAGAACCTTTGAACATGGTTTAGCAAATTAAAAAGTAACACTAACTTCCATTTTTAAAAAATATTTTTAATTCATGTGAACAGAATCTATAATATCATTTGAGAAAGAAGTGATAGATTAATATAGGACAAGGGCAGAAATAGCTTTAGGGATTTGTGTGTTTAAAGGTTTCATTTGTCATTGATTGTGCATATAAGGAACTAGGAGGTTATAGATTATTTTCCTCTGAGATTGTTGCCCTATTAATTTACTGCTTAACAGACAAAATGTTGGGGATCTTTAAGAATAGATTTTCAAACAGTATACAATTTATAAGTCTGGGCCAGTGTTTTCTATGCTGGCACACACATTTGGAATTCTGTATGTAGTCTTCATGAAGATGAAATTTGATTTTGCGGTTGAGGCTTTTAAAAGAAACGTTTTTAATTGTAAATAATTGGAAACAACCCCAAATTATCAATAGTAAGAGAATACTAATAGTATTAATACTAATGAGGTAATGAGAGATAAATTATGGTATGTATATTCATGTAATGGAATGTTATATCAGCGTTTCAAACCAGGCTTCTAAAGAATTTTCAACAATATGAAAAACTTTTGATAAACTATATTGATCAGAACTCTTGGATAAGGAACAGGAATACATGTTAAACTAGTTTAAACTAAAAAGAGCATATATTGGCTCACATCACCAAGAAGTATAAGTATAGCTGGATTCATGGGCTCAGATAATAATGCTGCATCTTTTTCTGTGTCTCTCTTTCTGGGCTTCTTTCCTCTCTTTGTTGGCTTAATTGCCTTTACATTATGTCACAAGATGTAATTTGGCATCTTCCTAGGGTTATAACCCCAAAGACAAGAAGATGCTCTAACAGAGAAATCCTAGAAGGACTTTTATTGACCTGCACAGCTTAGGTCTGTGTGGCCTTCTGTGAATCACTCTCTCTCTCTGAGAAAGGAGATGAATTGCTTGCCTTCCTCTGTGGGAGGGACACTGTAATTGAAAACCCTCACCTGGGATGGGAAGGATTAGTTACTAATGCTGTGCGTAGAGTGAATACATATCCACTTTAAATGTAATTTGTGTTACAGTTTTATTGGGTGGGAATAAAATTTATTTTGTCAAGTGGGAAAAATATAGAAAAATTGTCTGGAAAGTCTGAAAAGTGTCAGAAAAATTAAAATTTGTTTATTTCTTGCAAACCTTTCACAGTAAAACTTATATTACTTTTATTGCTGGGAAGAGAGGGGGCAGGTTACAGGGTGCAAATGATAAACAAAAATCTCACTTTGATCTTGGGAGACCAAAAGTTATTTTGTCTTTGCTCAGGACTTTTTAGAGTTTTCCTCTTATAGAATTGTCTTCGAAACCTGAAGCATCTAGCTTTTTAAAATAAGGAGTACATACACATGATTCAAAAGTATAAAAATCAACTTTCCATTTTTGTTCCCCATTTGCCCAGTTCCTGTTTTTTCCCATAGGTAACCAACCAAATATACATTTGTCCCCTTACTCATTTTTTTAAACAAGATGTAGCATTATATATAGTGTTCTACACTTTCCTTTTTAATTCACCTTAGAAATTATTTCATATAAGTATCTAAACAGCTTACTTCTTTTTATAACTGTATTGATTATGTAGATATGCCATACTTTGTTTAACCAGTTTTCTATTGATAAGAATTTGGCCTGTAGTTTTTTTGCTGTTATAAACAATATGCAGCTTTTTTTTTTTTTTTAATTTCAGTTGTAGCCAGGTTTTGTTCTTTTTGTAGGTGTCAAAAAATTATATTCAAAGTCAGGTTTGATAAATAAGTGGGCTATCAAACAAATGATGCTGATTTTGGTTGGAAATATCTGACTAATAAGTTTGTCTTGAGAATTTCAGAACTGTTAACTTAATAATACATGTCAGTATAATTGGAATAATTTTACTACCTCTTAGTTATATTTCAGAGAAAAGTATTAGTTTGGAATATAATATTAAGTGCATTTTCAAAAAGACCTGCTATATTATGTCATAAGAGTACCCTATATAATGAAATTAGAGATGTTCAAAGAAGGATAACCTAAATAAAAAGTAATGGGAGACAACTCTTATGTGCAAAGAATAAAATAAATTTAAGGCTTTTCACACCTAACTTAAATTTGTAAATTATGAATACACAGCAGAGTGAATTTATAATTATTCTATCTCAAATACGTAAACATCAGCGGGAATTAAAAACTTTTCGTAGGGTTCCACCCACACATTTGACAAGAGAAATTAAAGGATCGAATATAGAGTGACTTAACCTAATGTACACAAAAATTAGTGGGGGAGTCAAAATTAGAGCCCAAATCTAATGACTTTTATGATGTCTCATTAGAAAATTTAATTTGATGACTGAAAGTTTAGAACAAATATAAGAATATTGTAATTTGCACCAAAGATGACGAATTAGGACCCATTAACTTGAGTGAAATTTTTAAAGTTTTGATAACTTTATGAATGGCTAAATCACAAATGGCTACCTAGGACTTGGATTATATCGAGTCCTTAAGAATAATAGGACATTGCCCTTTATCTCTTTGCGTGCCAACATCTGGTACAGTTGTCTAGCCATGGTCAAGGCTTGGGAAACATTGTTAATAGTGAGTTTTCCTAGAGCACATTTCTTAAGACTTCCGTTGGCAACAGACACAGGAGTAAGTAGAAGAATTGTGTAACTGACCCTGTTCAGCCGGGACTACATTCTGACATAGAGTCAAAATTGTCCCCTGACTATTATGTGTTGTGTTATTTTGGAACATTCACCCACTTTTCATTTCAATTAAGCTAATACTGGGCATTTTATAATATGCCAGGCTCTGGGGATACCAAGATGAATAAGAGAAAGTTCCTGCTTTTGAGAAATTCATTGCAGGGCAGGTGAGGGGAAATAGGAACAACATACTACACACAAGGCTCTGTGTTAGAGACATGCATGTCAGCTTGACTAAAGAGAAAATTTATTTTGCTTAGAAGAGTTGGAGAAATAATTACAAGATAAGCCTTGAGAAATACATTTTCCAAGAGTGTTAGGGCAAAGGAGCATCATAGGGGAAAAGTGGAAAGTTTGTTAAAAAGAATGGTGGTTTAGAATGCCTAGCAGAGAGAATAGTTTATGCCAAAGCAGAAGTTTTAAATTGCATGACATGTTTGGGAAAAGAAAAATAGATTTGGGTGGTGTGGATGGATCACAGATTGCTTTGGGAAGATATCAGGACATCAGTTGTTATATAACTAAGTTGGAACTATTGTGAACTTCAATTTTTTATATATATACATCTTTAAGTACTTGTGTCTTTTTCATATATTGTGAAATTTTTTGTTAAGGCATTTTTAACATTGTCTAAAATTTCAGATTCTCTTTTAAAAAAACATTTCATTTAAACTTTTATAAATTATGGTTCCTATTCATCTGACATAAAGGAATTCCATTTAATACTTTTTTATATTCCCTATTCTGACTAATGGCACTGTAGTCATTAGAGATAGTTGTATTTTTCTTTATTGTGTTCCCATGTTGTGGGTTCTTTTTATTTTACATTCTTAACATCACTCGATATCTTCTGAATTAATTCTGTGCCCTTTCTTGCTCCATAGTCTACTGCTTGGAAATAGGCCGTCATCATCTATTGAGCAGACTGTGGTTAAGAGTATCCAGTGGGCTACTTCATTGCTCCCAGAGTTCTCTTCCTAAAACACAAATCTCATTATTTCCCTGTAAAATCTTTTAACGGCTCTCCATTTGATCTAAATTTCTTCTATAGTCTTGTTCCCAGTTTACCTTTCATTGACTCATTACACACAGCCTGTGCTTCAGCCAAATCAAACTATTCATGATTATTCCAAATATGCAATGCCATTTCAAGCTTCCATGCCTTTGCACACATTAATTGCTATGTTTCAGATGCCCTTCCCTATCCCTGGCAACTTATTCATGCTTTTAGAGCTAGTTTGGGTAACTTTTCCTTCCTCTAACTCACTCAAGTGTAGTTGATTACTCCTATTTGAGCTGCCACTGTACCTGGTGTGTCTGTTATTGCTTTTATTGTTATATTGCTGTTTTATTTTGCATATCTGTCTCTGTCCATGAGTAACTAGAAGGGAAAGACTTAATTTGCATTTGTTTGAGCAGCACTTAATTGCTGGTATACACTTAAGATCATTATCGTTAAAGATAAATAATAGATATCTAAACAATTATTCTAAAGACTTTAAAATATTGTTTAAAAATCATTGCAGTGTAATAAATGAAGAATGGTTTGCTGTAGTACACAGCTTATATTGATGATGTGAATCACTGAGCTGCAGACAGGTTAATGATATCATGGAGGCTGGTTCAAACCATATGAACCTGGTGTTGCAGACCACAACCAAGGTACTGCCTAATTATAAGAAGCTAATCAGTAGCATATCAGTTGTGCCAATCTCATATATTTATGAATTTAAGCAATGACATTTGAGTTGGATCGCAATTATGCCAAAAGTGTTATACATTCCACCTCTTAATCCATATAATACGAAAAACCAAAAGAAAATATTCACAAAATGCTGAAGGCTAGATTAAGTCTTATCTCAGTCATTGTGATTTTGGGGAGTTCTAACATCTAAAGTTTGGAAATATTAATCTGGAGCCAGCCAGGTCCCCGAAGTTGCAGGTAGCCAGTCTTGGTACTATATAAGAGGCAGTCAGTGATTGAATGACAAGGCACTGTGCTAGACATGATAGGAAATGTAATGGTTCCAGCCTTCAACGGTGGTATAATTAGTTTGGTAATTTCCGGGTAATTGAAGTTAACCTTTTTAATTCCTAAAATATTATTTTCAGTTTTCCCTTTGTTGGCAGCTCCACATCCTACTACTGAAGAAAGACCCATTTGAGACCCCTGTAGTAGAGGTCTCACAGCATCCCTGGCTTCACTTTTCCTTGCTCTCTAGCTTAACAATAGATCGTCACCAGCGGCTTGACCCATATCTTAGATTGTCTCCTGTCATAGAAAGTTGCCCTAAAACTTATGATTAATACCTTTATGTTTACTGACTACAATCCTTTTGGTCTAGCATTCTTTCCAGACTACTCCCATCTTTGTTCCTGGGTTGCTAATGCCACTCGAGGACCACATTGTCAGAGGAATGGCTCCGTGAAGCATAACAGACCCCCCAGAACTTCCACGTAGCTCCTAGAATAATGGCCAGATTTTTCCGTAAATACCCTAGCCAGACTGAGAAGGCAGGGCAGTTTTTGAAGGTGTTAACCTACTGCCTTCTTATATCACTGGTGCTCTGACAATAAACGCTTATTGTAAATAGCCCAACTTCTGTGTCAGTCTATTGGCTGAGTGTCACAGGCAGCATGAGCCCAGGACTCATTTGTCCTCCAGTTACACTACCATCATGTGTACCTTCCAGCTTCTACTTCCCTCTTTTCATATCCTGGCCTAGTTTTTTTCTAATCCGTTATGGGAAAAGACACCAAAAATAAATGGGCTTTGAATAAGAGTCCAGATTCTTAGACTTTGGAATAGATATAAATAAAAAAAAGTCTTAACTTCCAGATTTAGAGAGCACTTTGAAAATTTGGATTGCAGAAAAGTCATTTTCTGGTTGAGCTAGCCATTCTTGTATATTATTGAACAATTAACTCGAGCAGAAATGATTTCTGAAGGTGTAGAGTAGGTATTAATAGCAGTCATTCTTTACTATAAGTTTTCCCTGAGGAGTTGACACTTAAGCTATAATGATATGCAGTAGTTAACCAGATGAAAAGAGATGAAAAGAGAAGGGAATGGCATATAAAGGTGGGAGAGGCCAGAGTGGCTGCAGCAAAATGAATAAGGAGGAGTTTGATAGGAGATACAGTTGGATACATAGTAGAGAGTCAAATTTTGATAATTTTTAACTTGATTTTTAAAGCAATGGGAAGCCATTTTTGAGATTTTACATTTTATGAAGGTTATTCTGGCTGCTTACCATGAGAAGATTGGAACTTAAAGGTTGAAGGGGAGAATAGGAAAGCTATTATTATAGTCTGTGGAAAGATGAAAGTGGCTTGGTAGGCTAGGGTAGTGGCAGAGAGAGGGGGAGAAAATGGATAGATTTGAGATTTATGTTGAAGGGTGGAATCAATAAGAACTTTTTATGTTCCAACAATATGACTGCTTTTAGTTCTTCAGTTACCTCCTGTTGTGCTGTTTTGTATCTCCTGTTCTCTATCTACTCTTCCATTTTGTCTAGCAGGCAAACTCATTTTTTCCTTTATAACATAGCTCAGCGTAATTTGATGTACAGTTGACTTTTCATTCTTTATTAATTGTTTTTCAGTTTGATCAGTTTCATTGTAGTCAAACCTAGGTTACAGGATTAAGAAGCGAATGAGTGATTATGAAATTTAATCACTGCCCAGAATTTGATCTTATCCCTAAGAGAAGTGTTCCAAAGGATTTTCATATGTTAAACATAACTGAATTCCCAAACTGAAATCTGTGATAACCAAATACCAATGCTTCATGTCCTTACACTAGAAAATAATTATCCTGTAGAGGGCGCACATTACAAAGCCACTGTGGTCAGAGAAAATGGTTTTATGCTAACATTAAACGTCCCCCTCCTTTTATGGGTCACTGGAAAAATTCATCTTGTGTTTAAGTATTTTTGAGCTTTCCTACACTACCCTCAGTATGCCTCTTTTCGTTTTTGTGCCTTTATGAAACATTACATAATTTTCCATAAATATCTCTTTAAAAATGTATTCAATAAATTCCATAAATATCTCTAAAAATGTATTAAACTAATTGAAATAACTCTAAAATACTGTTCTTGTCTTTTTGTGTTTACTTTCAGGTACTATCCTTAATCTAACATAAACTTGCCCTTTGTAATGACCTGTAGCTGAAGGCAATCTTGTATCTTTCTAAAATAATTTTCATTATACTAATTCATGTGTATTTTATAATTCTCATCATTAAATTGAATACCTGGGAACTGTTTCAAACTCCTTTTTACACCACTCCACAAAATAGTTACTCCAATTTTCCTTTCTGTGTTATTATTTCAGTACTAGGAACTGAATTTATGTCATGAAGTCACATAAAATTATATTATTTTAAAAAATTTTTGATTCGTTATAAAGCTAGTTAAAGTACAATAATATAACTGAACAGCTATTGAGTAATATGGAATGCACAAAAGGCACATATTCTTATTATCTTATATTTAGCATACCCTACTTTGCCATATATAATAGATTATCATTCTAAGTATTTGGAATGTGTTAGAATAATGGAATTTAGAATTAAGGAGTAGAGAGAATAAGATTGTGGAACTAAAGATGAATAATTAGCATTTATGTAATTAGCATTTATATAGATTTTTCTCAGATTCCATGACCAACAAAAGGTCATTTACAGAATCGAGAGTTATTAATGAATATTGTTTCTTTGCTTTTTGTTTTTGTTTTGGTTCTATGGAAACTGTAGTTTTAATATGAAAAAAATAATTCTATATTATCCACTTGATTTTGCCTTTTCCTTTTGTTTTTTAAATAATGGTTAAATATCTGGGGCATTTTATCTATATATTCAACGTTGTTTTGTATAAATGTATGATTTTTTTCCCTCTTACGGTATTCACTATTTACAATGCAATGTGTGGGTTTCTTTTCCCTTTTTTTTTTTTCATTTTAATAATCTTTCTCTCCAACACACAGGAATACTCTGAAGATAGTAACTCCGAGCCAAATGTGGATTTGGAAAATCAGTACTATAATTCTAAAGCACTAAAAGAAGATGACCCAAAAGCAGCATTAAGCAGTTTCCAAAAGGTTTATTTATTTATTTTTTTCTGGTTGATTCTGTTCTTCAAGTTTTTTTGTTTGTTTTTTTTTTGTAATGTCTTAGATCGAATAAGTTCAAAGTGATTTTATCTCAGAAATATGTGTTAGAGACTTAGTGATAATCCTGTAAAATAAGTTTGCATTATGTAGCACAAGCAAATATTTCTAAAGGGCTATCCTATTGTTTTTTTTTTCCAGTCAAGCTATCTATAAGACAGGGCCATTGTCCTGAAGAGCTAGTATGGCTCTGGCAGAAGGAGAACCAACATGATGGTCAATAGGTATTATCCCTGCAATCTTGTGCTTTTGGGAACAGATCACACAGGTGTGGTTTCACTATTAAATAGTGTGATTTCTTGACTACTTATATACTTTTGAGTTATTCTTACCAACAGATTATTCAGAGGGAAAAAAAGTATTTCTAGGACTGTATAATAATCAAAAGTAGTTCTTAATGTTTTGATGAAGGAACTTCAAAATAAGCTTATGTAGCCTTAAGTGTTTTAAGACTTGTTTTCTTTTTTTTACGCTTTTTAAAAATGGCATTGAGAAATGGTGGAATTCATAGGGAAATATTTTTTATGCATATAATGTAAAATACAAAACAGACATTGAGTGTTACTAGAAAATAACAGTATTAAATTAAACTAAAAATCTCTTCTTCTTTTAGGTATTGGAACTTGAAGGTGAAAAAGGAGAATGGGGATTTAAAGCACTGAAACAAATGATTAAGATTAACTTCAAGTTGGTAAGATTTGTTTTGAGAGGAATTAAACTAATAATGAAATAAATTCTGTAGGTAAAAACTTCATGGCAATGAAATATCATTATATATATCTGCTGCCCTAAAATAACTCTTGATATGTTTCCATATTTAGCCTACTTTTTATTTGCGATTACAGAAATACCGAGTAAGAGAAATTCTGCATAGCCTACAAAGTTTTTGTTTTGTTGTTCAAACAGAGTTTTTTTTAAAGAAAACTGATCCTTTAGAAACATGGACAGTATTTGGTTGCATTATTAATAGAGTGACTTTTCCACAGACTATTTGAGTTTATTTTGGAGTTTTAAATTTTTACTTTTTTATTACAAAGAGTTACTCTTCACTGATTAGAGCCAAAACCTTAGCATTATTCTTGACTCTTTGTCTCTCATCCCACAATAATTCATTAGTAAATCCAGGTATCTCTTGAGAATATATCCAGTATCTGACTGCTCCTCAGCATTTCTGCCTTTTCTACTCTGGTTCAAGCCAACATCATCTCTTACCTGGATTATTTCACTAGCTTCCTAATTGGTCTCCTTATTTCTATTCTGGCCCTACTTTAGTCTGTTCTCTATAACCAGCTGAATGATCCTTTTAAAATATAAGTCAGATTATGTCATTCCTTTACTCCAAATCTTCTGATGGTCACCTCAATAAAATCCAAATCCTTAGTATGGCCTATAATGCCTTATGTCAGCTCACCCTTTGCTACCTTTCTGATCTTGTTTTCTATTCTCTCCCTTACTGGCCTCTTTAATATTCCTCATGTCATCCCAAGCACACTCCTACATATGTGCTTATAATTACTGTTTTCTCTGCCTTAAATGCTCCTCTCAGGTCACCATATGACTCTTTTCCTTATTTTGATCAGGTCTCTGTTAAGATGTCAACATCTATCAGGATGGCATTTCCCTGACCACCGCTATATAAAATAACATCTTTCTCATCATTACTTACTTTCATCTTACCCTGCTGTTTTCCCTTTTTTACATGTATTATCACTTGATCTGTTTACTTATTTGTTGCCTTTCTGCCACCCCTGCCCCACTCATCTTCATAGGTTATGAGTTCCATGAAAGCAGGACTTCATTTTATTCACTGTTGTATTCCTAGCACCAATAATAGTGGCTGGCATTCAGTAAATACTGAAATTTTTTTTCAAATGAACTCATAGATAAGCTGGAATTGTCATGACATTGTACTCCTAGAATTGCCACTCTTTAATAGTGCAAGGGAAAAGTGGAGAGAAAAAGAAACAGTTAGTAAATGAGAGGACTAGGTACAGACATTAATCTTAAGATCACTAAGGGTAGAGGAACTTGTGAGAAAAGAATAAAGTGGAACTTAGATTAGCAGAGAGAAGCATTTGTCTCTATGGCAAATGGAAGGATAGCTGATAATCCGTTACCATTTTCTTTTTCCCTGTCTCTGTGTTTACCATATATCTCCTCTCTCTCTCTCTATTAGCTTCTTCATCCCTTCTATCTGAAATTGAACTCCCTGAATTGACTAGTGCCTTTTTCTAGTTAACTTCCACTAATCTTGCATCCTGCTCTTGTACTCATTCTGGCATCCTCACACACTTTCAATAGGAGGGGCCCTCCGTGACATCTGCAAAAACTATCCACAAAGTGTTTTAGCTCGTTTCTTCCCCCAAAAATATCAGGACTATTCAAACATGCCGAATGTTATTAAGTATATTGTATATTGCATTTAAAAATAGTTAAAGAAGGAAAAATATCTATGTTGCATTTACCCTTTCAAGTTCTACTCCTCTGATATTTTCAAAGTATCTCTGTGTTGCACAAAGCCCCTGTGGTTTCTTTTCATGTATTTTATGTGAAAATGTTAAACACAAATATTAACTATATTTAAATTAATAACTTAGAGGGTTATGGAAGAAGTATCAGATGTCTCAAGGAACAGAGATTTTGATTTAACAATTATAGTAGCCTTAGGGACCCAATGTTCAATGTTCAGCTCTTAAGATTCTATGATAATACCAAGAGACCCTATAGAAATCTGCTGTCTTAACATACTGAATGGTTTAGTTTTTGAGCCCATTTAAACATGTGCTACCCACAAGACTTGATTTTACCATTTTACCTTGAGCCAACATAGGAAGAAAGGAGAAGGATTATTTGTATTGTATGTTATGTTTCCTACCTTCCTCTTCACATTTTATTTGCTCTATAGCATCTGTGCATAAGTTCTGGTTTACAAGAGTAATTTCAGCTTCCATTTCTTCCCCCCTGCTCATTTTCTAGTTTGTTTGTAGTAGGACCCATGTTGCCGTGCAGTGGTTTTGGGCAGTAAAAAGTTGTAAGGGTTCATTATCATTTGCTCTGCATGTTCACCACTGTAGATAAAACCAATTTTCTTAATCTTTTCTAAGTTTTAATTACAGTAACATAATTTTTGAAAAGTGAGCTTTAAAGTTATTATAGCATGAGGAAACAAATTCAAAACAATCTTTTTGTTAAAATCCTATGTCAGTATCAAGATACAGTCTCAAAATTAAAATAGTCATATTTCTGGTTTTCCTTTTGCCACAAGATAAGTTCTGTAACTTGGGTTTTAGCAGCTTACTGAAAGAATGTTACCTATTATTTACCATCACATGGTACTGGCAAACTTGAAAACAAAAGTAGTTTGATATATATTGCCTTTTCCATTGTTCAGTCCATTTTTTCCCACCTACCCCTACTACTGTTTTCTTTTTTTCTAATTCATTTCTTGCTAAGAAGGTTTCAGAGTCTTCCCATGTTTTCTTTTTCCATTCCTCATGCTGTATCCCAGAGGAGGACAAGAACAGTATCATTGGTTTATACTTCACTCTAAAAAACACACATTCTATTAGTGAAGAAAAAAGACATTATATCTTCCAGTGCTCTCTCTTCTCTGGTTAAAATTAGAGAACCCAGTAAAAAGAGGGACTAACAGCAGTTGGAGATGATGGGGACTAAGTGCAGGTTTTATACGATTACACTCAGTTGATTTTCATGATGTACTTTGAGAGATGATAGACCCTTCCTCCACCAAAATACTTAAGTACTGGATATTTCACTAGTAGTCCTTTATTTCCTCAGATATTTTGTATTTCTTGGAATAACGACAGTATTACAAATAATTCTGCAAGGAATAACAATATTAGCTACATCTGTTTTTGAGTAGTGCCTTAGATGGGAGGACTTTTGATAGTAGGATGAGTACCTGGGCTTGAGATTCTTTCACTTCACAGCTTAATGCAGAGCCAGCCAATAAATACTAGGGAGACTAAAAACATGTAACTATTATTAGAAAGCTTGGGGAGAGAATATAGCTGATACGTGCATAGCTGGGACCCAAGCTATTTGAAAAGTTGAATTAATTTATGTTTTTTAGTCTATGAATATTTTAGTAGTTTTTATGATTTAAATAAATATGTTGTACAGTCTTAATCATATGTACATATTTTGTTGCATAAATAAGTATCTAATAATGCCTTTTTTCCCATCACAGACAAATTTTCCAGAAATGATGAACAGATATAAACAGCTATTGACCTATATTCGGAGTGCAGTCACAAGAAATTATTCTGAAAAATCCATTAATTCTATTCTTGATTATATTTCCACTTCTAAACAGGTTAGATTCTGTTTTTACCTCTTGGTACTTATCATTGCGTTTATTATTTATATTAAAGGCTTTGTGCTTTGTTTTTTTTTTTTAAAGCCTAGAAGTTCTATTTAAGCGTTTATGCTAGTTATTATATTTAATATAATGTATACTATTTTCTTGAGTATGATTTATATGATTAGAAGGTAATAACTCTAATCTCTTTAAAGAATATCTTCAGTTACTAATGCAATATACATACAACTTTTGCAGTTTTATATTAGATTCCCATTTAGTTTCTATCACAGTTCCTTCTAATAAACTCCATTGCCACTTCAGCTAGTCATCCTAAGCTATTTAAATACTTAACAGTGTGAATCATAGGTCATTTGTGTAGATTTGATTAGATAAAGATCCTTGAGAGGAGAACCTGTACTCACATAGTTAATGCTTGGCATTACTCAACAGGTATTCAGTAAACACTTCTATAAAGAATAGATGAATGATGGATGATGAAAAGAAGGGCTGATTATGAAGAAACTACAATGGGCATTGGGAGTGATGATGATTTTATTTTATTGCTAAGATAATTTTTAATTGGATTGTTTACAGTCTTTTAAGCAACATAGTCGAAAGTTTCAGCTTTCTTACACTGATATTTGATCACAAGAAATATTTTCTATATCATTTAGTATTTCTTAGAAAATTTGATAATTTTTTTACTCATAATAAAAAAATCATCTCAAAATCAGCCTCTTTCATTCATCTTTTTAGATGTAATTTTTATTTCTTTATTCAGTTTACTATTTTTACTCTATCAAGAATATATGTAATGGAATAGAGGAAGATAAACTTATATGTTTTGTTAGAACATTAGCACTTAATGGCACTATTTCTAGAGGTGTTATGTATCAGGGGGCTTTTCTGAAGTGGGAAAATGTTTTCTGAGATTTACAGACAAGAATCAAAACATTTATGGTACACTGTTATAAAATGTTATGTCATATGTCGGGGAGAGATTAGTAATGATAAAACTTTAAAATTGCATGTTGCTTCATGTATTATATGTAAGCTTTTTGTCATTTGAAAGTAAGAATAGATATTGGGTTGGCGGCACTTGACTTATTCAGTATGCCATCAACAGTTACAAATAAATAGAAAGGCTTTTTTTGACAGTATCAAACTTTCCTGTTCTTATGGCCTTGTTACCTCTTGATCCAGTTAAGTAGACATCTAGAAAATTAGGTATTCAAACAAAGGCGACCCAGAAGTGTGGTGAAAAGGGTGGACAGGGGAGCTTATAATGCACAACAATCAGTGATTTCATAGAAATCATTTAAAGAAAAAGTCACATTCAGATTGGTGAATTGTTGGTGGTTAGAGCAAACATTTTGCTAGACTCTTCCCTCCATCCATTTCCAACAGTTTACTAGTAACTTAAAAGCTGTGTGGTTCAGTTAATTAGTTATATTTATAAGAGAATTTTGAAGGAAGAAGCTTATTCTAATTCTTTTCTTTAACAGCTTGCTTAGTGTTTGTCACATAATATGTACCAAATAAGAGTTGAGAAAATAAGATAGACACTATTAATAACAATACAACTAGTTCTACATACATGTCTTTTATTTCCATTAAGTAAAAAATGAGTTAATAGATTGGAAAATGAGTACTATTAGATATTTTCTGGTTTTAATTTTTAAAAGCTCACATAAAAACAAATCTTGATGCTTATCTTTTGTAAATTTGGTCTTATTTTGCTAAGGTTTTGTTAATTTTGTGGATTGTCACAAACATTTGGTAAGATACAGATGATAGTGTATCATAGTGTATGAAAGTTCAAAGATGCACTTTTAGTTTGCTCAAATTAACTTTATTAACAGGTACAAATTTGCTGTTTACAATTATAGAATTCTGATTTTTTATGTCAGATGGATTTACTGCAGGAATTCTATGAAACAACACTGGAAGCTTTGAAAGATGCTAAGAATGATAGACTGTGGTTTAAGACAAACACAAAGGTAACAATTATAATTACTTACATTTTTTTCTTTTAAAGAGTGGGTGGGTATTCTTAGTAAACTGTCCTAAAGATGCACACCTTCTCCCGTTGAAATCTTTTGATTTTAATAAGTTTCTTTTTTTACAGCTTGGGAAATTATATTTAGAACGAGAGGAATATGGAAAGCTTCAAAAAATTTTACGCCAGTTACATCAGTCCTGCCAGGTAGCATTCCCTTAATTTTTTATTAACATTTCTTCATAATAAAAAGCATAAAGAAAAAATTATATTCGAAACATTGTTTAGGGGTATTTTTGTTCATGTATCATCTCAAAAATAAAATTTGGAAAATTAAGAAAAAGCTCATTTTTTCTGAGAATTGCATTTCTTCCTGTTTTAATCCTAATTTCAGTGCTTATCTTTATGGAATGAGGCACAGGTATCAATAAACGGACGAACAGGCGAATCATTAATACTTACTAAGAATAAGTCTTCCATATTTAGTTATGTACCTTGTGAAAATTGGAAAGGATATTGTAGACATATATAATGAAGATATTTTATATTCTAGTTAATAATGTATGAATCCCCTATAAACAACGCTGTCCAGTAGAAGTTCATGTGATGCTAGAAACATTGTGTATCTTCTCTCCAATATGGTAGCAACAGGTACATGTCACCAAGCATGTGAAATGTGGCTAGTGTGACAGAGGTGTACTGAGTTTTATATTTAATTAATTAATTTAAATTTGAATAGCCACATGATCTGGACATCTATAATTTTTTGTGTACCTCTATAACTTTTTGACTGTGGGCTATAGTTTTACATTTCCTTTTTTGTCTTGATCAATAAGTTATTTGATATTAGTTTAAATTTTATGTAGAAATACTGTTTTAAATTGTTAAAGCTCTTCCAAAGCCATGTACTATTGTTTTAATTATATATATTTCTATGAATGAGGGGAAAGTTGGTTAGGAAAATGTTCTAAATTAATCACCCACAAATATTTTTATTTGTTTTTCCTTTTTTTTTTAGTTTTAAAAACAAGAAAAATGTTTATATTTTATAATAGTTTTTGTTTACAAAGCAGATGAGTCATTTATGACTTGTTTCTTATCTACACATTCTAAGGAAAGCCTAGTCTAATGCATAAATGAGTTCAGTTCCACGTGACATGGAAATGGTAGAGAAGCTATTTCTGAATGGAGGAGGGTCTTGCAGTGATAAATGAGGAACATGAAAAAGCTCTCTAGAGAAGTTTTGCTTAGTTTATTTTAGCACATAAGGAAAATGCTATCTGGATTGTAAATAACACTACAGCAGAGATGCATGATAATCTGAATGTACAAATTGTCTTGCATATTTCTATTTTTTACTCTTATGATTCATTAGTGAATAACTAAACAAGTTTGAAGTTGGAAGATCAAATAAATAATAAATTTTGGCTTTGTATAAGTCAATGTTTGATATTTATGATTATCTGACTGTTGACCATATACTATTTTTCCTTGGCCTGCTTTGTCATCTGTCAGAGTCAAACTCAAATGTCACCCCCTTTGTTATTCTTTTTACATCCCCCAAGAGAGTCTTTTTCTCTTCCATTTTTTAAGGCACTGGTTTATGCTTAAACTAGAATTGTTATTGTTTATATGATAATTTATCTGTTGACAGATTAGTTTTCTCCTAGATTGTGAATTTTTGAGGCCAGGAACATTGGCTTATTTATTTCTCTAAGGTAGACCCAGTGCCTGGCATAAAAAAAAGTACTCAGGAAGTGTTTTTTGATTGAATCAGTGGATCTAAAGAGTTCACAAAGATTTGGGAAGACCATAACTAACCTCTTCAATAAAAACAAGCATTATAACATTTTATACACTGAAAGTATACCTCTGGCCACTTTTTTCTTATTGAATGACTAGAAAGTACAAAGAATGTGTGGGTTTCTTTTTGACTCTTAAGGGTAGTGTTCTCAGGACTCGAGTCTCAATTTGTACTGCAATTTTCACACGTAATCAGTATTATAAATGTAAGGTTCTTGGACTGACTCAAATAAAAATTACTAGGTTGACTCTGAATTCTATCTTGACTAAAGCTCATTATTTGTTTTCCTAGACTGATGATGGAGAAGATGACCTAAAAAAGGGTACACAGTTATTAGAAATATATGCTTTGGAAATTCAGATGTACACAGCACAGAAAAATAACAAAAAACTTAAAGCACTCTATGAACAGTCACTTCACATCAAGTCTGCCATCCCTCATCCACTGATCATGGGAGTCATCAGAGGCAAGTTTGGTTTGGAGAGGGTGGGTTGTGTCATGGGAAGATATCAAGGTATCATTTCATATAACTGACTGACTCTGAAGATTGTTTCTGTTTTAATGAAAATAGTTGGCAAAGTAGTGAAGTCATTGAAATGACATAGTCTTAGAAAATAGGATGAATTTTGGTCTTGTAAAATTTATGTCAATGAAGATATTGGTAGAAAATTCATCAGAAGTTCTAGAATTACAATGATGTATATAAAATTACTTTCTACTTCAATTGAGAAAAAGACTAACAAATGCTTGTTTGGCTGATGCTTAATGAACAACTTGTTTTTTAGAGTTAAAGTGTGTACCCTGGGGCTAGTACTATCCATGCTACAGAACTAAAAGACCGGAAGACATTGAAATAGTTTCCATTTGATTTCTATAACTCAATTGTGTTATTACAGAACTGAAAATGTTCTCTTCTCCTGTTTTATTCTTTACAGAATGTGGTGGTAAAATGCACTTGAGAGAAGGTGAATTTGAAAAGGCACACACTGATTTTTTTGAAGCCTTTAAGAATTATGATGAATCAGGAAGTCCAAGACGAACCACTTGCTTAAAATATTTGGTCTTAGCAAATATGCTGATGAAATCGGGAATAAATCCATTTGACTCACAGGAGGTATGCATGTGCTCTAATTATTAATTTCTATCAACTGTCTTTTATGGAAGTAAACTTTGTACATATACATAGTTAATTCTTTTTTTTACTATATTTAGGCCAAACCGTACAAAAATGATCCAGAAATTCTAGCAATGACGAATTTAGTAAGGTAAGATTTTATATTTCAGTTAAGGTAAATTTCCTTAAAGCAGTAAATAAAGGGGAGAACTTCAGAATTCAGTTAATTCTCAGCAATTACTCTTTTGTATTTTGGGTTGAAATATACTAAATATACTAAAAAATAACATTTTATCTTCTGAAGATAAAAACTTATTAGTGCTGCTTTTCTCAGTCACGAGATTTTATAAAGTATCAGCTGCTTTTTCTTCTCTGTGTGTACTGTTTTTTAGTAGAAAACTGATTATAGATTTTTTTTAAAATTTCAGTGTTTACTATTTCTACCTGCCTTAATCCAAAATGAAATTGTGAATTGGTTCACATAAGTCAAAAATTTTTATTAAGACAATTTCTTTACTCATTATTTTCTCAATTGACAAGATAAAGAAATAATTTAAAAAATTTTTACCTCATAATTTTATGAGATGAGTAACTGAGGGGTCATGCTGGTAAGAAGCCCAAAGATTTATTGATGTCTTCTATGGAGAAAGATATGACTAATAATGTTTAACAACCAAAAATCCTGCCATAATTAATATTAAACAAAATTATAGCAGATAAAACCAAGTGGAAAGCCTAGAAAATAGAAAAGAAGGCCTGTTTTTGCAAAAAAAATCAGTGAGCAAGAATAATTTTCCTCTGCGCCAGGAATAAATAGAGCCTAAGCTTTAATTGGCTTTCTTTGTAGAAAAGTATGAGAAACTTACTACATTTCTTCAAGTCCGTTGTTTTAGATTATACAAATGAGTATACCAAGGCAAGAAAAGTAGATATATAGTACAGAGGTAGGAACATAGTACAGAGGTTTTTTTGTGGATATATGTAGATAATTTAGATGACCAGACATTCTCTTGTCTTTTTCATTTAAAAAAAAAAGTCCTATTAGACTATAAATTATGAGTTACCTACATATAAATTTTGTATACTTAGAGAAAATGGCTATTTCATGATATTGTTTAAGTTCCTATGTAAAATGTCTTCAATTTCCTTTGTTTTTGCTTGGCTATGATTTTTACAAGTTAGGTTTTCTTTTTTTTTTTTTAAGGAAACCTTAATTTTAGCTGTAAAAAAAATAATGATTTTGTTTTAAGGGAACTAGGAATGGTTAGGGCATAAAAACCCTAAATTGCAACATTTAAAAATCAGTGTCTTTATTGTGTATTTCTTTAACTATTTAATACATATTTGCTGAAGTAAGTTGATTTTAGGTATGAAAAGAGAGTTCTCCATCTTTGTTTCAGACAGTTTGTTCCATCTACATTTGGCCACGTAACTAAAAGATGATTCGGTTAGAAATTAATTAACTTCATAGTACTTTTAAAAAATTGTTTATAAAGTTAAATTGCTAAAGCAACAGTTTAAACTTTTAAAACTCTTAAATATTGAGGGAAAATTTGCCCTAGACATTAATATTTCACCTAAATTAAATTGGTTAGTTGATTAAAGTGGATTAAAGGACTGATTTATCAGACCTTTAAAAAGTAATAGCTATATTTATATATTTACTTTATCTCCTTTATATTGGATCTCGGAAACTTAAAATGGTAAATTTTGACCAAATCAAGTGGCTTATGTTTCCCACAGTTTGTATAAGATTTTTTTTTAAGCCACATGAATAGTGGAAGAATGTCTCTTGGTTAAAATACACATGCGTGCAAGTGTTTTCACTACTTGAATATATCCTCCTGTAGTATATTACAATAATACATTTGGGGTAGGTAAGAAAGTAATGCTTCCTAATTTTATCTTCCTAGTCAGTTGCCAGCAGACTAGAGGAAAATAATTCCTGTTGAAGCGCTTGAATCACCTGCCCCTAACATGAAGTTACATTGCGACCCAACAGATGGAAGCACAGCAGAGGGCGTGCAGAATGGCTGATGATATGTCTTACATATAAAGCAGACAGTGGTGCCATATCCAGAAGGTTGGCTTCTTCCTTCTCAGCACCTTTAGCAACCCCCATAGTGCCTTACAGAATTATTTGAGGCGTAGACACTAGACACCTCAGAGAATCATGAATATAAATCAGCCTTTGGCCTTCTGCAGCAGGGTCCATCACTCTCCACTTTGTGCATGTGGCCCACTTGGCACTAATGATCCACTACTGATATGATTTTCTGCTGTGTACCTCAGTGGAATTTTCAGCCTAGAGAAAATTAGGAATCATTGGTCCCTTTGAAAAGTTTTGGCAGTTGCTGGTAGCTCTCTAGAAGAAAAAAATTAGGAAGCTATATTTCTGAATAACCTTCAGAAAGTATATACTGTCTTATTTGAAAGACAGGGCCAAACTCCTCCGTACAGTAGTATGCATGAAACTTGGTTTCTTAGAGATTAAATGCACAATTGAATTTGAAAGCATCAAGCATTAAACAGTTATTAAACTGATGCCAATTCTTAACAATACTAAGATTTAAATTAGCTATGTGTAAATATATAACCCCAAAAGATATACTTAATCTTTTCTTAATAAAACCAAAAGCATGAAAAAGGAAATTCATTTTATTTGCAGAAGGATGTGTGTATAACTCCAATTTCCATAATAGAAACTATAATATAATTTAGATTTTTGCATATAAAAATTGAGAAACAGGTTCTTTGGATTATCCAATTTTACATGACTTCATGTTTGACCAAAAATATACTTTTCTTTTTCTGTTAGTGCCTATCAGAATAATGACATCACTGAATTTGAAAAGATTCTGAAAACAAATCACAGCAACATCATGGATGATCCTTTCATAAGAGAACACATTGAAGGTATATTCTTTGTGCTAACTGAATTCTGTTACTTTCTTTGTCACTGTCAAACAGTGCTTCTTAATGGAACTGAATAGAATTAAGCTGTTTTCCTTTACTTTATGGAAAACTATAGAAATGTTTCTAAGTGTTGTCATGGAATAAGATACTCCCTAAAATTATAAAGATGTTTTAAAGATATCATTACCCAATACCATGTTGTTAACATAATCAAATTCTTACATGATGTCTGTTTCATTTAAGGTGGCTGTCCTTTTTACCTTTTTATTCTAATTTAGTTATTGTTGCATGTTTATTACCAATGCTTAGATTCTAAGTTAAATTTTTAGGATTTATTTTTGACAAGTAACAAAAGCTTTGGAAAACGGCCTGCTATAGATAATGCTGAGTTGCATTTACTTTGAAAGGTAAACTAATATTGTAACAGTAAATGTGTGAGATTTTTAACAGCTCTATTGGATTCACAAAGACAATCATCCCTTTGTTCTGGGGCCTCTTCTAACAGTGTTCCCACCTGTTACAGAGTTATTGGAGAGTTTCCAAATGACTGTTTGGAACAACTCATTTAAATACTTAAATTCCATATGCATCAAGAAAATCCAAAGAATACTTTAGAAGTAATGTTCTTTTTGTTCCCCACCTTTTTTCTCTTTCAACAGGAATTTTTAAAGCTCTTATATGAACCTAGAATGATTCTGCACTTTGTGAATATATATAGAAAAATGTAGAAGCTTTATGCATGAACTCCACAATCTATCTGGTGTAAATCAGAGCTTCTTGAAAGATATTAACTGTAGAGGAAATGATGATTTATTGAGAATGCAAGGAGATATTTTAGGTAGTGTCACAGTATGAGCAGAATCACAGTATGAGCAATTACGGGAGACACAGCCTCTAATCATGCTGTGCATCTATTGGACCCAAATATTTTTAGATCCAAATACCTTATGTTCTTGCCAGACAGAAGTATTTTAGGAAGACAAATAATACAGTTAATTAATATGATTTAGAAGTACATAATGGTTCCTAAAGATATAGAAACTGTTGAATGCAAATGTATTTTATTTTTTGTCTTTCAGAGCTTTTGCGAAACATCAGAACACAAGTGCTTATAAAATTAATTAAGCCTTACACAAGAATACATATTCCTTTTATTTCTAAGGTACTTATATTCATGGATTATAATATTTATAATTTGTAATTATAGATGCAGTATACTTTTCATTTAAAAGAGCAATTCTTACTTGGTAACATTTTGTGGTCTTACATTTCTTAAGTATAGCATAACTTAAGGCCCTCACTTTTCATGTGAACTTTTCTGTTTTCCTGGTATAAATTGAGTTAACAGAAAAGAGAATTAAAGATCATTAAATTTCTTTTTAAAGATTCTTTCAACCTCAGAGAAAATTATAGAAGAAAGAATACTGGCTAAAATATTTAATTGATGAAGGGTTAGCCCCAACCATGATATAATTGTGGTAGGACTATACTTTAAAAGTTACAAAGTTAAATTTTATCAGGCCTGTGTTCTCAGAAATATTTTGAAGTGATAATGAAATTTCTTTTAAATTTTCCCTTCACTAATTTTCCTGTAAGTGGTATAAATGAATTTAAAATCAGAATAATTGTTTATATAAAATCATAAGTTAATTAGTAGAATTATAATGAGTCTTTTGTCTTAGGAGTTAAACATAGATGTAGCTGATGTGGAGAGCTTGCTGGTGCAGTGCATATTGGATAAGTAAGTACTTGGCTATTTTATCACAATATATTTAGGACCATAAAGTTTGAATATTGAAGGCAAAGGTAGAAGGTGAATTCTTGATTTTTCATAAACACCCTCTGGCTATGATTTTCTATTAAAAGATATATATGTATGTTTGTGTGATTGTTTTTGATGAATGAGGATATTAAGCACATGATCTCTGAAAAAGTTCTAAATGGTTTTTCAGAAGGATTTCTAATTCAATATATGACCCATATGCAGCTAGAGAATTATTTAATGAGTAGTGTTTTTTTATGTATAAGGTATAGTATACAATAGTTTTGAAATTATCTTTCTTAAAAGCAGTGTGTTATTTAAAACTTCGCAAATTACATTTGCTCTTGATCAATTGGGTAAGTCTATGCCTGCTGGTTCTTTCAGCAAAATTGATGAAAGGTAGCTGAAATCTGGTTTATGTCTAGAATTCAAATGAAATAACAAATGTTATAATTAATCCTGAACTCAGTCACTTTATGTAGGCAGCAGTTTTTTCTTTTGTATTTATTAATATTGTGAATATTTTATGAAGTATTAATCTAGAAGATATGTTTAGTAAAAATAGTTTGTAGACATGTCTTCTTTTATTTATTTCCAGCACTATTCATGGCCGAATCGATCAAGTCAACCAACTCCTTGAACTGGATCATCAGAAGAGGGGTGGTGCCCGATATACTGCACTAGATAAATGGACCAACCAGCTAAATTCTCTCAACCAGGCCGTAGTCAGTAAACTGGCTTAACAGAGAACAAGCTTTTACAGACGTACTTAAGGCAACAGTGCAGAGATGTAATTCTTAAAAGAACTGGGAATGGCAAAACTACTGTCGGTTGATGTGTCCTGAAAATTATTGGAGTTATGGCAGAAGTGCTTTTTTTGATCAACTGGTTTGTGTTTTGCTACTGCATTTATCCCAAGAAAAACAGCTTTAATCTCCAGAAGAAAACCAAAATGCCATGGGATTTATGCTGTATTGACATCTTGCCCTAAACATACAACATCGTAGTAATTTGTCATGGGCAACATGACCAGAGAGAAGATTTTTGTCATGATTTTAAATACACTGACACGCTACTGTTGGTTAAATTTAAACATGTTTTACCTGCAGAAATTCTCTCACAAATAACCTGCAATAACTTGAAATGCATACCCTTTTGAACACTTCCTTTTCTCATGTATAAATTAAAATGTTTGCTGCATTTTGCAAAATGTCAGTTCTCCAAAAATGTGTCCGTATATTTCTGTACCTGCAGTGTAGTAAAGGTTTAGATGAAACCCCATAATTATAGTGGCATACTGTCACTTAGGTTTCAAGCAGCAAAATAAACAGTGCAGCTCAGAAATTGTAGTTTGGTTCTTGATGTGTTTTTATTACACTTGGGTTTTTGTTTTGATTTTTAGTATCTTAGAAATTTCAAAGTTTATCTTCAGTTAACGATTTTAAAAAGACTGGGAGCAGATAAGTTTATTTGCTTTCAAGTTTTTAAAGTAAGTCTTTATTGATAAAGTAAGTAGAACTAGTTTCTAACAAAACACTTGCATAGTACTTACTTTGACAGTGATGCTTAAAAGGAATTAAAAAGAAATTTTAAGAATGATATTACTTTTTAAGAGAATTAATTCTAACTCTCAGAATGTTCACTTTAAACAAATATGCCAGAACATAGACAGCTAAATGAATGTTACCCTGCATAGCGATCATGCAATTTATCATTGCTCAAAATCTTGGGATTTGCTCTTTTAGAATTGCATTCAGAGCTAATTTAAGTCACACACACCATTAACTTTTTGAATCCACATTGTTTTTGTTTTTGTTTTTTTACGTATTATCAACCTTAATTGTATAATTGCCATTATTTGGCACCAAATGACTTTTGATGGTTTCTAAAAATTTAGTCAGTCTTTGAGGTAATCCTAGAAAGTATGCAACTGGCTTTGAAGGCGATCCCAAAAGAGTTTTAAAGGTATTTTGAGCTGTGGTAGCATAGTTAAGAGAATGAACTGTGGCCTGCCAAGGTGACTACCTTAAAGGAAACGCAGCTCATTTGAATGTATTGAGTTTTGGATGTATTTGTTTGATTTAAAAAAAAAAAAATTCACATTATTTTATAGTGTCAAAAGGAAGAACTAAGATTAAGATAATTTCTTTGGTTTTTCTATTGCTTGTTATTATGTAAAAAGTGAGTGGCAGTTCAGAAGGAAGACTGTTGTAACTGAAGAATGAAACCAAGAATTTTTGATCATTAAATCAGATTTTATAAACAGTGGAAAGAGCATGGACTTAGAACAAGGCATGCTTATTCGGTTTTGTCAAAATTTTACGAAAATATGTGATATATATTTATACTAAAACTATATAATCCTTAGATTTAGGAAAGCAATCAGTTAATGTCTTCAGATTAAAGCAGTATTAAATACAGGTGCAAGTTGGAAATTGTAGAAAACGAAGAAAATGAAAGATAAAATTAATGTCTATGGTAGGGAATAAAAAAATTTAAGATATAAAATTATGTGTATTTTCTTCTCTTTTACATAAATCATTTGTGAAGAGTGTGCTAAATTTTTTACAGGAGTGATAATTAGGATTTATTTTTCAATATCATTTGGACACCCTTTGTTACCCAATAAAAATGACAAGTTTCTGTGCCTGTATTCAAATATGTATGCATGTGCTAAGTCTGGAAAAAAAGCCCTGCTTAACTCTGAATTGATGGAATTAGAAATCAAAATATGTGAATGGCGTGATTTAACCCTTACTTTCTAACTCTTATAATGCCCAGGTCTCCTGTGATATCTTTGCTGCGTTCAGTTGTGCATCTCCAGTTTCTAGAGGGAAAGCATGCACTTGTTATTCTTTAGGAAACTGGGCTACGTGTATAACAATGTCCAAAGTTATATAATAATCTTCATGTAATTGTATGTATCACATAGGCTTTGTTTAATATTACCTAGATATAGGTTGGTTCTTTTTTTAAAAGTCATTTGCCACATTTATTCTAGAACACAGGTTTTTGCTATATCTTAACAGTCTTAAAACAATTTATTATTTTTTCCTTTAAATATTTTCTATATTCTTGTGCATCAAATCTTACAGAGTAGAAATCTTAGAGATTGCTTATCAAATATAACTGCACGAAGTAAAAAATTGGCAGATTCTTAGCACTTAAATTGCAGTTAAATCTTACCCTTTTGTGAAAACTAGAAACAAGTTGTTTACGTCAGATTGTAATACTATTTATCTCCTCTTTCTTTTTACCCCTAAACCTAAACTTACTCCACAACAAACTTTGACTGCCACAAATAGATACTATCTACAAGAGCTGGATTTCCATTGCTCATTCTAGCTCTTACAATTAATTTCTAAATTCTTGATTAAATATTTTTTTCTTCACATCTTAATGTAACTTTTTTTTTTAAAGATGAGCTGACTAATAAGTACTGCTTTCATTATGAGTCCCTTTTAGCTAAAAGTTAATAGTGTATCTTTTAACACGACTGAGAATCTGATTTCACATTGGGAGTTATAGTTTTAGTAGAACCTGTTTTAAATGGCTACACTGTGGGCAGTATAGTACTTTTTGTTAACCTTATAATAAAACTGGTTTGTCACAGACTGAAAAACAGCTATTCTTGATACTTTAAAATACTCATGATGGTAAAAATTTCTAAAGAAATATTTTAATCAATAGTTTTTATTTATGATTCTTCAGTAAACACAGGTAAGTACACTTTTGGGGTACAGATGAGGGTGAGGATATGTCCAATCAGCATATGAAGCAGATTAGGTTGGTACAAAATTTAATCAGGTCAGTCCATAGGATTAAAAAGTTCTTAATTGCCTCTTACCTTTTTAAAGGACTCAGAGATACTCTAACCATTTATTTACCAAGGCTACATTTAAAAACATTTTACTACTGTTTTTAAATAAACCTGAAAGTTTTCTTTTGATTTAGGTCTTTAATGTGAAACTTGAGCATATGAAACTCTAGTAAAGCTAGGAGTTATATTTTTTATATGAGAGAACATCATTTTGAACTGAGATAATGTAACAATAAATTGGCTTTTTCAATTTTTTTAGAGATACAATTGACATAACATTATAAGGAACTGACTTTTAAAAGTGTTAGTACTATCTAGGTACTTGGAAGAAGAGACTGGGTGTCAGGTCTCAGGACTTGAAGCTCAAGGGCTTTGTACCTTGTGTGACCAGAATTAAAATTTTTCTCTTTTTGGAGGTTTTACTTGCTTTTGTTTTTGCATCAGGTGTCCCCACCCCAGCAGCATCCTATATTTGTTTTGATACAGTTATAAGTAGGAATAATTTATAAGAGTTTCCGTAATGTAGAGATATCAGAGTTTCTTATTATTTTTTAATGTAAGCGTATCAGGTTCTTTTTAACTCAGGATTATTAAATTTTACTATGCATCTTCTAACTAGTGTGTGCCCTTAATGGTGTGGATTACCAATGGTTCAAACATTTTGTTTACTTCTCTTTGAATCTCTAGGTAAGATTTTAAAAGGTTTAACTTTTGGAATTTCAAAGCAAGTTAAAATAGTAACACCATTTGGAGGAGGATTTATGTTTTATGATACTAAGCACCGTGAAACAAGTGTCAGTCAGTGATTCTAAATATTTCTCAAAATGTTAAAATTTATTATCACTTAATTTGCTTTTGAATCTTGAAAAGATTTTACTTGGGTAATGATCCAGAAGAAACCAATATCTGTTTCTCTTAAGTTTTTGCTTCTTTGGTGTCACATGTTATTTAAACACCTGCTGGAATAATTAAAAATCAATTTTATGCCATCAACTGACATTGAAAGTAGATGTCAACTCTACCTTAAAACCTTGTGATAGACAAGAAAAAAATATTTCTTAAATACTTATCTTACTATTGGGGGTCAACTTTATTTTCTGTTGGCCAGGATTTTAAATTTTAAACCTTGGTCAGTATTTGCACAATAATGGCTGGCCAGGAGAGAGAGAGAGAGAGAGAGAGAGAGAGAGAGAGAGAGAGAGTGTGTGTGTGTGTGTGTGTGTGTGTGTGTGTGTGTAGAGAGTGCCAGTGCAAGCCAGCACACTTACACTTGTGAGAATACAAAACTCCCTGTTCCACCACAATAACTTTTTTCCCACTTTCCATTATTTAATATCACTTGTTTCTGACTCAGGTCTATACCATGAAAAGAATTTTCAGTGTACCAATAACTTCTATTAAGGTTTATGTCCTCCATGTGAAACCTTATGAAACCTAGTCATAAGGTTTCACATGGAGGACTGTCTAAATTTACATAATTTAAAAGAATTAGGTTGAAATTTTTTCTTTAATTCTGAAATAGGGCATCTTCAAGTCAATTGATAAAGGTTAAGTCATTATCATTAATCTTATGTGAGTTTACAGTTTTAAAAAAGTAATCTTTAAGTTTTAATCATCCCATGAAGTTGTTAAAAGTTTTCATATGTTTAGTTACTATTGTAGAACCATATTAATGCTGTGTTGAATATCTAGTTTTTGTGTAAAAAGTTTTCATGTATCTCAACCAAGAAATAGAGCAATGGAAAAATGCCAAGTTGTTTTATTTTGAAAGTTATTACATAGTTGCATTATGAGTTTTCTTAATTTTCCTTTTAAGAAAAATACTAGCTTATAAGTATTGAATATAACAAATTCCTTGATTTCATACTAGGTAGTAAGAAGCAGATGACTAGGAGTGTGGCAGAGGATGTCTACCCTAAATTGGAAGTCTCACCGTTTCTACTAGAGAATCGACTGATATGTGCAGGATGGGTCACAAGATCCTTTAAGACTTAGGTATTCAAGGATTTTTTTTATTACTTTATCAGTAATAATTATATAATCTACCTCTTAAATATTTATTGTGTAAATATGTTTCAATTAGCACAAGGCCAGCACAGTGGCTTTAAACATACTTTATATACTTGAACAAGTAATTCAATAACGTATACTTAAGTATAATAGCTTTTCAATGTTTTTTAAATGTTTCTCAGAAAGTAGTACTGAAAATCTTGTTCATTTGGGTTGAAAATCAGATTTTAAATGTTTTTCACTTTTAAGATTATCTTGTTCTGCTTTCAAGCAGAGGAGTTGGCCTCTCCAGAACCTTGTTTAATGATCTCCCCTGGAACAATTCATGTTGCAAACAAATACCTCAGAAATTAGTCCTTCAGTATAAAACATTTCTAAGTAGGAAATTAAGCCAAGGAAAGAAGTGGAGGAAGAAAAGTACTCTCTCAAATCCCTGTTATGATGCTTTAAAATGAACCCTTAAAGGGCTGCAACATCTAAGAAACCAGTTCTGAATTATGTATCCAAAAATAATGTTCTCAGGTGTAACCTTCAACCTAGTGAAATGGGGCAACCCTTATCTCAAAGTAGGATAATGCAATCAGACAGCTTTTGAAAGTCAAAAGAGCTTTCAAACAAATTCTTCATGGCCAGGGTTCCAATGTAAACGTATAAAACCAGTGTTACTTTGCGTATCGCACATCTTTTGACCTTCCAAATTGCGAAGTGACAAGTAAGGCAGATAAACTTCTCCCTATTTCAGCTATATTCAACCAGCAGTGGAACCATATAAACAATATACATCTAATATCTTGAGTTATGTATTTGTTTTATGGTCCTAACTCAATTTTTAGATTAATAACTGGAAATTTATAGAAACCTTTGTTATGTTTTATGATTGATCCTCTGTAGATTAATGGCCTTTAACCGAAGAAGGGTACCTATCTTGGACGTGTTAAAAGTGAGTTGTATTGTGAATGAATATAGACTCCAAACTGATGTACATTATTGGGTAGGGTCAGGAAAAAGAGCTGGCCATGCAAATCTCAGGGTAGAGCAGTCCAGGCAGAAGATAAATGCCTCTAAAATGGTAGGAGTATATATCAAATTCAAGCAAGATGGAATGCGATGTTGAAAGGTGGTCAGGGACCAGATAATGAGTCGTTTTATACTTTGGGATAATGAGTTGAGATTTTATTCTAAATACAACGGGAAGCCATTGGGAATTTAAATTCTGATATGCCATTTTAAAAGATGATTCTGAATATTGTGTGGAGCAATGATTATATGGGGCAATAGTGTGACCAGGGAGACCAGCAGGAGCCCTTTGCAGAAGTCTGGGTGAAAGACAATAGAGGCTTCTAGACTAGGATTTGAAAAGGAGTGCACAGAATCACAATTGGCCAATTATAATTGAAGGTTATAAAGGAAAGAGACAACAAGGATGGCTCCCAGGTTTCTTACTGAGCAATTGGTAGAGAGTGGTGTCACTTAATGAAATGGGAAGACTGGGAAAGCATATTTTTGGCAAAAAAAAAAAAAAAAAAGGCAAAAGTTTTGCAAAAAAAAAAAAAGGCAGCAGAAGAGCCAGCCGAAGAAACAAGTGGGAAAAAAAAAAAAACTAATATCACAGAAGCTAGGTATTTCAAAACTGATCAACCGAACCTCAATAAGATGAGGTCAAAGAAGAGCCCTAGGATCTAGCAAAGTAAAGTTTTTGGAGATGCTAATGAGCATTTTCATTGGCATGATGGGGATGTTCCAGCTCTTCTGGTGGACTGTGAGGAACTTTAAACAGTCACTGTCCTTCATTTCTCATTAGAAATGGAAGGTTTAAGAAAAATCCGTCCTTTTTATATTTTTTGAATGTTAAACAAGATAACAAATTTTGAAACAGCAGACCATAACCCAAACATTAATAACAAACAGCCTTCTACAAAGTATCTCCTATAAAATATTTTAAACCCTTTTTTTCCCTTTCCAGCACTGTGAATTTATAAGTATTTAACTGAAATTTTTTCCTTTGATATGCATTACTATGAGATTGCCTGATATCTATGGCCCTACCTAACATTTTTATCTCCCTACAAAAGCTGTCAAACCTTTTAGTGTTTATGAAGAATGGATTTGTCATATATGTAAAGAAGCCTTTTCAGCTTATCAATTTTCATTATGTCTTGGGATATTAATATAGCTGAATGTCAATGTTACCAAAATCATGAATTCCTAAAATGTTTGGATTCGTCTCCAAGGAACTAGTTCAAATATAAACAGTACTGTGACAAGGGTTGGTATTTTGAGTAATCTCAAACTAACAGTGGAACAAGAACACACCTTATCCTGAAATTATTATATTTTATCTGAAAGTACACATTTGCTTACATAGTTGAGTGCCCATGAAAGCAAGTAGAATAATTAAATTTACTGATGATATCTCAGAATTATAGTGGTTATTTTTCGTAATCGAAAATCATGAAACAATTGACAAGTGGGATTGTGCTTCTGAAGACAAAATACAACTTCCCAGAGGAGAGGAGTGTAATAAAGTAGAAAGATCTACATAACAGAAGACCTACATTCTGCAGTTGGCCATGAATTGAGACCTTGGCACTTAACCTTTCTGAGTTGCAGTTTCCTTAGTTGAGTGCCTCTTTTTAACCTCAGATACTCAGAATTGAGAAAATCATAATTGGCATATGGCACACCATCATGTCCTTTCGGTTTATTTTTTAGATATGTGTATATCTTGAAAAAATAATATGAACGTCTTAATTTCCATAAATGATACAAATTTCATTCCTTTTGAAACTTTTTGTTAGTTTCAAATCTAGTTCATTACTCCTGACTGTTTGGTCTTTTCCATCTCATATATATGCCACAATTTAATTCATTTCTCCTGTGATCTGTGTTCCTTTCAAATTTTTACTACAGTAAATAATCCTGTGATGAACATTTTATACCTATCTCCTTACGGACTTGTACAGAAAATTATCCTGGGGAGTATATCTGGAAATAGTGGGTCTTAGGGCATAATACTTAATCTTACCAAGTACTGCCAGATTACTAATCAAAACGGATATGCCATTTATGTTTCAACCAGTAGCCTAAGGGTTCCAGTTTTCTTCTACCCTTGATAGCCCTTGATAACATCCAAGTTTCTAAAGTGTTATTTTACTGATATATTTAAATTAAACATTTCTATGATTACTAGTAAACTTGAACATCTCTTCATAAACTTATTAGCCATTCAGGTTTCTCTTTCTATGGACTATATATTTTTTACAACCTTTTATTGGCTGCCTATTTTTACTGATTTGTGGGAAGTCATTGTACATTCTAGGTATTAACTCCTTATCTGTTTTATTTTTAAGACTTGTGAATATCCTTTGAAGCACTGTCTTTAGTTTCCTTCATTGGAGAGAAATCTCATTTTGATGTTAAAGCTATCCATTTTCTCCCCCTCACCACCCATACATTTTGGATCTTGTTTAAGAAATCCTTTCTTACATTAATATCACAAAAAATTCTTTTATAGTTTCATAATTTCCCCCTTTATATTTTATTCTTTATTTGGAGTTTATTTTTGGTGTATGTTTTGAGGTAGGAATCAAACTTTATTTTTTTCTGTGTAATGAGCCGATCATCTCAGTATCATGTATTAAATTATTATTCCTTACTGATATGTGATGTCACCTTTTTCAATTACATATACAAGGGGTATATTTCTGTGTTTTCTAATCTGCTTAACTATTCTATTTGTTCCTTCACCAGTGCCACCTTGTGTTTTTATTACTGAGCTGAGTAGTGTCTTAATCACAAGAGAATCTTCTCACCCAATTTGCTGCTCATTTTGAAAATTATTTTAGTATTCATGGACCTTCACTTTTTGATATCAATTTCAGAATCAATTTGTCACATTTCCTTAAAGCCTGTAGAGTTTTAATTGGAATTGTATTGAATTTGGAGATCAGTTTAAGTCTCTTTTTATGTCACTTAAAAGAGTTTTTAGTTTTACTCTATAAAAATCTGAAACATTCTTTTTTATATTAATTTCTAAATCTTTATAGTTTATGGTTTCTTATTTCCTAAAACATTTTCTAGTTGGACTTTATGGGGTAGAAGAAAGATATTGATATTTGCATACAGATTTTTGCATCTATCAGCCTTAAGAACCATGTTCTATCAATAGTTGGTCTATTGATTTATCTGTTATTTTCTATGTAGGTAATCATTATCAAGAGAATAATCATATTTTTACACATTTCCTTCTATCCCTATGCCTCTTGTTTCTTTGTCTTATCTCACTGCATTGCTCAGTAGCTCCAATAACACAAGAAACAGTAGTGATAATAGCAAGCATTCTTGTCTCTTTCAAAGAAAAAGTATCTTGAGTTTCTCCATTAAGTATGAGGTTCATGATTAGTTTTGGGGAGTTAGCTTTTATTAAATAAAGTTTCCTTCTATTTCTAGTCTCCTAAAACATGTGTCGGTATTTTTCTTATCATAAATAGGTTTTGAGCTTTATTAAAAGTTTCTAGACCTAGTAAGATGAACATGTGATTTTTCTCTTTTAGTCTATTCATGTAGTAAATTACACTCAGGTCTTCTAACATTAACTCAGCCCTACTTTATAGGATAAACTCAAATTGATGATTACATATTCTTCTTTAATACAATGTTGGATTTATTAGCCAATATTTTATGTAGAGATTTTCCATCTATGTTCTTAAGTGAAATTGGCCTATAATTTTCTCTTCTTGGGCTATTTTTAATCAATTTAATTATCAAGGTTATTTATATTATATCACAAAATGACTAGGAAACCTTTCACTCTATTTCTGTTTTTTTAGAGAAATATGTATATAATATGAGGATAATCTGTTCTTTGGAAGAACTCATTTGTAATGCTGTTTGGACTGAGATATTTTAAAAAATAGTAAGATTTTTAAGTTACTATTTTCATTCTTTTAGTGATTGTTCATCCTTTCAAATATGATATTTATCTATTCAAGTTTCTTCATTTTATGCTATTTTAGCATTTATTTGTTTTCAGAAATATATTCTAGTCTAGATCTTCGTATTTATTAGGATATAATTTTTATTTTTTATTTTTTAATATCCATTTTATTTTTGCTTATTTTGCCATTTTTGTTCTGTATTTGTTTATTTTGTCTTTCTATGATGAAAAAAATAAACCAAGAAAAACACCATGAACATATTTCTAAAAAGAGCGACACCTCCTCAAGAAGAGCCTCGGTCACGTCTTTCAGGAGGTAGTCTAGAAGAAGTCAATGTTGTCATAGATGACAGCTCCATGCATGTCCTTGCCTGAAGACCTTCCAGTGGGACAAGAGTGGAAGTGGAAGATAGTGATATTGATGATACTGATTCTGTGTAGGCCTAGGCTAATGTGTGTGTGTGTCTTAGTTTTTAGCAAAAAAAAAAAAGTTTAAAAAGTAAAAAAAAAAGTTTTAATAGAAAAAACTTATAGAATAAGGATATAAAGGAAAAATTTTTTGTGCAGCTATACAGCGTATTTGTGTTTTAAGCTAAGTGTTATTACAAAAGAGCCGAAAAGGGTTTTTTTAAGTTTATAAAGTTAAAAAGTTACGGTTAGCTACGGTTAATTTATTAAAGAAAAATCCTTTTTAATCAAATTTGGTGTAGCCTAAGTGTATGGTGCTTAAACATCTACAGTAGTGTACAATAATGTCCTAGGGCTTTACATTCACTCACCACTCACAGACTCACCCTGAGCAAATTCCAGACTTATAAGCTTCATTCATGATAAGTGCCTTATACAGATGTACCATTTCTTTTATACCACTTTTTTACTGTACCTTTTGTACATGTAGTTATGTTCAGATACACAAATACCATTATGTTATACTTGCTTACAGTATTCAATACAGTAACATGCTATACAGATTTATAGCTTAGGAGCTATAGGCTATACTATATGGCCTAAATGTGTGTCAGGCTGTGCTACCTAGATCTGTGTAAATGCCCTCTATGATGTTCACACAACATCTAAAGGGCCTAACAATGCATTTCTCAGAACATATCTATTTGTTAAGAAATGTGTGACTGTAGTTAAAGATCTCAATATGAAAACACCCTGGATTTAAAATGGGCCCTAAATCCAATAACTGGTGTCTTTATAAAAGAAAAGAGAGGGACATTTGGGCACAGATCCACACAAAGAGGAAGGCAGTGCGAAGACAGAGGCAGACATTGGAATTATGCTGCCACACACCAAGATATGCCAAGAGCCACGAGAAGCTGGAGAAAGGCAAGGAAGAATTCCCCTAAAGCCTTTGGAGAAAGTGTGGCCCTGGTAATACCTTGATTTTGGATTTCTGGCTCCAGAACTATGAGAGAATACATTTCTGTTGTTGAGAGCCATCAAGTTTGTGATAATTTGTTATGGCAGTCCTAAGAAACTAATATACCCATCCATTAAATTATTCTTTAAGAATAACTTGGAAAAATACAAAGCTAGGTTCCTGTGAGCCAATTCATCAACTGATCAAGACACATCTTGTTTTATGTGTGTTTTTGTTTAAAGATACCTTGTTTAATACATATTACTGACTCATTAACTCGTGTCCAACAACACTCATGCCTGAACAAAGCTTATCTCAAGTAGGTGAATTCATATATATGAACTCTTCAAATAATGAGAATCAACTGTAGAACTAAACCCAGGCATACTTTACTTTCCATGAGGAAATGCAAAGTGAGGAGGAGAGATCTTATATAGCTTCAGATATGAAGCTACAGTACTATACAGTAGTCCCCCTCCGGCCCCATCCAGAGTTTTTCTTTTGTACTTTCAGTTATCTGCAGTCAACTGTGGTCTAAATTTCCCCAAACATTGACATGGTCTGCTCCTTACATTCAACCATCGACATCATTATGACTCAATGATCCAGGTTCACCAGAAGCAGATGATCCTCCTTCTGACGTATCATAATATCCTAGAGCTGGGAAGAGGGTGTAGAATAAAAATCAAAGTACTTAGCTAACGTGGAATCAGGGGATCCATTCTCCTTATGATACAGCTACAGCCCTTTGAATCATTATTCTGACTCAGTGAAGAAAAAGTGTTGAGCAGAATTGGGTGAAGCAGCAAAGCGATATCCAGGTGGATGACTAGGTAGGACAAGCAGGTGGTAATCCCTGTTGTCTGAAATGTGACTGGAACATGTGAGTTCTTCTGAGGAGAAGAAGAAGAGTTTCTTCTGGATTGAACTTCATTAGGTCACCTCGTTTTCATAAAAATGTTGTGGCTTAACCCCCAGGTTCACAGAATAACCTGGGAGTGCTTGGAAGTAATCCGTAATGAGAACTCCTTGTTCTCAACATGAATTAGGCTGTAAGTAACTGCCATAATATTATAATAGTTACACATACACATGTGCATGTGCATGCCCCCCCACACACATATTTATCTCTATGTCCTTTTATCTTGAAAGACAATTTCAAATGACAGTTTTTTTAATCCCTTCTCCCTCAATTATACCTAGAGCGTTGAGACTTACTTTTAATCTGAAAGTATAAAGTTTTTTTCTGTATGCATTTTTATATGGCTCAGAAAATTATTCTGCAAATTCTATGTTCGTTATTTGAAAATTAAACTCGAGAGTGCACAGAGGTATGTAATGAAAAGTAAAAGAATCCTGACCTTAGATATAATTACTATCAACAGATTACTGTCTGCTCTTCCAGAAATTATCTGTGCATAAAAGGCATATAATTTTTCATAAATGGGATCCAATTAAATGTTCTTCCACTTGCTTTGTTCCTAATGTGTATATTTTAAGCCAATATAAAAAAGGCACAGCAAGACTGTCCACCATGCTACAGTATGACATTTCACAGCATTATATTACTTTCTTTTGTTCTTGACAGTAACATAAAGTGCCTGTAAAGTGACCTTTTGTTTTGGTATGTATGGCAGGAACACAAGAGTTTTACAATAAACACGATCTCACAATAATGACTCATTATTTAGAGGAAAAAAATCCAGCAAATATCTTTAGAAAATGTCATCTTGCATCTGGTGGTCAGCAAACTTAGAGTGGGATTCCTGTCTATTTCTACTGCATTCCGTATTCAGTCTCACAAAGAATGGGATTGTGAGAAAACTCATTTTACCAGTGGGATGTGGGAATTTTTTTTGACTAAGATACTCCTACAATTCTCAAGACATATAAGCTAATTGGATTTTTTTTAAATGAACTCCACAGAAAGCTTAACACTTATTTTTAGCACTACAAATGTTTTCTCTTTTGGATTTTAAAAAGACAACTTCCATCAGTTAATTATTTTAATGCCTACTATGTGCCAAGATATGCTGAATGTCTTATATACATGATCTCATTTAATTCTCGCAGCAACTGTTCTTTTCCAGGTTCCTTTTAGTTAACAAAATCGAGGCACATAAAGGCTAAATAATGTGTTCAAGGTCAAACTGCTGAGTGAAGAAGCTGAGACTTAAACCTGGGTCAGTCTGAATCCAGAGGCCATAAGCTAACCTTTGTGCTACCCAACTTTCTCTCCTATACCAGACATGTCCCTACTCTTCTCAGTTATTGCCTCTCCCAGCTATTGGTACACCACAATCAGCATATTTGCAGTGTTATGAAATTTACACAGATTCCTCACCAGAAACCCAGTGGGCCAGCACCTTAATATGGGACTTCCAGCCTTCAGAACTATGAGAAAAATAAATTTCCATTGTTTAAGCCACCCAGTCGATGATATTTTGTTATGGCAGACCGAGTAGACTAATATACTGGGGTAAAAACCTATTTTTCTGATTCCAAATTCCTTTACACACCCTACCAAATTCAGTCCTACCATAATTACTCAGTCTCATCTCCAACTTCTCCTCACTTAGCATTTTTCTGCCCAAGTCAAATATGGTTCTTTAGTATTCCTTGAATACCTCTGTCTTTTGCTCATGGCGGGTCCTTGCTTAAAAATACCACATGCCAACCACACTCACCACCCCTGCAGCCATCCCAGCTCAAACCCCCATCATCTCCTGAGAGATCATTTGAACACCCTCCTAATTGGTTTCCATGGTTTTACCCTTCGGTTTATCCTCAGTCTATTCCTAGCACAATTGCCACAGTGATTCTGTTAAAGCATGTCCAATTATCTCTGCTCAACACCTTCTGCTGGATTTCCATCTCACTCAGGGTAGAAGACAAGTTCTTAAATGGTCTCCATTCCCTTCCCAGATTGTCTGACCTAATCACCTTGCTCACTTCACCCCAGCCCTACCGGTCTCCTTACAGTTTCTCAAACCTGCCAGGCACATCCCTCCTCGGCCCATTGCTCTTGTTTCCTGTGCCTGGAATACTGTTTGCCCTGGATAGCCACATGACTGATTCCTTCATTTCCTCAGCTCTTTGCTCATATATAGATCACCTTCTAAGAGACATGGTCCTGACCACTCTATTTTAACTCGCACACACCCAACTCCCTATCCCCCTTCTTTGCTTTATTTTTCCATTGCCACTATCTAACAGACTACATGATTTACTTATTTTTGCTTATTGTCATGTCCTCCTAGAATGTAAGCTCTCCAAGTATAAGGATTTTGTGTACTTCGATCATTGCTATGTCTCCAGTAATTAGAACACACAGTGAGTGCTCAACAACAACAACAAAAATGAAATCTCACCGCCTCTGCTTCCTTTTCCTGTCTGATTTAATTTTTCTAGTTCATTATCCCAACCCACACTACTGTCACCTTCAATCTGGAACCCAGAAGTGAGCCTGGCACTAAGGTAGAGTGTTTGCTATCTGCTCTCTCGCATGCTAATCAAAAGAGAACTCACCTCTCTCCCACATCCTCCTCAAAACTTTCTGACCTGTCTTGGGCTACAAGCACTAGAGCTACAGGGCATTTTTCATTTGAGAAATACCATTTTAAATAATTGTAAAACTAATAACAAATGGAAACTGATTTCAAATGCTATGCAAAATAAAGTTATTTGCTTTCTCAATCTTCAGAGAAATTGAACACAAACATTCTAAAATTGACTTTGGTGATGGTTGCACAAACACAGTAAGTATATTAAAAACTAATGAATTGTACATTTTAAATAGGTATATCATATGATATGTGAATTATATCACATTAAAACTGTTTAAAATTTTTTTAAAAGACAAAGAAATTGATCATGATGGGCTCTTCCTGAACACCTAGAAGATGGAGCCCATGAGCTTCTACCTATGTTCAAAATCTCTACCCCATCTGCTTCCCAGTGCACTTAAGTTTTCTACACTGAAGATTGATCCCTCTGTATCATTCCACTTCTTCATCCAACCCTCAAAGTACTCTGGGAGACTCAACGTGGAGAAATTATGGTTAAGAAAACTCTGCCACTTGCCCCTGGAGGATTAGCACACAGCCATTAAAGGCTCTGTGAAAACGTGAAAAAAACAAGGTATGGAATTTATATACATAGGTAGAAGCTCATGGGCTCCATCTTCTAGGTGTTAGGAAGAGCCTATCATGATCAATTTCTTTGTCTTTTAAAAAAATTTTAAACAGTTTTAATGTGATATAATTCACATATCATATGATATACCTATTTAAAGTGTACAATTAATAGTTTTTAATATATCATTACAACCACATACGGAAAGAAAAAAAGTTTAGAAGAAATTAAAATGCTAACATCAGTGCAAGAAGGTGAGAATGAAGGTAATTTTTCTCTAGCAACTTATGTTCTGATGTTTCTTTTCCTGTCAAGAGATAATAGTCTATGGTTTTTAGTGATGAATTACTCTGGAAGAGACACCACCACCTCCAGTTCTGCTCAAAGAACTTGCTCTATGAGACCCATTTTTTTTCTGTGACAAAAGGAGTCCATGGAAATATGAAAACTCAGTGTGCTGTGAGGACTAAAAGAGGAGAAAAGACAGCAGAGGAAAGGGAGCCAATAAAATTACCTTTTTTGTTCTTGTTTTTGTTTGTTTTAACCATATGCAAAAAAAAAAAAAAAAAGTCCTTTGAGATTGTAAGTATGCCAGACTACCCAATTTATCTTTTCTCATCTTTGCCTCTTCTACTTCAAAATATTTTCTTTGTGAAAATATCAAATATTAGCTGCTAGTGTCTTTCCTCTTACAGCCAAGTACCAGCTGCTACTCTCTTTTCTTTTTAAAAAGATATCTTGTGCCATGTAATCTTGAGTGAATTAATTCTGTCTTATTTGCAATGAGAACAGCAACATCATACAAACACAAATAACACAAACACGAATAAAAGCCTTTACCCAGACACCATAGCTAGCTTGATGTGAAGACAAATATCACCATATGCTCACTGAACATTTGATCCACACTGGGAAAGGTATGGTGTGGTGTGAGGTGGATTATTTGGTTCTGGGACTGACAGGTGGTTTCAGGTCTGCTGAAAATGAGCAGGTGGTGCAACTGAAGGGGCCTTGAAAATTACCTAGTTGAACCATAACTTTGCAAATGAAAGAACTAATGCTCAGAGAAGCAGTGACCTATCAAAGGGCAGGTCAGTGGCGGAGCTGGGATCAGATGCCATGTCTCCTGCCTTGAGGACCAGTGCCAGGCCTTTCTAGAGATGGCCTGAAAATGCCTTGCTCTTTTAATTCCTTTTAATTCCTTTGAAACAAATCTGATCCAAATCTGGCTTTATCTTCCCATGGGCGGTGAATACATAATGAGATATATATATATGCCTTACTGTTGAATTATACACCTGAAACTTACTGGATTTCATTAACCAATGTCACCATAATTAAAATTAAAAAAAAAAAGAGAGAGAGAGAAATTTTTCTCTAGTGGCTTAAAAAAAAACTAGAAGTGACATTAGAGATTGCTTTACCTCTTATTTATTTATTTATTTATTATTACTTTTTAAAAATAGATTCAGCCTAAACTATTTCTGCAAAAAAGTATATTAGTATTCTTTGGTAAAACCCTAAAACATACTCTTCACAACTTAGGTACATGAAGGCCTTATTTTAAAGCCATGATATAGCCTATTTAAAATTAAATTTGTATTATTGCAAAATTGAATTTCTGTCATTATTCTGAATTACTAAACTTGTATTTATAACGTTAAAAGAAAAGAAATCATCTCTAATTCATGAGTCTAATTTGATTATTCAGGAAATATTTTTACACAGTACAACATGTATAACTGGTTATCTTATTAGAATGAAAAAATGTTTCAGATATTTAAAAGACATATATACATATATGACTATTTTATCTATCATTTAAAAATAAGTTAAATACTTTTAATGGATCCACATAAGATGGTTTCAATAATTTTATCATCACCATCCTCTTTTTTGATTACTCATAAACTGGAAAATAAAGATGACTTCTACTTTTATAATTTGTAAATGTTTTCTTAGTGCATTTTGAAAGCAGGGACACATAACCTTGGGAGCAGTGTCTAATGCACTGGATCCCAGAATAAATATTGGATATCTTCATAAAGTAAACTAATTACAGAAAGTAATGAAGTGGAAGTTAGCAGAGGCTGATATAAAATCTTACATTTGAGTTAAAAAAAAGTTGCGTCGCTTAGAATTTTTAGCTTCTACAAGAAAAACTTAGGGAGGGTGAAATAGCTATCTTCAAATACTCAACATATATTCAGAGAAAGAGGAATTGGCCTTGCTCTAAAAGTTAGAAGTAGAAGATGAGTAGAAGGTAAATACTGGACCACAATGAGAAATAATTTCTTTCCATTACAACAGAAGGCCAAAGAATAGCTGCCTCAAATATTTTTCAGTAAGTATTCTCTTGAATATGGTCTAAGGCTTATTGCTACATATCAATAAAATTGTAGAGATACAACGAATTAAAATCAAAGTATATAGTTAATCTGATAGAAGTCTTTTTAACAAAAAATTGATCAAATATTTATATTTTTTAACTTTTTAAGCATTTCTTTTAGTATTGAAAAAAATTACTTTTATTTATCCACACTGCTTTAAACTTTAGGTTGTGTGTAGATTATTAAATAAAAGCCTACATGTAAGGAATGCCTGTAAGAGCGTTCATTTCACAATAAAGCCACATTTAGTTTACTCCATCTAAGAATCCAATCAACCTGGAGCATCACATTACATGGTTTAAAATATCTTGTACTGGGAATATTTTTACTATTGTACATTATCTGCATAAATTTCTTAAAAGTATTGCTTTCTCTCAACCAGACAGGAGAGAAAAGTAACACAGGTTCACTAATAAATATATATATACACATACATACTTAAATATACAAATACAGGAAAAAGTAAGTAAAATAAGAAAAATTACAAAGAAGTAGAGTTCTGGAATCCTTCCATCTAGAGCATTCAGAGGTCATCACCATATATTTGCGTATTTAAAACAAGCAAACAAAATGAAAATTCTATTGTATGTTCAACTGCTCTCTTTTTTACCTCATGTTATAAATAATGGTTACATATAATTATATGTAAATATATGTATATATACACATATACATTTTATGAAAAATAGAGTTCTTTCCTGTTCCTTTAGTTTATTACCATGTGCGATTACGGTAGTCCTGACTTCAATCCCATGTGTCACTACTTTAAATTTAAAAATTTAGCGGTACATGTCCATCCTACTTGAATGCATTGTTTAAAATTATAGATAGGATTTTGCAAGTTTGCAAATTTAAGAAATCTTAACATTTCATAAGTTATATCCTATCTAATGTCCTATTTTCAGTATTTTTTTTTTCCAGAGCAGACAAATTCCCCAGAGTTATGCAGCGTTCCAGAGCATCCTCATTTTTATTTAATTATTTTGGAGGATGAAAAGCTTTTTCATAGCACCCCCACAAAATCTGCTATACCAAGCACCACACAGTCTCACAGAGCATTGAGCCTAACACAATGCCTCTGATTGTAACTTTCCTCCTCAATTTCTTGTCTCCCCATTCTTCGGGCCTACAATTTGTACACATTATCTCTTCTGAATGCAAGTTTAACCCTAACATACCCGGAAACCACACACATCTTCCTGTAGCCATTTCACAGTGTTGGGAGAGTTGTTTCTTCTGCACCAGTCATGAACCATAGAAGACAGTCTTCTTTAATCCCATGTGAACGGTTCTCATGAGATAGGAAGGGCCACACTGGCAAAAAATTGCCAGCTATTTCGAAGCCAAAGCCATCTATTTTGGTAACTACTTTTCAGATATAACTGGTTTAAACTTTAAATAACTACGAGTAATAACTACAATGAAATTACTTCAGCAAGTAATTTCATTCAGATACCTTCCTAGTTATACCTTTGGCAAACAACTTAATCCCAAAGGCATTGCTCAAAGTTAGATTTTCTTTGGCTATTTGTGGAAAGTTATCTTTTGGGTTTGCTTTTGTGGTTTCAGTGAAACCTGTCTTAAAAATGTCTTCCATTAATGTTACTTCAGCTATGCTGCCATGGCATAGAACATTAGGACTTGGATCATCAATTTGTCCCAGTGTTCACTGCAAGCCCCTCAATGAATCTATCATATATCTTGTCTGATGTGAGGTGTCAGCCTCCTAGGCAGGTCTGAGTGCCTGTGCTTCACCTGAATGAAAGGCCAGTTTCTCTCTCACAGATCCTGTCAACCTGAGACATGTTACTGACCGTGTCTTGTCACTGCCAGAAAGATCACAACCATGTTTGTGGCCCACATCTAGCAAGTATGAAGGACTTCAAAGCATGTGCACTAATCTCATGAGTGGCCTTGTTTTCTTTCATTTATTTTATTTTTCACTTATTTTTTCCACATATATCTTTGTCACAATTCTATCATGGATATTTTACATATTTTTTTATAAGCTACCTTAAATTCTTTCCAGAGGTGTAAGTCAATAAATAATTTTAAATTAATTTATCATTCTATATTGAGTAGAAAGAGTTCTATCAAATTTCATCTTGAAGTACTATTCTTATTTATAGCCATTTATTTAAAAGTTATATTGACTGCTGCTTTCTGGAAGATGACAAGATTTAAAAGTACACCATCAATGATCTGTTCCCAGGGTCTATACCTTCCCTGTTTTTTTGTAGAAGGGGGATTGAAAATGTAATTGAAAAGAGAAGAAAATATTAGACATACAAACTTGAATTCATTTTAAACTAAAGAATATAGAAAAGGAAAGAAAAGAGAACATTAGACATACAAACTCAAATTCATTTGAGTTTATTGAATGTAGTTGTATATTTTTTTAAATATGCACATTGTTTTATTGAATTAAAATTCTATTATTCTGGGCAAATTGCTAGAATTCTTACGCAAGTCAATAGGAACTAGAGGCTTGACATAATATCTAGTGAATAAATGTAAAATATTAGATTATCTTAAACACACACAAAAAAGTAGGTTATGTTTTATATACAATTTAATATCAAATCATTTTCTCCTTTAATTGTCTGGACTTTTTAGAATATTATTTTGTTTGGTGGGTGGTTTAAGAATTTCAATTTACTTTTGGTTAGGAGGTGACTGAGATGTTTAGTAGAGGAAAGGGGAAAAGTAACCAACCGGTCATCGCTACTTGGTAGTAGGATAAAAGAACTGTGAAGAGTTCATCAAAATCAGACGTGTTCATTATAGAAAAGAAATGCTTTTGTAAGATAATTTGCTACTAAAATTATCATTGAAGAGAATTTCTTGTAACCAAATCACAGAATAGTATTATTGAATATCATCTATAATATTATTTATAATATATAACATTAACTTCCATGCACACAAATTTATCATTAGCGTGTCCTTACTTATACTGATAAATGGACTGCAAATTAAATAAATATTGTGATAGTTTGGTGGAGAATAAAAATTCAAGACAAATCTCAATTTCTCTCCCTTGCAGCTTCTGGCTCTTGGCTCCCACCTTTCCACCTTCCTCCTAGCAATCTTGGATAATGAGGCTCTGGCAGGTTTGAATTTAGAATGAATTATATGTTCACTCTCACCAGCTGCTTTGAAGCTTTAATTACATTTTCGGATTCTTTTGAGTAGCTGGTATCTGGACCTCACTGGGCAGATGTAGCAGAGCTAAGATAAGAATTTACTAATCTTGGTACTCATCATTATGTTCTGTTCTCAACTGATTATTCTTATGGAGGAAGCAAATCTTGATTTTCCACATTACTGTTTGTTGACAAATCTTAACTCTGGTCTTCTGTAATTTATCTGACCCAATTGCTTTAGCTCTTTTCTTAACTTCTTGTTTAAAATCAAAAGCTTTAAGCCATTGTGTAAATTGACATTGTGCAATTTTTTTTCTATTTCATAAAATAAATTCTCTATAATCTTACATTGTTATCTATTACAAACTTTGCTTAAGGTAAAACAAACATCTTAAAGTGTTTGAAGTGCAATGCTCAGTCATCCTCATGCATTTTAGTGTAATCTAATTTTATTACAAACTATACTGCACACAAAATCTCAACTGCTATTTCTCTCTCAAGAACCCCCAGTCGTTCTTTCATCTACATACCCTGCATTTACTTTTTATAAAAAGGCAGCATTTTGTTGGCTCTAATTACTTTGTCTCAACCCATTAACTGCACTAACAATAGACTAATTGTCAGTAAAATTAGCCATTTATCTGTCACCCTCTCCCTTCCTCCACTTTCTAGCTAAGTGCATTGGCAAGGACAGACTTTGCAGACTCGAAACAAATTATTTCATCTCTCCAAGCCTCAGTTTTCTCCTTTGCAAGAGGATCACAGTGACACACCTCTTGGATTGTTGGGCAAAATGGGTCCAATTCCTCCCACAGAGTAAGCACTCAATAAATGTGAATTTCCTTAAAGGAGCTTATAGGAAATCATAAACATGTATTCCCACACAATATATGTTTTTTAAAATTTCACTCCAAAACAACTCTCAAACTTTTAAAGCAAAGAAGTAAACCCATATTGAAGCTTGGAGTGGGGTGGGGGGAACAGTTTTAAATTCGCCCCCTCATTTAAGGTTAATTTCAACTTGATATTCAAATGCTGATAAGTTCATTCTCACAGCATTTTGCCCTTCTCCTTTATGGTACTCGTTGCAATTGTAATTAAATGCCTGGGCCCTGGTATTTTGGACCTCTAGCTTGAAGGGAGAGACTGTGCCTGTCTTGGTCACCTCTTAATCCCCAGGTGACACACTGTAGGGAATCTCAATAAGTATTTTAGGAGTCAGTGAGTGAGCATCCCAGCCTCTGTTTCTTTTTAATCAGCACTCTGAAAGGCTATAGGTAAATCCACTTTGAATTCATTTTTTTCTGCTTCTGATGATTTACAGTGAAATTATCATAAATGCTTTCTCCCCATTTCAGACTGCTCTTCACTCGGTATTATCTCATTAAAAAAATGAATTTCTCATTAACCTTCCTTCTGCTCTATAAATAAATAGTTGGAAGAGATAGGCTAAAAGGCAAAGGTTTCTATTTAAAGAAATGATGTTGTCAAATCATTTTATTAAAGTAAGAATCTTGTGAAAAACTGGCCCTTATATTTTTAGTAGTAATGTTTAGTAGTAATGTTAGATTTTCACCTACTACAACTTTATGAAAAAATGTGCACTGATATTTTTTTCAGGACACTCTGTAAGTGTTCTTAAAACATTTTCCTAAAAGAGCAAAAAACATTTTTAGATTTTCCATTTTATAAATTTATAAATTCTATTTTAGTTTCTCTCTTATTCTAAGCAAATAATAATAATAATAATCTGTTTGCTACAGCTATACTTGACATTTTCCATTCTCTATTTAACTAAAAATTCATTGGAAAATCTATCTTAAAATCTATCAGCAGAAAAGAGGAAAGGATTTAATATTTCAGTAAAGCTAGGGAGAGGGAATGGAAAGAATGTATAATGGGTTTGAATTCTTCAACTGCTTTTTTCCTGGAGGTGGGGAGTTAAGAGGGGGAGGCCTTTCTCTAAGAGTTATTGTAATAGGACCTTTTGACAAAGACAGTTCTTTTCTTATTGTTTTTTGGGCCCTTACGGGTTGGGTTAGGATAAGGATCTATGCGGATGAAATGCACACAGACTAAACACTTGAGCTGGGACTTTTTTTATTTCAAAGAAATTTATGAAGAACATGAGATTCTTTAGCATTGTGAAACAGTTTGAAAAAACACTCTTCTAAACCTGAATATGAGATGTTCCCATCTTCATCCAGCCATTAAGACAAGATTCTCTGTGAATTTAAGAATTACCCTGTAGTTCGTGAAGAATACATATTCAGTAGGTATGGAGGCCAGCTCAGAGACTGCATGTTCACCAGAGAGTATGAGGTTCTTACTAAGAAGATCAATAAACTATGCTTCAAGAAACACTTTTAAGACATAAGTGGGCAAATGGATTTTAACTGAGCTCTCCAATTTTCCTGTTTTTCCTTCTCCATTTCCACTCAATGTCTGAGATTACCTTCCCAGACATTCTCCTTCTGCTCCTCATCAAGATTGTCCTATCCAGGGAGGGTCCATGGTAGCGTATAGTCAGGCAGTCCCCAACTCCTTTCCCACATCTTCACTCCTCAGTCCCATGTTAAACTTTCTTTGGCAGCTCACTTGCTTCCAATGGTCTCGAAATAGATTCCTATCCCACTTCATTCCTCTGTGTTCATTGGTTCTCCACTAATATTTCTCCAGGCATTTTGTTCTCGATCTCTACAACCACAAGGACTATCTAAGAATGAATCAGGTGTGAAGTAACCAGGGAAACCACAGTCAAAAAGAACAATGATAGGAAATGGGGTGTTGAGCTTAGAGAGAATTTAGATGTGATTTGATATCTGTCACTGAGGCAATGATGGACGTCTAATAGAAACTAGCTCAGACTGATTCTGTGGAGTTCTACAAGCCCTAACTAGGGCCACTGAGTAAAAGTGACAGAAAAGTAGATTTGGGCTAAGAATAAAGGAAAACTTTCTAATAAAGTTGTAGCCTTACAAAGTTATAAAATATCTGGTCACTAGGAATGTTGAAAAAGGGGGCGGATCATTTCCTATGAGGATTTGATGAAGAAAAATATTCTATTAGTGAGAATTAGAATTAGTTCGTTTGTTCAATATCTAATAAATTTTACAGAGCACCCACTGTGTGGATGGTCCCCTAAACAGAAGTGATACGAAGATAAATAAAACATGTCCAACATAGAATTGGACATGTGAGCAAACATACTGCAATATAGTATGAATGAAACAGCAGAAGAGTAGACACAGAGATGTAGCCCACAGCTGTCATTAATCACAGGCATGCCAGTGAGCAAGCTTCAGAGATTCTAGCTTTCACGTTTTATTGTTTTATTATATGTGTACATATATATGCTTAAAACATATATATGTTTTAGAGCAGTTTTAGGTTTACAGTACAATTGAGTAGAAAGTACATAACATTCCCATGTATTTCCTTCGCCCACATGTGCATAGGGTCCCCAACTAGGCACAACAGTGATATATTTGTCACAACTGATGAACCTACATTGACACAACATAATCACTCGAAATCCATAGTTTGCATAAAGGTCATTCTTGGTGTTGTACATTCTGTAGATTCTGACAAATGTATAATGACATTCATCCATCATACACTACACACTAGGGTAGTTTCGCTGCCTGCCCTAAAAAATTTGCTGCACTTTGCTAGTCAACCTTCCCTTCTCACAAACCACTGGTGATTACTGATCATTTTCCTGTCTCCACAGTTTTTCCTTTTCCAGAATGTCTCTGGTTGGAATCGTACAGTATATCAGGCTCCTAGTTTTAACTGACACTTACCTCCTCCTGGGACATCATGCCAATAAACTTTTTTCAGTGATAAAGACACCATCCTTGCTTTCAAAGAGTTCATCATTAACTGGTACAGGATTCAGAAGCCAAATAATAATAATGATGATGATGATAATAATGATAAAAGCCATAAAGTGTGATAAGCAACGTGATAGAGTGCTTCAGCAAGGTGAAGAAACTGTTCCCTGGCAGAGGAAGCAAAAGAGTAGGTCAGTCAAGATACCCTTGCTAAAGGAGCTAGCGCCTAACTGAGACTGAAAAATAAGTAGGATTTAACCACTTGGAGATGTCTGGGAAACATTTTCCAAATAAAGTAAACAACACAAGCAGTTACATGGCTATGAGAAAAAAAAAATAATAAGATTTTTTTAGAAAACAGGAATTGTGTTAAATGCTCCATATATTTTATTGCATTTAACTCTCATAACAATCTTGGCAGGAAAGTTCTTTTAACTGAGTCACTAAGCTGGTAAAGAGCAAGTTGAGATTTGAACCCAGCGATCCCCCAAAAGATGTAGTAGCTGCTGCACTATGAGCAGAATAACCCAAACTTGTGGTAACCAGATAACAGTGCCCTGCTCTAGGACAGTGGCAGATGGATTGAGACAGGTGGACAGATTTGAGCACTATTAAGGAAATAGGAGTAAAAGGACATTGTGATTGACCAAAAGAAGTGAGGAAGAGGAAAAGAGGAGAATATTAGTCGGGATGTTTTGAGCTGCAAGAAACAGAGGACTACTAAACGTGATGTGAACCAGAAGCAAGCGGAGGGAAATCTGGGGCTTCAAGGTGTCATTAAAGATCATCCTTGGCATGCTGATGCTGTAATCCTAATGGTCTCAGAAAGTCTGCTACACTTTTGGTGTCACAGGCAGACCTGACTGTCCACACCTAACTTTTCTGGGCAAGAATGCAAATGAAGTCTTCCCAACTCATCCAGCTGCCTGCTGCATCCCACACCTTTAGGGATCTTGCATGCATGTGTGTGGACACCTCAGAGCATCTCTCTCTGCATATGGCCACCCCTGCGGTGTAGTATAGGGATGGGCAGGCCAGCAGCATTGTCTGCCATCAGGGTACAAACAGCGGCCTGCTCAGACCCTGGAGGGGTTTGGGGCAGTGAAGATAGGGAATTTAGAGTCCTGAGTACCCAGAAACTTATGTGGAATGGAGATGCAGACAGGGCTGTTGTCAGAGAAGTACCAAAGGATCCTTATGTTACATCCTTTCGTAGCTTCCCAGAATCTCTCTCTCCATCCTATACCTCCAGTCAACTTCCATTCAGGTCCCTGTAGCCAGGTGGAACCATATGCCCAGGCTGAACCTGCAGAGGGTGCTGGGAAAGCACCTTTTCACCCTTTGCCATGGAAGAGGCAATGAAGAGTAGGGAATCGAGGATGAGATGGTTGTCAGTAAGTCAAAAGAAAGTCAAAAGTAAGACCCAGCAGTTTCTTTAGAGATTAAAATTAAAATACACCTACCATACAATCCTGACACTTCCCTCCTAGAAATTGAAGCAAGAGAAGTGAAAGCAGGTGTCCATACAAAGGCTTGTACATGAATGTTCATACCAGTCTTACTTATAATAGCCAGAAATTGGAAGCTACCCAAATGGCCATCAACAGAGGAATAATAAACAAATTACAATATGTCCATACTATGGCATGCTACCACCTAATAGAAAGGAATAAACTATTAAAACACAAATAACATAGACAATCACAAAATAATTATGCTGAGTGAAAGAAGCCAGCTTTTTTTTAAAAGAGTACATACTACACGATTCCATTTATATAAAATTCTAAAAACTGCAAACTAATCTCTAGTGACAGAAAAGTAGGTCAGTATGTGCAGTTTATTGAGGTATATCTATTACGATCTCAGAAAAAGTAATTTTAAAAAATAAAAAGACATTGCCCAGGTGTTTCTTGTTTGATGGTTCACCAAAATGGAGAATCACAGGTTCGGAGGAAGATGAATTCTGTTTGGGACATGGTGAGTTTGGGGCGACCATGGGATATCCAAATAAAGATGTCAGTAAATTTTTGGATACAAGTTTCTCTGAAGAGGAATATCTGAGTCGAAACTATTCTTTTAATAATTGAAATGTATACATTGAATTTTGTGACATCAGCCATTAAGGTTGAATGATGACAGAAGCTAGGCTGGAGTAGATTGACGGAGAAGCAAAGAAATGTAGAGAGAAAAATAGTTTGGCTGTTCTGGAACAGAGAAAAATAGGGCAATTACTGGAGATGTCTGAGCTGAGGGGGATGTGTTTGTTTGATTTTTAATATGGGAGATATTTGAGTTATGTTTAAACACTGAGAGTAGAAGTCTAGAGAAGGGGTAGAAACTGATGATATAAGAGAGAGGAGTGATACTTGAGGCTCTATGTGCATTAAAATATAAGAAGGACTGGGATCCAGAATGCTCTCTGCTGTACATGACATGTATCCAGGATCTGGTGTGTAGATAGGTGAGACAGCCATGCTTTGATCATTGGGAGAGCACCTGCTAATGATTTGAAGAAGTTTTTTAAAAAGAGACAATAATATAATCATTATACTATTCTTCATAAATATATATTCGATATATTCTTTATAAGTCCATATGTACTCATCATATAGCTTCAGCAATTATCAACTGATGGACAATTTTGTCCATCAACTCTTCAACAATCCCATCCTGATGATTTTGAGATACATAGACATAGATATAGATATAGATATAGATATAGATATAGATATAGATATAGATATAGATATGTATATGTATTACTGCATGTAAATTTGATGTGTATTTTTTAAAACATATCATTATTATACCATTATTAAAATTAGATAAAAATTAATAATTCCTTAATGTCTACCACCATTGAGTTGGCATAGAACAGACTGATGACCCTAGGTAGGGTCTTTTGGAAGAAAGGAGCAAACAAGATTTGTGCTGAATGCTCCTCACTGTAGTACTGACATGAGCATTTCCCCAAAGTAGACAAGCCCTGGACACAAAATAGGGCTACAGGTATAGCCTTGGGTGGGCCAAAAGTTCAAGTCTCAGAGCTTGACCTGTGGCAGCACTTAAATAATCCATTAATTCATTAAATATTTACTAAGCACCTAATCTGTCTCAGACACTGTTGAAATCACTGTGCATATAGAAGTAAATAAATCAGACATAGACCCGAGCTTCGTGGAGTTTCTAGTTTACCACAATGTGCTGCTCCCTTTACCCTTTATGAATAATCCAACATTGTTCTTTCTTCCAATTCGTATTTTTGTTAGACAATATTGTAACATTGCAGTAATTTTTTAAGAGAAAAATTTCATCTAAAATAGCTAAATCTTCTCATAATTGTTTTGGCTTTACATATACCCTTCTAGTGTATGTTCATATATTAAAATTGAAAGCAACCTAAATGTCCATCTGTATGGAACCATTAAAAACATACAACCATTAAAAATGATGTATTAGACCTATATATGTGTGCATATCATAAATATATACTCAAAATTTGCTTAAGTTAAGGCTTCTCAAACTTTAGCATGAAAAAGAATGGCCTAGAGGGCTCTGCATAGTAATCAAGTGGGAGAAATTTTGAGTTCTGAGGGAAATTAGGGGAGAGAAAAAAAGAGGTGAGGAAAAAATAGCCAGAGAGAAATGGCCAAAGGAACTTTGGAATGGACTGAAAATATTCCATTTTAAGTTATTTTCTCTCCTGTGTGGCATTAGAACCCTTTCAATTGTCTCTAAACATTTTGATATTGCTTTGGTCAATAGTATTCTGGGGAGTGGGGAAGTCGAATATGTCTAACATGGGGTGATGTGGTACAGAAAAGAGAGAGCACATACAGAAGGTGAGACTGACTCAGGGCAAGGATCGAGAATTCAGCAGAAGCAGGACATCAGAATCAGAAGTGACTAGGAGAAATGGTGAGAGATGGTGCTCAGAGCCATTTTAATTTAAATATTATGAAAATGGGTGTGCCCATAATGCTGGAGGACTGGTGTTGTCATCCGCTGATAACCATCTGGGAACTGATATTGAGCAAGGCCAACAAGGGCAAGTGTGACAACACTTGTATGTCGTAAATAATGAGAGCAGGGTCATTACTGTAACAAAGGATTGAAACAGAACATAATTAAGAGAATATACTTCTTAGAATATAGACCGCCCCCCCCCTCCAAATCTGTGAAGCATTTATTTAAATTGTTAGATAGTTTAAGGTGAAAATACTTCTCAGTACCAGCAAGGATTTCCTAGTCGATGAACATCTAGTTCTATACAATAAGGAACATTATCCTTAGGTTGTACTCTATACCTTTATGCCACCAGTGTCCAAACAGAACACTAGTAACGTAAGAAGTAATGGTGACAGTGCTCTTTCTTTATAATAGATTAGCAAAGGCTCTGAAATCAACAACCATTTAACATTCTGAAAAGTATTGCCTCGTGATGTATAAAATTTGCTTTTCCACTAGCAATGCTCAGCCCTTTGTGAAAGAGAGTATAAGGCATACCCGCCCAATGCCTCCTATGGGGCTGGGTACTTTCATACATGTTGTCATGGCACCCGGTGCTTAATTCAATCACAGCACTTATTATATTGTATTTCAATGTCTGATCACTTGTCTTTTTTCTCCAGTGGACTATGAGCAACTTGAAGTTAGAGACAGTCTTTGATTAGGCTCTAGCACATTATATACGCTACTTAGAGGAACTGTTTTTGTAATAAGTGCATCAAGGATTGTATGTGTCTTAACAGTAGCCAGAGAAAATGATACTAGGCCTTAAAGTCCTTCTCAATAAAATGGCAGGGTTGAACTGCAGCATTGCCAAAATCTCCAGATGTAGAGGGCATCATTTGTCTCAGATACTTGATATGCTGAAATGATTAAGAACTTCCTTAGGTTTTCCCAAGATTCTATTTGCTGTTGATTAAAGCATTTCTTTAGTAGATAACAGAATCTGAAATCCTAAAGAACAAGGTCTCCATTAAACAATGAAAAATTCCAAGGATATCAGAGATGATGGGATGTTGGAATAGTGATTCTTTGGGGATCTGCAGTTTTATCTTGACACTCTAAATAAAAGATGCCAGACACAAAAGGTCACATATTATATAATTCCATTTATATGAAATATACATAATAGGTAAATCCACAGAGACAGAAAGCAGTTTAGTGGTTCCCAGGGACATGGGGTAGGGGAGAGAAGAATGGGGAATGATTACTTAATGGGTAGGGGGTTTCCTTTGGGGGTGATGAAAATGATTCAGAGTTAAATAGAGGTGATCATTGCACAATATTATGAATTTACTAAATGCCACTAAATTATGCAGTTTAAAATGGTTTATTTTATGTCACGTGATTTTTCATCCTGATAAAAAAATGAGTCACTGACAACCTTGAGCTAGGTCAAAATTTATATCAAATTTCACTCCCTGAAGTTACAAATAACATGGTGTTAACTAACTGTAGAAACATAGTGAAGGTCCACTTAAGTATCTTATTTTTTATTGGGTGTATAGTTCTAAAAAAAATCTCTTTGCAAACAGGCTTTAAAAATAATGATGTTAATAATAATAGCTAACACTTATTGTGTACTTACTTTTTTCTAAGTATCCTTCCAATTCTCGCAGTCACCCTCAGAGGTAGGTAGTGTCATGATCCCAATTTTACATTTGCTCAAATTCACCCACCAGAGCAGTAAGTGGCAAGTTGTACTGAAAGCCCTGATCTGGCCCATTCAAAGTCTACGCCTGATGTTAATGACTTAAGGTACAAAACTGATACAGCCTATGGTGAAACATGCAACTAATTTGAAGAGAACTTGTTTGCTAAGATAAACAAGCTCTTCATACATTTTGCTAATTGTAAAAATTTGTCTGTCTAGTTTTCAAGTGAATGAGTGCAATAATGGAGTCTAGTTGGTGGGCAACTCCTTGAAGAGGAGATGCCAAACAGACTTGACTAAATTAAAGAGTCAATTAAACAGACTTGACTCAATTAAAGGGGTCAGAGCCAGAATGAGCTTTATAACTTCTCAGTCTCATAAGAAATACTTTGAAAATTCTGCTGACATTTTTTGCAATCAGACTTTTCTTTTTTCAATTACAGTTTAATCGGACTTTCTAACGGCGCAAATGTTCTTCTGCACCTAGGTGCCTGTGTTTCTTCTCAAAAACTTCTCTAAAAAGGATGTGCTACCTCTCTACAAGGAAGTCCTTGGTAAGGTCAGCTGTGTGAACATTGTTATGTTGAAAATATTCTGGCTTATTTGGCAATTCTGGCAAAACACCTTATGAGAAAACACTGTGGGCAAAGTTTTTACTGATTCTTAAAATGCCATGGCTGAGAAAAATCTTCTGTATTTGTGTGCATGGCTATTTGTTAATCCTGTTAAATACTCTGATGTATCCTGAGGCATATATCCCCAACCTTCTGAATATGATGTAACACTTGGGACTCAGTGTTCTGTGAATAGTCCAGATTATCTGATGTCAGGTGATGTGACCCCATGGCATAAATTCTGGGCTTCCATCCATACCTGGCATTTGAATAATATGCTCTTTCAAGGTGGCCTTTCCTCATCCAGAATCCATGTTCCGCATCTTTAAATCTGATTCACCCCATCCTCCAAAAGTGGTTAGTATGTCTGAAAATGATCTACAAATACGATGAAACATGCATTCTTTGTGATCAGCTGCTGATGTTGGACAGAGTTTCTGCCTAGGTTATGGACAATATTTAAAGGAGCACATAGTCTCACTAGTAAGAGCCCTTTTGAAATGTTAAATATTAATTGTTCAAAAAGCACTATTGGCTCACCAAAAAAAAAAAAAGAGAAAGGACACAAATAAACAAAATCATGGATGAAAGAGGGGAAATTATGACTGATATCGCAGAAATACAAAGGATCATACAAGAATACTATGAAAAAGTATATAACACCAAATTTAATAACCTAGAAGAAATGGACCAGTACTTAGAAAAATACAATCTTCCTAGACTGAATCAAGAAGAACTGGAAATTCTAAGTAGACCCATCAGCAGTATGGAAATTGAAACAATCATCAAAAATCTACCAAAAAGTAAAAGTCCAGGACTATATGGCTTCACCAGTGAATTTTACCAAACATTCAAAGAATATTTAATAACTATTCTCCTCAAACTCTTCCAAAAAATTAAAGAGGAGGCAATACTTCTCAACTCATTTTATTACTCTGATACCAAAACCTAGTAAGGATAACACACAAAAAAGAAAACTACAGACCAATATCTCTCATGAACACAGATGCAAAAATCCTAAATAAAATACTAGCGAACTGAATACAGCAACATATTAAAAAGATTATACACCACGATCAAGTGGGCTTCATCCCAGGGGCACAAGAATGGTTCAACATATGCAAATCAATTAATATGATACTCCATATAAACAAATTAAAAAATAATAAGAATCATATGATCATATCAATAGATGCAGAAAAAGCCTTTGACAAGATACAGCATCCATTTATGATCAAAACACTTAAGAAAATCGGTATAGAAGGAAAGTAACTTAACATAATAAGGCCATATATGACAAACCCTCAGCCAACATTACACTTAATGTTGAAAAACTAAAAACCTTCCCTCTAAGATCAGGAACAAGGTGAGGCTCTCCATTATCGCCACTGCTATTCAATATAACATTGGAGGTCCTAGCAAGTGCAATTAGGCAAGAGAAAGATATAAAAGGTATCCAAATAGGAAACAAAGAAGTCAAACTGTAGCTGTTTGCGGATGACGTGCTTCTCTATATAGA
>NW_006442109.1:22174497-22186403 GCF_000325575.1 Pteropus alecto
GGAAAGAGATAACTATCCGAATGAGAAAATATATTTGCAAGCAACACTTCCGACAAGGGCCTCACATCCAAATTATACAAGGTCTCACACAACTCAATAACAACAAAAAAAAAACAAATGATCCAATCAAAAATTGGGCAGAGGACCTGAACAGTAACTTCTCCCTAGAGGACATACAAATGGCCAACAAATATATGAAAAGATGCTCAACATCACTAGTTTTTAGGGACATGCAAATTAAAACCACAATGAGATACCATCTCACATCTGTTAGAATAGCTATAATCAACAGGACAAGTAATAACATATGTTGGAGAGGATGCAGAGAAAAAGGAACTCTCATACACTGCAGTGCCCTCACAGGAGATGAATTCGTGTTTTTGAAATTCGAATCTAACTATTGACTAATCGTGGTGGTAAGAAGTGTGCTGTAGTCAACATCACAATAAACAGCACCCCTCAATGTGCTCCAGACTTGTTTTATAGCTGCAAATTGGTACAGCCACTATGGAAAACAGTATGGAGGTTCCTCAAAAAACTAAGAATTGATCTACCATATGATCTAGCAATCCCTCTACTGGGTATTTATTCCAAAGACTTGAAAACTCATATCCATAAAGATATTTGCACACCAATGATAAACAGACACTCATAGACATGGACTATAGACTAGTGGTTACCAGAGGGTAAGGGGTGGGGGAGAAGCGGAGAGGTAGTCGGGGTAAAGGGAGTCAAATATAGGGGAGTAGGGGGAGGGCGAAGTGAGTAAAGGAGATCAAGTATATGGTAGCTGAAGAAAACTGGGCTTTGGGTGGTAAATACACAATAGAATATATAGATATCAAATTATAATGTACATCTGAAAATTATATAATTGTATTAACCAACGTTACCCCAATAAACTTAATTAAAAAAAAAAAAAAGACCTTAAAATTAAAAAAATAAAAAAGGCACTATTGGAGAATTTGATTGTGAACTCCATAAGCCAAGTGATCCCTTCACACCTAATTTAATACCCTCCTCCCCAATACACACATAGTATCACTGAAACATAGAGCATAGAGCAGGATTCTGCGAGATAGAGTGCAGTGCCCTCGCAGGAGATGAATTCGTTTTTTTGAAATTCAAATCTAACTATGGACTAATCGTGGTGGTAAGAAGTGTGCCTTAGTCGACATCACAATAAACAGCACCCCTCGATGTGCTCCAGACTTACTTTACAGCTGCCTACTTGGCATCTCCGTTTGGGTGACACAGGCAATCTCAGACTTAATGTGTGCAAAACCGAATGCTGGATTTACTACCTTCCTCCCAAACCTTTCCAATCTCAGTAAACGGCTCCATTATTCACCCATTGCTCAGGCTAAAAACCTAAAGGTAATCTTGAATCTTCTCTTTCCTTCACAATCTACATCCAAATCTATCATCAAGTCCTCTTATCTCTAAATATATCCAAACCCATCCTCTCTCACTTTGGCTACTCTAATAGCCTTCTAACTTGCTTTCTTGCTTCTAAGCCTTGTAATTTGCTTTCCTGCTTCTACCCCTGCTCCCCTATGCCTATTATTTAATTAGAGGCCAGAATGATCTTTCTAAAACAAGTCGGATCTTGTCACTCTTCTCAAATCCTCCTAATGATTTCTCATCTCATTTACAATCCAATCAAAATTATTAATTGTAGTCTATCAGGCTCTGCATACCTCTGTGACTGCACTGCTTTCGTCCTGAATCTATTCTAATTGTACTGGACTTCTTGCTGTTCTTCAAGCTCACTAAGCATATTTTCATCTCAGGGCCATCACACATGCTGTCTTTTGTGTCTGGAACATTCTTCCTCAGATGTTTGCATGGCTTACTCCTTTACTTCTTTTAGAGTTCTGCTTATAAGTCAGTTTTTCAGTTGGCTTTCTCTGACTGACCTACCTAATATAGCTCTCTTACATTTTATATCCCTTTCCAAACTTTAATTTTGTTTATAGCATGTATCACTTCTGACATACTTAAATATGTGTTGAATGAATGAATGAATGCACTAGCACTGTTACCAACAGCACTAGAGAGTGAATTTTACCACCTATTTTTCGACTTTCTATAGCATTGCATCTTTTCTCTCTGAATACAATATATATCCCTTAGACACGCACCTTCCTCTGCAGTAAAAAGAATACCGTAATTACTTTGAAACTGAGTTCAAACTAATCACATTAACATACAGTTTCAAGGACATAAAGGTACAAAACCACCAAACTAGATCTCAGAGGGAATAAAAATAACAGCACTAAGTCATAAATTCCCATAGCATGCAAACATTTTTTCTCCTGCAGCAGTGGAATTACAAGATGTTACACATGATATAGTTCAAAGGCTGCCACAGGGTCCTGGGAAAGTAGGAAAAGACTCAGCACCCAATAACTCGGTTGAAAGCTGTGAAGCTGTCCCGCAGGACCTGACCTGGGAGAGAACAGGAACACTGGATGCTTTGGACTTAAATGTCTCACTTCATAACAACAGAGTAATGAGTCACACTCCACAGCCAGGGCTAGCAGCTCTTTTAGGGCTTCATGCATAGACAGAGAAAGAAAAAGTAAATGATGGAGAGTTGGAAAAGGAAAGACAGTGGCATAATAGAGAAGACAGAGCAGGAGAGAAAGAAAGAGAGACTTGATGAGGTGAGGTAGAGATGGGAAATGGTAGGTGTGTGTGGGATTCAATCAGAACTCCCCTCCTTCTCCTGTTCTCCAACACTTTTTCCTCAGTCCTTTCGTTGGCCCCAGGGCTGGCTCTGTAGTAATGGACAGGTTGAGAAGCAAGAGAGCTTCACTTTTGTCTTCACTCTGGCTGTTTTTATTTCTCCTTTTATTTATTTATTTTTTTGTTTTTTTTTGTGGTTTTTTGTTTTTGTTTTTGTTCCCTTACTGCATATTCCTTGTCCCCTCCTCCTTTTCCTTCTCACAAACACACTGGTTTTCCATCATTTAGAATGAACACATTTATTTCCTGCAAAAGAGACAATAGATTTTCTTGCACCCTGGGAAAATATATTAACAGATATATGGACATCTGAGTCTCTGGAGCAGCTCTATTGCAGCAGCTGCCACTCTTCTTTGGTCTCATTTGACAGGAGACATCCAAAACTACTTCCCTGTGATGGGTGCATGAACTTGCCAGAAGGGTCCCCTCTCCAAACCCTTAGTTCTTTTTTCTGTCCCAGTCTGATCACTTCACTAAGTTTGAGGTCGTTTTCTATTCCAGGGTGTTTCAGGCTGGAATGAGCAGCAAACAGTACCACTAGTGTCATGGTCAGGGTCAGGGCACACGTGATAGGACACAGCATTTAGGAGGCCTTGGCCAGCTCAGCACCGAACAGGCCTGAGATCCGAGGCAAACTATTAAGCGTCTCCTGCATTAGTCTCACCATCAGGAAAGAACTGCTTCCTTATGTACAAGTTCCTTTGCTTGCTGTATTCGCATTCTGGTTCTGCCACTTTTTAACTGTACTAGATCTTATATAAGCTAATTAAGATATATAAGTCTCAAGTTTCCCTTTCTGGAGGAAAAAAAAATAGACAATTCCTACCTCAAGGATTGTTGTGAAGATTAAATGAGATGCTTTCTGTTTCTGGCACAATCAAGGTAAACTTTTGTTATTGTTACTATTCAGTAGGGGCCATTGCTAATAGCCTTTACAGATCACTATTCTTGACTGCCCTCGGGTGTAGTTCCTATTGTTTTCCTTCAGAAACCTTGACCAGTATAAAGCTCCTGAAACATATAGTGTTAGGGCTCAGGGAATCTAGAGACACCAAGGTCTGCTGGCAGGTGAACAGCTGGCCTGAAGTCAGAAGCAACAAGCCCAGGATTGCTACAGTAGTTTTCCTTAACAGTTCTGCCAGTTATGATTGTGAAAGGACTGGGTAAGAGGCCGGAGTTTTACAAGCAGGTGAAACAATAAAAACATTTTGTCTGTGTGGTTTCTTGTTGACTTTGATATTGATGGATCTTCAGGGATAAAATCACTACAGGGAAATATTAATGTCTTCTCTGTATCTCCAACACAACTTTAGGATTATATATATCCTACATATATAATATAATCCTAAAATAGAATATATATGATTTTTTCCTCTCAATATTTATCTACTATTACTTTCTACCCACAGCAAGGCCCTGAGATAATACAAGGCCTAGATAGTTTGGTAAGAGAGCATGGATTTCACATAATCATCAACATGAAGATTCCAGTTGTTAAAAGGGGATGGGAATGGCTTCTGAGGTCTTGTGGAGAAATACTTTTGTGCTCTAGGGTCAGTGATGAGTCTCTGGACCTCCTGGGCCATGTGTCAGGCTGATGGAGGCATACGCTGGCATCAGTCGTGGGGCAGGGGAACTCGTCTCTCAGAACCCCCCAGTCTGCTTCAGGTTTCTCCCAAGCATCCAAATCTCATTTATACAGGCCCAAGATGTTGTGGGGGGCAGTGATTTTTTTCCTATCTCATTTCTAAAGAGTGGGCTTGTATTCCATTTTATAATAGGCCTCAGAGTTTCTAGGTTACATAAATACAAATTGTGTCATATAGATGTCTATGCATATAGATGAGCAGACTAGAAAAAAATTCTTCATAAGTTAGAAATGTGAGTTGGTGGGTGATTTTCTTTTATTTATCCTGTTCTTGCTACTTTGATGTAATTATGCAAAACATTTAAAACCCAAGGAAAAGTAAAAAAAAAAATTCTCTGATCTGTATTGTATGCTTCTTTTAGTGAGTGGCATTCTTTGGAGTGGGAATTTTTCAGAGGCCTCATCTCTGCCAACTTTAGTTATTTAACTAGCATTTCTTATTTTCCCTTCTGAGACTGGATACATGTCTTGCTTAGTCAAGGTGGTTGGAAGCGTTAGGGAAACTTGGTAACATATCAAGTAGAACAAGAATTACACATTCACAGGTAGAGCTTCATAAATTCCAAGCTTCAAAATCAGGCTTTGCTGATGAACCAAGTTCCTGCTGGTTCAGAAAGGACATTCCAGAAAGAGCCTAGGTTTAGGGAACAGAGGATATGAGTCACTGACTTGAAAAAACTAGATAGATTGTTAACAAAGGTTTAAAAAGAAAGACAAAAAAAAAAAAAGAAGAAGAAGAAGAAGAAAAACATTGAGTTGAAGGAGATTTTTCAATTTCAGATTATATAGCACTTCTGAATGAAGAGGAAGTGTCAAAGATTTATTGTTTTTACTATCATAAGATAGTCCTCCAAAAAAGATTGAGATTTGGAATAGTTCATGAAAATAATCTGAAGGACATCATAATAAATCTGGGAAGTTATTTCCTGTTTTAAGCTGACTTGGCCTGAAGACCTCACTGCCATAAATATAAATGCCATGTCTAACTTTTTCTCTCTCAGAATCCATTTATGCAACAAACTCATTCCTTTTCAACTTACTCTTACCTAAATGACATTATTTGCAAAGGAGTTTATGGTTGTTGATCTTTTGTGTGGTTGATCTTACCATCCACAGATTATTTTTGGATGTTATCATCTTCTATTTTTATTTTACTCACATGCAACCTGTATTCTCACTGGAGCTGGGGTTTTGGTATTTAAATCTACCACTTAATTACCTCTCTTTCCTTTTCTGGTGTGTATCTGAGTCAGCTACAAAGGCAGGCTCATTTGTTCATTCAACAAACATTGCTGAGTAACACTATTCTCAAGGAGTGTACACTCTGAGAAAGGAAATAATTACATAAATAATTATATACAGTACACAAACAATTTAAGGCAGGATATGGCACAACAAGCTAGAGGAATTTTGAAGATTCTTTTCATGCAGGAAATGAAGGAAATGAGTTTCAAGAAGGGAAGGTTACGTTAAGTAGGAAGAACCACGTGAGCAAAGTCGGGGTGAGAGGAAAGCACAGAAAACATTTTGAGTAGGTGGTGAACCATCACTGAAGTTTTGGGGCTGAGTAAGGTGCATGCTCAGAATGTTCATTTAACTACATTAAACATTTACTGAAGACTTGCTTTGTGCTAGTGTTCTATGCACTGGGACTACCCAACAGTGGATGAAACAAACAAAATTGTTGCCCTCATAGAGCTTTCATCCTAGTGGAAAATAATAGTCAACAAACAAAACAAGTAAAATATATAGCATTTTAGATGGTAATAAGTACAATGGAGAAAAAGCTGGAAAGGAAAAGAGACTGCTTGCAAGAGGGTGGTCAGGGAAGGCCTCACTCAGAGGTCACATTCCAGCAAAAGCCTGACGAGAGGGGTTGAGCCATGTTGTATGACTGGCAGGGAAGAGTGTTCTAGGCAGTGGCAGCATCAAGGACAAAGGCCCCCAAATGGGGATGTGTTTGGAATGTTAGGGAAATAGCAAGATGACCAGGGCGACTGGAGCTGAGTGAGGGTGGAGAATAGGGCTGATCATGAGGCCTCAATCGCCACTGTAAGGCCTTTGCCTTTTCCTCTAAGATGGAAAGTTTCATTGGAAGGTTTGAAGAGAAGACTGACATGATTTGATTTAAGATTTTATGGCTACTCTGGCTGGCTCTGCAATTTGCTCAAGAGATTCTGACTTAATCATTTTAAGTCAGGGGCCTTAGCATCTTAGTTTTAAAAGTGCCCCAGATTGAGATTCACTCATCTAGAGCTTGCAATGTGTTCTCACATTCATTACCTTAACTTGAGTCTCTCAAAAACCCTATGCAATGTGTAGATGAAGAAACAGAGGCTCAGAGAGGCTTAAGTGACTTTTAAGGACACATGGCTTATAAGGGGTATAGCTAAGATATGCTAAGAAATTGTGGTTCAGTGTTATTCATCACTCATCTCCAGCCCACAGAGGGTGAAGTGGGGGGACCGATGACTCATGAAATATTGCTCTGGAGGTGATATCTGATACCTGCCTACACCTCCCATGGGGAAAAAAGAGATGCTTCCCTTTACCTCAAACTACGTAGGAGTTTCTATTTATTTATTTATTTATTTACTTATTTATTTACTTATTTATTTATTTATTCATTTATTTACTTATGTGCATACGTACATATCTAAAATAAGATGGATTGATGGGCTGATGGATGAATGGATGGATATGGGATAAACCAAGTTTAGCAAAATGTTCCCAGGGATGGTGGGAGAGAACTCCACCTGAAGCTATTTTAAAAGGGATTCCAGTTAAGCAGGCAGCTTAGCTGACCACCCAAGGGCTCGAGCAGAGGGTTGAACCCTCAGAAGCCCAAGGGCTGAGGGCTAGGGTCATAAGCCTGGAAGTGACTTCACGTATGTCATGCATCTGAGACATTTGAGAAGCTCCACCACCCTCCCCTCCAAAACCCAAACCTGGAGGAAAGAATCGATTTAATATATCACATGTTCATTTATTCAACAAATATTTATTGAGCACCTGTTACGTGCCAGGCATTGGTATAGGTAGTTAGGATAAACATTTGATTTCAGCAGTGAAGTTTTAAAAGCTTCTGGGGGTAACGGTAACAGTCTGTATCTAGAGGTTTGGGTTACATAGGTACATGCATTTGTTTCTAGAATTCAGTATTCATTTATGGCTTTTTCATTTTGATGTAAGATTTACATATATGACATGCATATGTCTTAAACACATGTTTTCTGAGTTTTGATAAATGCATGATCATCACAACTCTGCCTCCCTCCATTGTCAGCACATAACCTTGACTCCTGCTTCATTGAGAAAATAAAAGCTATTATACAGGCCTTCCCTCAACCTATAAATGTACCTGCAGTCATAGCTATCCTTTCTTCCTTTCCTTCTGTTATTGTGGACATGTTCCTGATCCCATCTGAGGCCAATTTCTGCTCCTGGATTTTGACTCCTATCTCCTTCCACCTTCTCAGAGGTCTTGCTTTATTGGATTATCCTTCTCATCCTGAACTCTCATTTCAAGGCATAAGTTTGTTGAAAGTACTAATGCTGGATTCTCTCCCTTATCTCAGAGTCCTCTCACATGCCATTTCTTTTTCTTGGAACAATTTTATTACTTCTCCTTCAATTATAACTCCTACTCACTCTTTATGTCTTTGCTTGGATGCTGTTTACTTAGATATGACTTCCTTGACCTTCCACCCCACACCACAGTAGAACCTATTGAACTTTTCTTTCTCATGACGCTTAGGTCACCTGTAACTACTTGTTCTGTGTGTCTTGCCCACAAGAAAAACATGTCCTCTGTCCTCCACTGTCTTGTCAAGTGTTACACATCCAGTACTTAGCATAACACCTAACACATTAAATATTTGTTGCCAAATAAAATAATTAAAATTTAATCGTATCACATGTAACATGTAGTATTTTTAAGATATTTTTCTTCATAAATTTTAATTTTTTATTGCAATCTTTTCTAGGGTTGTGTTAAAAAAGAAGAGCACTGTAACATTTTCTTACAATTTCTTAAAATTGTTCTTAAATTTAAATAAATGTCCTGTACTATTTCATAGCCACAAAACCCCTTTCCTCACGGAGCTAATGAACTGGAGATAAAAGGAGCAATCAATAAGTACAATGAAAAAAGTAACATACCAGAGAATACATAATTACCTGTTGGGCGATGTGATACAGACTGGGTAAAATTTGAGATTCTGAGATAGGTGAGCTCAGCCTGGAGGTGAGCCTAGGACCTGGACCTGGGCAATAAATTGCACAACCAATAAGTATTTGTGGAGCCTCCTGATTCGGTTTCTCTCTGGTGGTCATTCTGTAGTATTTTCCTTTAGAGTTATAACTGTCTTTAGCTGAGTAACAAAAGAAAGGATCCTATGTACACTGGGCAGCTAAAAACTCTTCCAACTTCACGAAGAGGTAGTTCGGGATAATGAAGTGGTGTCTGAGGTCCCTGAAGAGACCAGAACCCGGAGGTCCTGGTTCGCAAGTGGCCCGATACCCCTCCATTTTAACAGTCCAGAGGGTAAGTTGAGTCTCACGCAAAGCGCAGAGTGGTTGGGGTACCAGCTCTTGGGAATCGCCACCTGGCCTCAGCTTCCAGGTGAGCCAGCCCGGCTTCCGCTACCGCCTGCTCAGGTCGTCCGCAGTCTCTCCGCCCACTGCCCCTCTGGGCGCCCCTCCCTCCTCTCCCTGCCGTGCACCGCCTTTTCCGACTACGCCTCCGGCTCATTTGGGCCCTCCTCGGCTTCCGTCCCAGATGATCCCTCCCCGAGAGTGCCACCGCCTCCTCCATCTCCTGGAGCAGGAGCCACCTCCTCGGTCAGTGGCGTAGCCGGATTCTGAGTCGGGGCCAGCCAGATAGGGGCGGAGGTCCGGACCCCGGTCTAGACTCGGGTGGGGGGCAATGGAGAAAGCAGCCCGAGGCGCTCTCCACATCAACTAAGCAGGCCCGTTGTGGCTGCAGGCGCCATGGACCGAGCCCCAGCAGAGCAGGTACGCGGGCTCGGGCTGGGCCAGCCGGGCCGGGTCTGGTGGTCGCCGCTTCCTGCCAGGCGGATCCTAGTTTCCGAGCGTGGGCCTGGACGGCCGGAGCCCTCGGGTTCCTGAGGGCGCAGACCTCCCTTGCCCGGGAGCTTGGCGGCGCCCCGCTCTCCTGCATTGTTCCAGATGCTGCCTTGAGCATGGGGACTTTTTCAGGCTTGATTACCCGCAGGCTGGGGACTCGATTTTGCCCCTCCTCCTAGGCTTGGTGAAAGGGGCCCGAAGACTCCAAGTTGTCCGTGCTCTCCCGAGAGGAGGGTGTATAACTTCCAGCGAAATCTCCCCACCCCCCCCTTCCCTTCAATTCTGGAACATGTTTTCTAGGTAGAAAGGCTTTTGAAGGCTTCTCAGTCAGAAAGACTGTCAGAGAACGTGTGATAGCTAAAGAGGAGGGGGTTTATGGGCTTTTTATAGATCTACGTTCCATTGAGCGAAACATTGTTTTTGTAATGGTTTTAGAGAGTTATTCCCTTTAAGATATGAAATACTACGGTTCCCCTTGCCTGTCTGCCTAATTACTTTGCAAAACTAAGTGCTTTTTAAAAATCGAGCATTTATCTTAAGGGTGTTGGAACCGAAGCATAGTCATTTCCGAGCCAATTTAGGTATTAACAAAGTCGTCCCATTAGTGTTCTATTTTGTTTTCTAATTGCATGAAATTCTTGATTATGCTAGTAAGTGCTGGGAGGCAGGGATTTTACATTGTCATCACAGTGTAAAAAAATAAATAAAGTAATGGTTATTTTCTCCGAAAAAGTTTCAGTATTTTCCATTCTTGAGACCTCTGTGAAACAAATTTGATGAAGTCGAAGTTTATTCACTGTGTGTTTTCAGTTGAAGGCCTTGTCCAGTGATGAACTCAGCTAATGGATGAAGGAAAAAGAGAGATTAGTGATTTGCCTATTTATTTTACAAATGGTAATTAGCACCTCATAAATGAGACAGGATTTCCCAAATTCCTGTATATGATTATATGTAGCTTGTTAGAACCAGTTTTGGTTTTGAAATTGGGCTCTTAGCAGGCAAAGCAGTTTCCTAGTTGTGTATATTGTTTTTAAAAGAGCTTTAATTAAAAAAAAACTTTAGGTGACTATGATTCTGAAAACACAGATGAATTTTGTGAAATAATACATCGACTTACTAAAGTAAAATTGATTGGAACTTCTAGGCAAATATATATAGGCTTTCCTGTGACCCCCAGAATATTCTGTATATAAGGCCTATATCCAATTTAATGTAAAACAAAATTTTAGGATATCTATCAAAAATGCCTGTGATTTCAAAGCCTGACAAATGAATAGGAAATTTTCTTTAACGATTTTCTTGTGTGTGTGTGTCACTAATAAAAGGGTTAAACATTTTAATCCTTCGTGATGCCAGACCTATAACCAGTAATGCTACCACATGTATACTTATGGTTCTTTTCATCCTAGACGAAATGTAATTAACTATTTAGATGCTAACTTGTGTGTGATTATGTTAACAGCAAGCACTATGAGTAAATTATTTGAACTAGAGAGCTTCTTGCTCTTTCCTACGTCTTTCCAAGATCTTAAATAGTCTACAACCTATTTAAGATCTTGTAGAAATTTAAGAGTTAGGAAACTGTCATAAATGTAGGTTTCTCTTTTGAAGAATTTTTTCCTTTTTCCCTCCAGTACCCCCTGCCACTTCCCCAGCCTAATCCTAAATTAGAGAAAAATTTCATCTACTCCCCTTCCCCCTACACACACTCACAGGAAACTGAGATCCAAAAAAATGATGTACTTTGCCTGGTTCATGCTGTAGGCAGTTAATTCAGTGGTCCCTAGATCACTTGGAAGGAGTATGCTTCATTATATTAGCATTTTTCTGGGGCAAGACTCCATTATTTTCATAATGTTCTCAAAGAGATCCATCATTTAAAAAAGGCTAAGAACCATTAACTTAGTATTGGTTAGTGGCTAGTAGTGAGATTTCTCAACTTTGTGGAGTTCTTGATTGTTTCTACCATACCACAGGGTAATGTAATAGCTTTTCCGGGTGATTTGGAATAACTTATGTATTTTTACTAGTAAAGTGAATTTAGATAGGTAAAAGTCATAAAAATGTGTGATATGTGCTGAATTTCCATTTTTCTTCGCAGAACGTTTGTTTTTCATTTTAAATCAGTGTTGGTTTATATTCAGAATTTCTGGGAATACCTACAGCATTATTACTTACTCATTATAATATTGTAGTGGTTAGCAATTCACAGAACTTTGATTATTTTTAAAATGGTGCTTAATACAAACTTTCTGCATTTTATCTTAGTCCAATTAATATCCCTGGAGTATTGTGGAAGTGTAATTTTAAAAAATCTAGGTGCGTTTTGCCTGAAGACATTCATGTTGCTGTTTTAGGTTACCTCTTTAAAAAAAAAAAAGTGTGTGTGTGTGTGTGTGTGTGTGTGTGTGTATTTATA
>NW_006442109.1:22186562-22188038 GCF_000325575.1 Pteropus alecto
GTGTTATAACGAAGAAAATCTCAGGGGTATTCTCTTAACAAGACTGTATTAAAACAAGTAGCTTAATTTTAATTGCTAGAGTTAGATGTTATAAGAACAGATATTACTAGTATAATGCTTTTTTTTGTTCTTAAAAAAAAAAGCTGATCTAAAGGGATGTGAAGAATAAATCATGGCATTCATTTGGTTTATAAAGGCTTTAGTGTTTCTATTTTTAGGAAATTTAGGACAATGTTTGAGAATTTTTAAACAGTGGCCTTAGAAGTGATAGAATAGTTGAGGTTTGCAGTCTCTTTTATATTATCAAATGATTTAAACATTGGCTTAATTTTTAGAACCTTAACATTAGATAGGTTCTTTTAAAAGAATTTACAAAATTACTGATCACTGACATCTTTAATTCTTAGAAAAGGAAATGTGTGACAAATATATACTACTTCATGCAAAGTGCTGTTCACCAATAAATGTACAGAATTATCTGGCTTATAATTTTTTCCTTTAAATAATTTATAAACTTCAAATAATATCAGCACTGCAAACTAAAGATATTCTAAATAAGTTACTATAACATGTAATATGTCATACTTATAGGTTGCCTTTATGGATATGTTAGTGATCTGACTTAACAGATTTTAAAAATAATACTTTTATAATTAAAAAGAAAGTAAAAGTACTCATTTAGTGAAAATACCATTTGACAATTTTAAAAAGCATTTTCCCCTAAGCCCTGAAATAGGAAGTAAAAAAAGTAGAATTATAGGTTATTGAAAAAGTAATAACCTTCTGCATGTGAAAAACCTATGGGATGTGGCTGAAGCTGTACTCTGAGGCAAAAGCGTAGTCATAAATTCTTTCATGGTTTAACATTTTTAAAGGAAAATAAAAATTAAGCAAATTAATAAATTAGATACTCCAAAAACTAGTATTAAATTTAGTAAACTGGTTTTTAGAAAAGTACCATCAGATTTTAACAGGATTGGATGCAGTCTATTTTAAGAAAAGGAGAAAATGTGGATAGCAAAGCAAGTAGATAGCGTCTAAGTTAAATGCTTTGATTTTTTTTCCCCTCAATATTTTCTGAAGTCTTGCAAAACTTGTATGTATAACTACTGCAGTTTCTTTTGGCAAGTGGTTTACTTTCGGTATAAGCCATTCCAATCAGAACACAATACAGCCAACAGGTATCTCTTAAGCATTAAAAAAAAATTTTTTTTTATTCAGAAGACATTTATTTTTATCTTTGGCCATAAAATATCTTAATGATTGATATATCATATTTTACCTTAACATAAGAAGAATGTGGAGGGTTTCCATGATCATATTTTTTCTGTAGGTGTGTGGTACATAGTGAAATTTCACTGGGAGAGAGCCTTATGTTCTAGTTCACTCTTGATTTTAAGTGGGTGTCATTTTTCTGTTGCTTAATCTGGGAAAATTATTTGCACTCTTCTGGAGGTTCTCTCTTGAAGGAATTTA
>NW_006442109.1:22188067-22216243 GCF_000325575.1 Pteropus alecto
GTTTGCCCGTTTTCTCTAAACCTGTCTGTACTGTGCTCTTTCCAGAAGATGTACTTAACACATATTTATTGAATTGCATAGGCTCTCGCTGATCTGAATACATTTGTTTAATAAACTATTTTAAATGAGAATTTTATTTTCATGTTTGAATAAATTGTGTTTTCTAGATTATTCACATCAAAGAAGTGTTCACATTTGTTTTAATATATGCAAAATTTAAAATGCGTAACTTTTTCAAATACAGGTTTCTGGGATTATGATGGTTCATTAATTTGGAAAATTCTGAAATAATTTCTGAAATATAACGATAATTTTACTACGTAGTTTTTTTTTTTTAAGCAAATAGTACAGGAACTTCTTTGTAGTTTAGACTTATTCTATATTTATAGTTTCTTTAAAGAGACAGCTCCTTGCTATAAAATTTCTGATTTCTGAAAAGTATATCTTGGCAAAGGTAGAGACACTGAAGACAGAAGTTAAAACTGAAGAATATTATCATATGAAGAAACGGGTCTAATTTTTTCATAACATTTTGTTCTCTACTACATAAGACATTTTTCTTTGATTTCTCTACTAATATAATTGAAATATTGCTAGAATGTGTTGCTTACCCAACATATTATGTGTATGAGCTTTATTATGCGAATATCAAGAATAATTTGGGATCTTAACATTACCTTTCAGGCCTGAGAACAACAGATGCTGCATTTAGATGTACAGAACTGAAGTCCTCAAAGTCACAATAAACAGCTTTAAAAACCATACAGAGTTGTAACTATAGGAGAAAGTTGCCAGTGTGTTCCTACTAGTGACATCTTCTGTTTGTACAGCTGTTGACGATAGCAGCTTCTCTTTTTTGCTAAACACAAAGGATCATTTCAGTGTTTGTGAATTTTATTGTTGAACTCAGATACCTAGAATTGCACTTTGAATAGAAACCAGTATAAACTTTAATATTTAAGGATATGTACTATGTATATGTGCAGACATTAATTATAAATTATGGGTGATGGTTTTTGAACAGTGGCTTGCCTAAGTTCATAAAACTTTTAAAAAGTACAGATGAAACTAGATAACTTGTTGCAGCTTTTGACTTGAGCAAGAATTTGATTTTGTTGTTACTAAAGCAGTTTATAAGTTGGTATTATTTGGGGTGGGGTGTGTGTCAGGAAAAGTGTTATTTTTAAATTCTCTTATTTATAAAAATGTGATTTAATTTTTCCTTTTTGTTATGTATATGTATGAACTATATAAACTAAGTTTCCATTATTATTGAAAATCAGGGTTTTTTTTTTTTCCTTCTAATCGGAGAAACATTAAGTTGCTATTTTATACTTTATAAATAAATAAGATTTTAGTTATAATGATTACCACAGTGGAAATTCCTGATTTATTCTGTTAGCATTTGAAAGAGTTTTTGCCCCCTGTGTTGAAATTCAAGAAACCAGGTTTAGTTCACAGATGTTTTTAAGTGCAGTTACTAGATCTATTTCAGATTTGGTTAATAGCACAAAAAGAGATTTCAAAGGTAAATCACATAGGAAGGAAGGATATTGAATTAATACTGATATATGGTTCAAATTTCTTGTCCCTCCCTTTTTATAAGCATATCTGAATATTTACACTGGAATCTTTTTCTGAATAAGGCTACACATTGAGCACGTCAGGTTTCCTCTTTAGATTTTCTTGGATTTGTTACGATTACTTTTGTGAGAAACATGCCTAAAATTTATTCTGAGAACTGTGCTTTGGTAAGAACTCCTAATTAATTCCACTCTGGTGTGTTTGTTGGGTAAAAGTTCTGGTTAGGATTGTTGCTTTGAGTGGTCGAAACATTGGATTGCATTTCACTTAACTGGTTTTATAAAGAAGTATTTAGTATCTTTTGATATTGTAACATTTATTTGGTTTTTAACATTTTCAGAATGTGCCTATAGGTTTATTCTTTTTATAATTAAATTTTAAAAATTTGTTGTTAAATAAATACAGAAAAAAACTGCATGAAACCAATGTACAACTAAATGAATTATTATAAGGTGAATACCTTGTAGGTATCATCAAAGCTAGGATACAGAATTTTGCCATGCACACCAGAAGCTCTCCAGGTGTCCCCTCCAAATCACAACTCCCTCTTCCCTAAGAGTAATTCCTATCTTGACTTTTATGGATCTTATTTTCTTTATAGTTTTGTCACTCACTTGTGTATCCTTAACTAGTTTAGTATTTTTAATATGTCTTTTAAATCTCTATAGATTTATTATAAGAAAAGATACAAAATAGGCTAAAATGGAGTACATCGTCTAGATTAGTTTGCTCAGCTTGTCTACTGGGAAACTGAAGTACTCATTTTTTTTGTCAGTTTAATTGTGAATGAGAAGTTTCTTCACCTTTTTATGTTGTTTTTTAAATTTATCTTAGACATTTTCCTTCTTTTTAATTTAACCATACTAATCTAATATCCTGAAATAGGCAGAAAGACTATTTTTTTTTTTTTAGCTATTCAAATATAATTATCCTTCAGAACTGTTGAATGATTTTTTCCCCCTAACAAAATTAGTTAAAAACACATTGTGTCTTAAGAACTAGATTTCTTACTACCAGCTTTATTTTTGGACTCTGAGGTATGATTTCCTTGTACTCCTGATTGTTTTAACAGCTTCGATTACATAAGAGATGTTTCATTGAAATGTAGTAACCTTAGATAAGTTATTCCCTATTTTATTTAAGGGCTTTGTCTTAATAACTTAATCATAATTGATTATTTTAGTTTGCCATTGCTGTTTGGATGTTTTGTGAATACTAAGGAGAGACCTAATTACTATTTGTAAAAACTGAGTCTTTTATTGTTAAAGTGTGAACTTACATTATTTAAGTTTTTTGCTCCTTTGTAATAATGTGTTTCACTTTCTCTTTGAAGAATGTCAAGCTATCTGCTGAGGTAGAGCCATTTATTCCCCAAAAGAAGAATCCGGATGCATTTATGATCCCTATGGCACTCCCAAATGATAATGGAAATGTTTCTGGTGTAGAACCAACTCCAATTCCCAGCTACTTGATTACTTGTTATCCATTTGTGCAGGAAAACCAGTCTAATAGGTAATTTGTTTATTACTGTTTTTAGGGGGAGGAGGGGTTAAGGAAATACAGAAGTTGGCAAGGCACACTAAATTTTTTCCTTTTGTAACTTTTAAACATTAACCATTTTTCTTTTTAAGAGGAGTAAATAAAACCAAATGTGGGATTTTGAAGATTATTAACATGGATTATTTTCTCATTCTTTCTGAGAGGATATGGAGTTCGTTGGATATATCTCTTATAATAAGTAATTGAAATTTGTTTCAAATAAATTGACTTAAATGGAGGAATGAATTCTCAGAAAGCAGTAAACAGAAATCCTTTTTTTGCGGTTAGGCATCTAGTCATAACTACCAAGAGAGGCTGACTTGAGAAAAAAAATACCAAGGGGGCGTCCTTAACTTTGAAGCTTTTATGGTTAGTTAGCAGATACTCTAGACACTGATTGTAGTTTAAATTTAGCTTCTGTGCTATAGTCACAGGGTGATTTAGCAAAATGCTTGCAATTCAGTTAACATTTGACCTAGTAACTGCTAGGGTGTAACTTGTGATAGTCACGATAGCCTTTATATCTCTGCTAAGATTGAATGATTAACACTTCATTGATGTAGTTCATTTTATTGCTATATAAAAATAATTTTAGACTCTTTCAAATTATATCACACACAGAAAGTTGTACTTTAGCACTGCGGAATAAATGGATGAGGCAGCTGGGCCCTAGCCTCTGCCCTATAACCCCTTAGGGCTAAAGCAATCAGTATTTCTACATATCTATAACCCATTGTGGCATTACTAGTGTGCCAAGGCACATTCTTTGAGAAATTCTGGATGGATGAGGTATGAGACTACTAAACAACTATCTCAGAAATTAAATATTCATGTTAATAATCTGAAGCCCAGAAGAACTGGACAAATAGTAGAAGTTTAGGGATCCTTCTCTTTTACATTATATTAAAAATCTTTGACCTATATGGATTATGTTCAAAGTGATTTGTCAACTAACTTTAATAATACTATTTTCGTATTTGACAAAATGACCAGGTGTATAGTATGGTAAATTCAATTTTTCTTAGCTTACCAAATAATCTTTTGAGAATTCATGAGTAAGCTAACCAGCAAATTATTTCAAAATCTTTTTAGAATTATGACAGTGAACATTTTTCTTTTTTGCTTTGTCATGGGAGTAGTGAGAAAAAGTTCTGTGCTTCAGTTCCCTATTACTTCTCATTCGTCAACAATGACCTGTGAAGAAGACTGCTGAGACAGGAGGACTGGTGCTTTATAGAAACTGCACTAGAAGAAGCTCTAATGCTAAGAATAAGATGGCAGTGGACAGGCTTGCCTTTTTCCTCTCTTCTTTCCCTTCGACCTGGAGCCTGCTTCCATTGCCAAGGAGGGGGAGCCAAGAAAGGAGCTGGACTTGTCCAAGGGGTTAGGGGAATATGAGAGAGGAGTAGGAGGCCCTGGGACTGAACTGAAGAATGAGAGGTGGAGGAATCAGATCACTTATTCTAATGATCACCTTACACAATGATCACCTCACCCTGCTCTTTGCAGAAGGCTGTCATAGTTATTAGCATTGGATGGGAACTTTGGACTGTTTACAGATCCAGCAGCTAGGTGTTTAACTGTTAGGAGAGAGTTACAAATAAGAATGATGTGTACTTTAAAATTTTTGGAATGGAGTAAAACTATCAGGTTGAATTCCTTTATACTGTCATTTAAATTATTATTACATGTACATAATAATTCTTTGGCAAAGAAATTTATAAGATGATAATTTTATCTCCTTTTCCAGAATTATTGCAAAGCTACTGTTCTGTAGTGTTTTTTCTTTTTTTAAAATGAGAAGAGATTTTGCTTTGGCATTACTTTCAGAATTGTCAATGGATTTGTTCTTTTTTAATTTGGTTTTACAGACAGTTTCCATTATATAGCAGTGATATACGATGGCAACAGCCTAATCCAAATCCTGCTGGACCATACCTTGCCTACCCCATTATATCTGCTCAGCCACCTGTTTCTACAGAGTATGCATATTATCAGCTGATGCCAGCACCATGTGCCCAAGTGATGGGCTTCTATCATCCTTTTCCTACACCTTACTCCAACACTTTTCAGGCTGCAAATACTGTAAATACTATAACCACAGAATGCACTGAGCGTCCAAATCAGCTCGGACAGGTTTTCCCATTGTCCAGTCATCGAAGCAGAAATAGTAACAGGGGACCAGTGGTACCAAAAGTAAGTGACTGGTTTTGGTTGGCTTTTATGTTTGATGTTTCTTTTGTTAGTAATAGCATCAGTACTTTGTTACTTGTATTGATTAGCCTTTAATACTGAACTTAACTATAAAACATTTGTTCACTATCATAAAATAGTTAAGGGTATAGCATTTATAAAATAATGTTTTCTATTTTTTATTCATTGTTAATTGGTGGTAGGATTTACAGTTATCTTCAGGTTCTTTCAGAGAGTTTTATATAAATGTGATGAACAAATATTTCCAAATTATTTTAATTTAGTGATAAAAATTGCATAGTGACACCAGTATTACTAAGTGGTCAGTTTGGATCCTGTGCTAGCAGTGTGGAATGGCTAATACACTTTCGGCTATTTCAGTCTTCTGAAACCAGCAAGAGATATTATGGAATAGAACATTTGTGATTAATTATATCCCTTCAACTACATTGCTTCTATCCTGGGGATTTTTTTTTTTTTTTTTAGGCGAGGCAACCCTTGGTTGACCTCACAGATTGCAAGGACCTTGTCAGTTTACAATCTCTTATTTTTTTACGCCTATGGCACCTGGTCTTCCTAGGTAGTCTCCCAACCAAGTACTAACCAGGCCTGACCCTGCTTAGCTTCCGAGATCAGACAGGATTGGTCTTGTTCAGGGTGGCATGACCATAGGCTTCCTCAGCTCTTTTGAGCTAATAGAAGGCAGAGTGACTTCTTAGGTATATGTTACAACTGTATCATCAAGGAGTTGCTGCTTTCCTCAATTCCATTAGCCCAGATTTTCAGTGGAAAGTCTTGGCTGTCTTGTGGTATACTTTTTACAAATTCAAATACAAACAAGCAGCAGATATTGCTTTGAAAATCTTTTAGTCTTCATTCATGGGAACACTGTTGGTCAAGGGAAATCCTTTTGGGACCTCTGAGAATGAAAAGAAGTAAGTATTGGAAATAAGATAATAGTATATAACTTTCAGATGTTGAAGAAACATTCTCAGAGTGCATTCCCAGCACTTGAATTTAGGAAGTTAAATTCAGAGTTTTATTATGTAAATTGCTATTAAGTGCTGAATGCTTATATTTTTTAAAAATGAAAGAAAGGATTAGATGTTTTATATATTCTTTTGTAAACTCTAAAGCAGAAATTTCTTTTTTACTTCCTTGCTATCATAGTTTAGCCTTTGGATAAGTTACCACCCTTTTTATTACCCTTTTAAATAAAAACTTACATCCCCTTCTGACATTTTACTCCTATTATTTATTATTAAGAAATTTAAAAATACAAGTAACAATGAAAATTCATATTTTATTAATTACGATAGTGTTAATGATTATTTGAAAAATAATGTATAAATGAGTGTTTAATACCTTATTTAGGTATTATCTGTAGCCAATCATAATACCGATTATGATTGGCTACAGATAATTTCATGAAATCCTAATACAGTAACCCTGTTTCCCTATGAATTGAGAGCCACTAATTTGGAGCATACATTTATTTGTATTTTATAGTGGATGTGTATTTTATAATCAGTGCATTGAGTAGAATCTTAACTTTTTTTTTTTTTACTTAAATCAGCAACAGCTTTTACAACAGCATATAAAAAGCAAAAGGCCACTGTTGAAAAATGTAGCTACTCAGAAAGAGACAAATGCAGCAGGTCCTGATAATCGATCAAAAATTGTGCTTCTGGTAGATGCTTCACAGCAAACTGGTAAGGCAAGTGTTCTTATGTATAACACACATCACTGATTTTTATCTGTGGTCATGCATTGACTTTATAACTGCAGACTATGCCGCTTTTCACGATTCAAATTTTCACCCTTCCATTTATCCTGCCACTTTGTGAAAATTCTCTAGGAAGGATGATACAGTCCATCTCCTTGATGTTCTTTCAACTTATTGGCTTATGTACAATTTTGAGCAGGGTGTGAGGTTTCTTTATGAAGTAGTGGAACAGTTCAGAAATCAGAGATGGAGGGTGGCTCTATAGTGTAGTGGTTAGCACATCTGCTTTACACGCAGAAGGTCCTGGGTTCGCGCCCCAGGTGAAGCTACGGACCATACCCTGGGTGCACTGGGCCCCCAGGTATGCCACGCCCCCCAAGTGCACGGGGGCGGGGGGTGGGCGTGCCAGGCCCTGGGTACGCACCCCGAGCGCATGGGAGGAGATGCCCCACCTTCAGGATCCAGCTCTTAAGGGGAGATGGCAACATCCCTAGGTTAGGAGTGGAAGTGGGGTGGGGGGTTAGGAATTAAAGAGGGGAAAAATAAAAAGAAATCAGAGATGGAATTTTGCAGACATTGTAGAAATATGAGGGATTCATTTTGGTGGAAATCATAATTGTACGTTTTTATAACTAGATTAAAACCCTTTATAAAACATCCTAACATCTTATGATACTTTTATAGAAAGAATTTAGCAAGTTTTCTGTGCCATATTTTAGCATAAAACAACCAAACCTATAAGCGACACCTATATCCTGTCAAACAGGTACAAATTTTCGACTAGTCAGATATAATTTTGTCAGAGTTTTTTAGAGGACAGTATAAGCATTAAATAAAAAAGCTTCATCCTGATAATAGATAAGAATAAATTGTCTTTTAATATTCCAGCTATTTCCCATTTATATCATGAAATTGCAATATGTATCTCTGATTGTAGCCTAATGGCTGTAGAGTAGATGTCTGTCTCCTTTTACCCATTGTCATCGATACTAGTAAATCCTTGTTTATGATCAAAGGCCACAAATTAAATCTGTTTAAAGGTCATTTGCTCTTTACCTCTCTACAGTCTCCACTCAGATATAGTCTGGCTTAAAAATGAATTAAAACACATACTTTCTTTCGTTTGGTCTGTACCTTTTCTTTTGGATATCTATTTCAGTTATCCTTTTATAATTGCTTAGATCCATTAGGAACAAGAAAGGATCTGGGAATCAATTAAAAAACAATCTTGCTGGTAGTACAGTCATTGTGTGGTTTCTAGGGCATAAAGCAGTGAGATTAAGTTACTTTGACAAAGGCTTAAAGTGACTGTGGAAAAAAATCACAATGTAATATATTACAAAATTTTCTGTTTTGGTTGTTCCTACTCATAATGACCCATTTCTACATGCTTTCAACCCTGGCATTGCTTTTTAAAATTATCTTTAGTTTGCTCATTATGATGACCACAAAGACAGCCTTCTGAAGTATAAGAATAAGAAAAGGAAAAGATAAAGGTATAATTTGAGTAGATTATATTTTCTATAGTATTCTTATTCTTTAGTTTGTTTTCAGATTCTGAAGATTGTATATTCTGTCTGTTTTTATTCTTTAATTTTTAATTTCTGAGGATTGGTATCAATCAGGTAGAATGAAATGCTATATAGTTTAAAGGAATTTGTAATAGATTCTTATTCTTGGACACAAGCTTGTATTTAGTAAGAGTTTAGTAAAATGGGTAGATATAATATACAAGTTAATTGTGTAACAGTGTGCTACCAACAAACAAAATTTAAGAAAAGATGCCATTTACAATGGCAACAAAAATAGTTTCTGGCAGTGAACCTTATATAAAATGTACAAAACATTTATACAGAAAACTATAACTTTATAATAGGACATTTAAAAAAATCTAAATATCACGTTCATGTAGGATAATTTGAAGTTACAGATGTCATTTTTCCCTGAACTAGTCTCTAGATTCAGTGAAGTTCCAATGAAAATTCCAATAGAAATTTTTGAGGAACTAGTCAAACTAATTCTAAAATAAAGAAGTACTAGTCTGAGAAGCCAAGATATCCCTGGAAAAGAACTCTTTCTCTAGATATCAAGACCTGTTTGCCTTCCTAATTCCTATATTCTTATACAAAAATATAATATACAGAAATTAAACAGAACAGAGTCCAGAAACTGTATATGGAAATTCATATGTGAAAAATGACAGAGGTAGCATTACAGATCCCTAATTTATACCCCATGCAGATCTATTCAAGATGGATGAAGGAATTAAATGGGAAAATCCTATGTAAAAGAAAATAAAGGCAGATGTCTTTATGACTGTAGGGAGGGAACTATTTCTAAAATATAAAATTTCTGTTTATCAAAAGCGAGTGAAAGAACAAGCTACAAACTTGGCAAAGATTTTTACCATACATATAACTGACAAAGGATTAGTATGAGGACATATAAAACATTCATATGACTCAATGAGAAAATGATCTCACCTTGCCCTAAGGGTCCCTGGAACACAGTGCTAGGGCACTGAAACAATTTGGCAGAACTATAGGAATTTTTCCTTTGACCCAATTATCCCACTCCTGTGTTTCTAAGTAGAATCTCCCCCTAGAAAGAAAAGAGGCTGTTTGGTCAAAGATGCACAACAAAAACACTGAAAACTTCCCAATGTCCAGTAACAGGGCAAGTCAAGAGAAGTATAGGACATCCACTCAGTGAAATAATAATGAGCCTTCTTACATTATAATTATGAAGAACATATACACAGTATTAAACAGTGCAACGCTAAAATTATATTGAGGCTGTATAAAAATTATGTGTGGGCAGAAATGTGGATAAAGGAAAATTTATGATTTGTTGGGTTGGGAGGAGAGTGTTCTTTTTTTTAATATCTTGTGATTACAATTCGTGAAATACGAAAATAAGAAACAGATAACTCAATGGAAAAATAGGCAGAAGTCAGACAATCCAAAAGTAAAATCAAAAAGTGTTTCACAGAAGGGAAAACATTAATAGCTAAAAGCATCAGAAAACATGCTTAATCTGATTATTAAACAGGAAAATGCAAATTAAAACTCACAGTGAGCCATCTCTTTATACCCACTAACAGTCGACAAAACTTGTAGCCTAGAAGATAGTATCAAATATTTGACGAATATGTGGATCAGTGGGGATATTAATATCCTGTCATTGGAAGGTAAACTGTTATAACATTGAAAAGGATTTGGCATTACCATGTAAAGTTGAATATATGTATCTCCTAAGGCCTCAACATTGTTTACCTTAGAGAAACTTTCATGTGCACATATATACGTTCATGTATGTCTGTATAAGAATGCTTACAGCAGTATTATTCTTAATAATAGTACAGTCCCAAACCAACCCAAGTGTGTCATCCATGGTACAAAGGGTAAACACATTATGGTATAATCATACATAGGCATTCTAGATTCCAGTGACATTAATGAATTATAGCCATATGCATCAGAATCAATGTTGAGGGGGTGGTGGAGTAGGAGGCAAATCACAGAAAAAGTATGTTTTAATTTTTATAAAGTTAAAAATGCAAAATTACATGATTTATATTTTAAGAATACCAAAATTCGTAGTACATCTATTTTTAAAAGTGAGGGAATGATAAACAGAATTCAGAATAGAGGTTACCAGAGGAGGGAAGAGGATGCAACGATGGGGGCGGGGCGGGGCGGGGCGGGGACGTGCGGTGTACTTAAAGGATTGGTGGTGTTCTGTTTCTTAAATAGGTAATGGGGCTTTTAATATACTATGTGCCGATTTTTTTTCTTTTTATAATAAACGTGTTATAAACCAACTTGTCAGAAATATCTTACATTTGATGCTCTTTTCAAAAAGTTTTCACTGTTTACAAAGTTAGATATCTTTATTTTCTTAGACCCTTAATGATAATATAACAAGAATTTATCAACTTGGTTCTCACAAAGAATTGTCACACTTTCTTTGCCTTGGAGATTTCCCGTCAGACATCGCTAACAAGTCTCTCTCCGAGAGCTCTGCCACAATGCTCTGGAAGTCCAAAGGCAGGAGGAGAAGAGCATCCCACCCTACTGCTGAATCCTCTAGTGAGCAAGGGGCTAGTGAAGCCGACATTGACAGTGATAGTGGCTACTGCAGTCCCAAACACAGCAACAACCAGCCCATAGCAGGGGCTTTGCGAAATCCTGATTCTAGCAACGTGAATGTATGTAACATTGCTTTGATTTATCAGTCATCTGTGTCAGTATTATTCTGTGTCCTCTGCTAAAACTTGAGTATCTGTTTTCATTAGTAATTTCTATAATAGGATGGTTACAAATATATTTTGTGTACTAATATGAAAAATATTCATTTATGGAGAATATTTTTTCTAAGATTGTAATAAGCGTGCTTCATATTAGACTAGTTTATGAAATGTTTTGTAGGGCATATGGTGTTTCTAAGTGGAGCATAATTGTCTTTTTTGTTTCTATTTTTAGCATGTGGAATCATCTATATGTGCAGGTACTTATTTTTCTGCTAAGTATTTCTGCTATACTCTGTTCTTTGTCCATGTCAAAGTTTTGCTTTTAAGCATCATGCTTACTGATGCTGCGAAAAAAATGAGAAATAGTCCGAAGAGATTTAAGTTAATTTGAAAGTTTAGTTTTGCTGATAAAATTTGAGAAAATGCCAGTCAGAGATATTCTGCAGATGACACCTGTATTACTAAGAACTGGAATACCACTTAAAGTTTATAATTTCCATTATTACATTTATAGTGACTGAATTTCATTACATGAATTTAGAGGGCAGTATAGGTTTTGGCATCTTTTATAAGTGAATATATTTTTAAATCTCGGTTGTTACAGGTGGTGTAAATTGGTCTAATGTAACTTGCCAGGCAACTCAGAAAAAACCTTGGATGGAAAAAAATCAGACATTTTCCAGAGGTGGAAGGCAGACTGAACAAAGAAATAATTCACAGGTAATTTGAATTAGGTTGGAGAAATTTGGTTAATGTAAGATGAAGTATTATAAATGATATAGGGGTTTTGAAGAGAAGTGTCCTTAATTTTTGTGATTCATATTGAATTATTTAAAAGTAAGATATATCTGTAACTTTCAAATGGTTTAGCCAATAAAATTATTAAAGTAACGAAACAAAATGGCAAAAATGTTGAAAGTAGGTGGTGTATATATGGGTGCATTTTGTACCATTTTCTACTTTCCTATATTTAAGGAATATATTTGGCTATTTCATAATTTTAAAATAGAATACCCTCCAATCCTGGTTCACCTGCAGACTTATCTATATAAAACAATTAAAAGCATTTTAATGCCTTAAATATTGATTCTTTGAACTTCAGGACTGCAGTCTTGTCCATGTGATTTTACTTGACTATAAACACAAGCCACACTCTGCTTATTGCTGTGCCATAGTGATGACTGCCTCCTGCCATAGTGTGGCCAGTCTGGGCAGCCTGGTCTTAGAGAGCAAGATCTAGCTGCAGTACAGCAGAGTAAGCTATATACTGCCACAGACTTCCACAAACTGTCTTCCTGCATTGGTTGTCTATGAAATCAGACACTTGTTTATTGGTCAGTATTTTTCCTTTTTAACTTTTTAGATAGACTTCCTGGATTCCTTAAATCTAGTTAAGGAATTAAAGTCATATGAATAGATCTGTGGAAGAACTGAAATAAGAGTAAATTACTAACGGATTAAATAGACTTGCCTGTTCCTTTGCCTCTCTAAAATGAAGTATCAGGAAAACAAGCAGAATAATGCCCTCTTCCCTATGGTTACTGCAAAAATCAATTGTTTGTGGCAGGCTTGTGAGGCAGTCTAGCTTTATTTGATTAAAAACAAAAGAACCAAAACAAGAATTGTTTAGATAAACAAAATCTACAAAATGTTCAGTTAAGTGATGAAATTTTATGTTGAAATTGTAAATGTGTGACCTGTGAAGTTTGCATCCTCAGTGCTGTTAACTATTTGGTATCAGTAGCCTGCTGAAGAGAGAATAACACTTATATGGAAAAACATTTTCTCTCTACTTCAAAACTGGTGGGAAATGGTAAAAGAACAACAGCAAAAAAGAAAATTATGAAAATACATGTAGTATGTTAAGTTTTGTTTATTTTGTATCTTCATTCCAAAAGAACTAGAGCCAGTTTGTTTTCTACTTCTGATGCTTTGTTATACTTTTCTTAAGCTTGTATTTGTTTGATTTTTGACGTGCAGAATCTTTTTTAAGTCAAAATATTTTCCCCTTTTGCAATTTACAATTATTTTTAGGTTTAAAAGTCTTTTAGAAATCAAATATTCACTTGTATGTTCTGCTTTTTTATATCGTAATGTTTCAAGACTTCCATTTGAGATTGATTTTGATGCATGGTACAACATAATGATGTCGATTTCTTATGTCTTAGATGTTCTTTCTAGGCTGTTTTTGTTCCAGTTAATAGAAATTTGTACCTTTACCATGCTATTTTAACTACTGTATTATGCAGTGATTTTTAGTATTTTTACCAGTGTTTTAATATTTGAAAAGGCAGATTCTTTCTATACTCCGATAAAACTTTAATTTTAAATGATGGAGAGAGTCTAAAAACTTAAGTTTTTTAAAAATGGTTTTGTTTTGTGAATAGGTTGTAAAATAAAAGAGATGGAAAGGGTTATACAAAATCTCATTTTCACCCGTCCCCCCTTGTCTTCTCCTATTCCCTTTATCTTTGCCCTATATCTATTCTGCTTTGACTAATTTCTTACGTACTTTTCCAGAATTTCATATAATTATAGATAAATACAAGTATGTATCTTATGTTTTATCCACTCTGTGCTCTGCTTTCATCACTTAACAATGTATCTTGGAGACATTTCCGTATTATTACATAGAGGGCTTCCTTACTTTTTAAAAAAAACAACTCCTATTGAATATGGATATATCATTGATTTGTGTAGTTTTAGTGATGGACACTTGAGTCATTTGAAAACTTGCTGTTATACATGCTACAGTGTCATTTAGAAATGTGTGTATGTATATCAGTAGAATAAATTTCTAAATAAGGGACTGCTGGGTGAAAAGATAAAGTCATCTTTGTTATTCAGTAAATATCACCAGATTGTACCGTTTTACATTCTCAACAGTAGTGTAGAGAGTGGATATTTCTGTATAGCCTAAGAAATCACATGTTTTTAGGATTTTAGATTTGCACCAGTTAGGTTAAAATGTGTATCAATGTAGTTGAACATCTTTTCATATGTTTAAGGGCCATTGTATTTTTCTGTGAATTTGTCTGATCATATCCTATACTCATTTTCTGTATCTTGATCTTTTGTACATTTTTCTAATTATTTTGATCAGGTTCTTTAAAAATTTTGGGCGCCTTTAGTTTGTAATATCAGTTGTAAATATTTTGCTAGGTTTTTCTTTTAATTTTTGACTTTGTTCATTATTATTACCATGCATAAGTTACTTTATGTTTTAAATAGCATTAAGAAATTTATTTTTATAAGAATATATATTATATCCTTGACTTTGTTTTTGCTTTTTAAAATGGCTTCTGGGTTTTAAATCATAGTTAGACAAGCCATGTCCCTACTCCAGGGTTATGAAAGAATTTGCTGTTTTCCTCTAGTGTATTAATGGTCTCATTTTTTTGCATTTAAATCTTTATTTCATTCGGAGTTTGTCCTGGCGGATGGTGTGAGATATGGGTCTTACTTTATATTTTCCAGGTGGCTACCCAAATCTCCCAACACCGTTTATTTAAAAATTCATCTCTTTACTAATTTGAGATAAACACCTTTATCACCTATTAAGTTATTTTTATATATATTGAAATCTGTTGTGCACCTTCTGTTTTGTTCCATTGATCACTAATCTGTCAACTCAGGGAGAATGGATTACCCTTATGATGTGTGGCATCTTTCTGTGTAAAAAAACAGTATGTCTTCCTATTTTTGAGTCATTCTTCTGTGTTCTTCAGAAATATTTTGTAGTTTTCTGAAAATAAATTTGTATATATTCCTCATGTCAATTCCTAGTATTTTTTCTTTTTTGTCGTGTATATCGGGCATGAAAACTTCAGTCTTTTAGTATTACTTTTGTGTTAGCCATTTAAGAATCTTAATATACATTTGAGGTTGTGGTTTCTGCTTTGTTCTGTTTTGTATGCGCACTTTCTAGCAACAAAACTCTTTTTCTTAGAAGAACTAAAAAAACAATGAGGTCATTTATTCCAGGAGGTAATTGAAATACTTTTACGTTTGGTCTTCATGAACTTTGTTGGGACCAATTAGTTTGATGGTTTTACTTTAATTCTGGAACTTTATGTCTCCAAGTGTAAGAATCAAGTTGCATTTTTTTTTTTCAATTTTCAATTGGTTTAGTATTTACAACCACATTGGTACTTATATACTAACTGGTTTACAAGAGGGCTTTTTTATGTAATTGTAATGCTGTTAGGAGGACAGATTTGCACTTATTTTGGGGGGTAAGGACTATACAAAAAAATGAGTTATACGCATGAGTTATTCTCTTGCTTTTTATTCCTACCTTGGGGCTTAATTATTAGTACTAATTTCAGTGTTTATGTGAATTACAAATTGCATTTGTTTTACTTATTTTCATGAGCCAATTTAAAAAATAGTTTATTATGAAAATTTGTAAAGAGACATTAAGTTGAAATAATTTTACAGGGAACATTCTATCAGGTAGTTGCTTTCTACAATTTTACTGAAATTTGGTTCGTCACATAGGTATTCCTTTTTCCATCTCTCGTTCATGTTCATGAGCCTATTTTAAGATGAGGTAAATATTTAAAACCGAGAAATTCTTGGATATCTGAGAAATTATCTAATTTCTTAGCAGGTGTTTATAGGTTATAGGAAGTAGCCCAGGCATCATAGTGCATATTCTAAGGAAGAATTAAGTTTTCTGTGTCACTATCCTCTTGACCTGGAGTTCTGTCATACAGCCTGTTTCCCAAAAGAGTACAAAAATTCTGTTGAACAGCAAATCTTTTAGACCAGTTGCTTAGCATGGGAATTGCTAGATGATTCCAGTCTTTTGTATACATATTTTTGATTTCAAAGTACAGAGCCTATATACCAGCACCTTCCATCTAGGTCTGCTTCAAGTTTTGTTTGTTTTTAGAATTTTGGGGTAACTGATAGTGAAGATCATACTTCAAGTCTTCTAAGCATTCTGGTTCAGAGAGGCATTTCATATTAGCTGCAATGGGTACTGAAGAGGGAGAACTTAAATTGTCTTAAGATTCTTGAAATGCTTCATGTGTTTTTTTCTTGTCCCAGGGCAATTAAACATTTTATAAATTTATTAGTAAGCTAATAATAATTTATGTGATTGACTGAAGATTAGGTACCAGAAAGGAGGAAAAAGTCTGGTGTGATGATTCTTGAAATGCTTCATGTCTTTTTTTCTTGTCCCAGGGCAATTAAACATTTTATAAATTTATTAGTAAGCTAATAATAATTTATGTGATTGACTGAAGATTTTATTCTCTTAAACCCATTTTCTTAGAAATAAGATTTTTAATTTTTAATCTATTAGGATTTTTTTTTTAAATCTACAGATTTTGGAAGATTTATAATAGTTTGATAAAAAGGGTAATGTGCAGTTTCTCCCAAGAGTAACATTTTGCAAAAACTATTATAGAATAACACAATTCAGATATTGACATTGATACAGTCAAGATACAGAACTGGATCCCTCATATTGCCCTTTTATAACCACACTTCTTTTCTTCCCCTCCAGCCTCTCCTAAAATCCACTAAAATCCACTAATATGTTCCCCCTTGCTATCATTTTTTCATTTCAAGAATGTCTTATAAATGAACTCATATAGTCCTTTTAGGATTGACTTTCACTTGCATAATTCTGGAGATTTATCCAGGTTGTTGGGTATTTCAATAGTTCATTCTTTTTTTTGTGGCTAACTACCGTTTTCATAGCATAGATGTATTACAGTGAGTTTAACTCTTCTCTCAGTAAAAGACACCTGGATTGTTTCCAGTTTTTAGCTATTACGAATAAAGCTGATACAAATGTTCATGTACAGGGTAGTAAAGTAACATGCACTAGTACTACTTTTCATACTTTCTCTATGACCTTATTTCTTAAAAGTTTTAAACTTTTATGATAAATGATGCACTTTTATGAAAATTTATTGCATTGTATACTTTTGTATACTTTTCTCTAAATATGTTAAACTTCAATAAAACATTTACTTAAAAGTAATTAGACATGTTTTCTCTTCCCTACCCGCCCTGGGGTTTGCTTAGGTTGGATTCAGATGCCGAGGACATAGTACTTCCTCAGAAAGAAGACAGAATTTGCAAAAGAGACAAGATAATAAGCAGTTAAACCCCAGTCACTCTCATAGAGGCGACTCAAATTCTGAGTCTTTATATTTTGAGGTATTTTTTTAAGCTCTTTTTGTAAACTGTTATAACAAATGTTATAAAAATTAAGAAATTAATTTTCTTACATTGTGGTAAGTACTTTTTATGTTGAGACATGTGACTCTACTATTAGTACATAAATTAGAAGTATTGACTCATTTTTGTCTTGGTTATATACAGTTAGTCTTCATTAGTTTTACTTTAATACATTTTTGTCATGAATATTCATCATTTTGAAGTAACATGTAGAGGTTAGAACTTGGTATTATATGGATTTCACCTCGTATAAAACTTTTTCCATAGTTTTTGTTATTGTTGTTCAGTCTATTTGTCAAGTTTTTCAGATTTGAATAGTTCAGTCTAAATTTGTGCTGCTAGCAAGGAGACTCTTTAACAGGCAGGCAAGTTTATGTTCGAATTGCAGTGTTTCTGTTTATTCATCTAACTGACTCTTGTTAGAGGCCTGTTTATATGTGTAAAGTAAGGTGGTCTGAATGATGCATTAAGGTGAGTAAACATATGACCCTTAGGGAGGTTGCTATGTAGTAGAGGAATGCAGACATGTATACTCCTAAGTACTTTCTTGAGTAAGGTTGGAGTTGAAAGGAGAGACAAGTCCCTTTGGATTTGGGGCTGAGTAGGAATAACATTTGGAATAGATTTTAAAGATGAGTAGTATTTGTTTGTGTCACTATGGTGAACAACATTCTAGGTAACTAATTTGAGCAACTCATTTTTGTTGGATCATAGTTTCTGTGTAATAGGTTAATAGGTGGAGATTAAACTGGAAAATGTGTTTGAGCCCAGAGGCTAGAGATATATATTAGATAATCTTAATGATTGACCTAAAAGACTCAAGAGTGCATCTTAGTTATTCTATTAAGAACAATACATGTAGCAGATTTATTATTTGCACTACCCATATGATTGGTTCCATATTACATTTAGAAAAAGATATTAGATTTAATTTTCGACGTAAAGGAGGATATTGGTTAAGAAATTACTTCGATTAAGATTTTTTTTTTAACTTTTAATCTTACTGACCGGTGTGTATAGTAATGCAGGATGTGGACTATATTAGCAAAATGCATTTTAAGCCATCTTTTTAAAAATCTTTTTTTCCAAATTATCTGAAATGCGATAAAATCATTTTTTTAATTTCTTTTCTATTAGAGTATAATTTATTAATAAAAATTGAATAGGGCATGCAGTAATACAAAGGATTGATGTGTGGATATACCATTATTTTTGAACAGTTAAATAAGCTGTGTTTTAGCATGTGAGAAGTGATCTTTCCTTTTTAAGACTGACTTTAAATAGTTTAATATTAGAACTATAAAAGCTACTTCCCCATTTTACATTACTCTTTAGCATTATAAAAATTTTTTCTTAAGAGTTTATTTCTTTGAACTCTATTTTTACTTAAAATGTGAAACTATTTTAGGATGAAGATGGATTTCGAGAACTAAATGAGAATGGAAAAGCTAAAGATGAGAATATTCAACAGAAACTTTCTTCAAAAGTAGTAAGTGACTTTTTAAAAATATAAGCAAAATATTTGAACATCTGTTGAACTATAGCTATGTTGAAAAGATATATAGGTACAGCCTGGTATAGAAGAAACAGTGTATTTAGTACTTAAATATTTCTTTTCAGCAAAGCTAGAACAAAGACACTTTCATTTGAAATTCATAGTTTCAATATAGACACGAAAATAGCATTAATTAAATGACATCACACAATATATACTTCATACTGAAACTTTACCAGTTGTCATAGAACTTTATTTTGGAGTTATTTTATTTTATTTTCAGGCCTGAGTGCAGACATCACCTATTGCATTAAACTGTTTTCTCTATTATTTCCCAGTCTAGAATGGTCTCACTGTCTCACTCTTTTCTTTATGACAGTGAATCCTTTGAAGAGTTTAGTCCAGTTACACTGTAGAACAGTGGTCCTCAATCTTTTTGGCCCCATGGACAGGTGCTCCTATGAGAATCTAATGCATGATGATCGGAGGTGGAGCTGAGGCAGTGCTGCTAGTACTGGGGAATGGCTGCAAATATAGATAAAACTTCACCTGCTCACCCACCGCTTACCTCCCGCTGGGTGTCCTGGTTCCTAACAGGCCAGGACCAGTACCAGTCCACAGCCCAGGGATTGGGGCTCTCTGAAGTAGAACATCCCACATTCTGTTTTGTCTTTCTTTATGATTCGACTTTGATGGAATTACTGATAAATGTTTTTCTCTGGTTATCATAGTTGGATGACTTACCTGAAAACTCACCAATCAATATAGTTCAGACTCCAATTCCCATTACAACTTCAGTTCCTAAACGTGCAAAAAGTCAAAAGAAGAAGGCTTTAGCAGCGGCCCTTGCCACGGCTCAAGAATATTCAGAAATAAGTATGGAGCAAAAAAAATTACAGGTATATGCATTTTTATGAACAAATGTAATAATTTACTTGGTACGTTTAGGGGGATGGACAGAAAGAGTGACTGTATTTGATTATATATCATCTTAAATTGCCACACTTTTCATACTAAAACAAAAAATAAATGTTTTCCTGTTTACCTTGCAGGAAGCTTTATCGAAGGCAGCAGGAAAAAAAAATAAGACACCTGTGCAGCTAGATTTGGGGGACATGTTAGCAGCTCTGGAAAAACAACAGCAGGCGATGAAAGCGCGGCAAATTACTAATACCAGGCCTCTGCCCTGTACAGGTGATGTCGTTGGTCTGAGCAGTTCGCTCTTTGGCTTTGCTAATATACTTTGCATGTTGTTAATCTAAATTATATAAATGTAAAATAAATCCAGAGTCTGCTCACCAGCTCCTCTCCTGTTACGCTAGTAGCCCCCATCATTGTGCTACGTTATAGTAGCCTCCTGTTAAACTGTCCTTCCCCAGCTCCAGTTTATTTTAAGGAGTTATATTTTTAAATACAAGCTGGATTATATCCCTCCACAGCTCAGAACCCTCCAGTAACTTTTCTTGTCACTTGGAGTAAAGCCAGAGTCCTGCTAAGGCCATCTCTTAGCTGATCCTGTTACCTTTTTATCCCTCATCGCCATTCTTTCCTGGCACACACTGTTCTAGTCATGTTAGCCCTCTCGCTGTCCCACAGACACACCCAGCATGCTCCTAGCTCAGTATCTTTGTGCTTGTTATTTCTTTTTCCTGGACCTCTATTTCCTTAAATAACAATATATAGATTGTTCCCTCAGATCCTTCAAGTTTCTCTGTTCAAATGTCAATTGGTGTACATTTTGAACCAACCAAATTTTTTTCTTCAAAAGTTTAAGAACCATAAGTAATTTGTCTCTAGAGCTGTTACATTATCCAATCTAAAACCAAGTGGGAAACAGGTGTTTTGAGCAAACATACATGTGCGTATGTGTGTGTGTATGTGAAAGGGAGAAGGAGAAGGGAGAGGGGAGAAGGATCTGGCTTTTTACTGAAACGGTAATTTATATTTTAGCAAACTGTCAAATTTAGAGCTCAGCAGTTCTGATGTGGTCTCTTCATTTCATTCGATAGTCTGTTTTAAAGGATAAGGAATAAAATAAAGAGAAGGTAAAGGCACTGAACAAAAAGCACTGATATTGAGAGGCAAGTTTGCATTTTCTGTTTTGTGGTGTTTTTTTTTTTTTTTTTTTGTAAAGGGTCTGTTGTTTTTAGATTAAAAGATGAGTAATAGTGTATAACTTTAATTTTATGTGCAAAATGTTTAAATCTATAGTTAGTAATCCATCCAGTTTGAAACTTAGCTTTGAGTAACTGTTAGTAAAAATAATATTGAATGCCTGCTAATAAGCTTTAGAATTGCATGTTGTTGAGGTGGAGAAAGTGGCAGTAACATCTCACTAAGCGTAAAGGACTCTAGGGAATAGAACTGGGAGCAGTATTGTGGAGGCATTATGGCCTAGTGGCTCTAAGCAGGGACTCTGGAGTTGAGCTTCCTGAATTTGAATCCTGTTCTTTCATCTGTTTCCTTGACAAGTTATTTAATCTTCCTGTGCTTCAATTTCCTCACATTAAAATGGAGGTAATGATAGTAATACCTGCTTCAGGATTATTTTGAGGAATAAATGAGGTGTAAAGTGCTTAGCAGAGTGTCGGGGTTATAATCATGCAATAAATGTTGACTAATTATTATGGAGGAGATTGTTAACCTGTGATACTTCAAATGACTATTACAAGTTTGATTCATGTAGCAAATGTTAATACATGCAAATATAAATATTCCATGCAAAGCATGGTGTCAAGAACTGTGAGATTACAGCTATGATTAAGATATATACCTGTGGAAAGAAGTTTATATTCTAGTCGGGGAGAAAGACATACACAAATAACTAATATAACATAGTGCCTTAGGAAAGATACCAATGGTTTTATGAACCTGTAGAAGAGGGAATGATTTATGTCAACAGGGAGATATGTGGAGGATGTCACAAATGACTTCATACATGATAGCAGTTTGACTGGGCTTTGAAGGGAGAGTAGTATTCTTCTTGACAGATAGAAATGAAATTAACCTCTAACCTATCACCAGTACTTAAATTGGAAAGCGTTGGTTGTAAAGACGTCAGCTTTCTTGGGAAATCCAACAAAAAGATGAGATGATGGTAGAGATGTGAGAAGATTGTAAAAAATTAATAAGGTTTTGTCTTCTTTCTTTTTTCTTTTTCCACTGATAGAATGTGGAAACAGGTCAAAGATGACTCTAAACTCTCTGACTTGAAAGATTGTGGTGGTGGTAAGGGCTGTGATGATACCTAACAAAATAAGGGTCATGGAAGAAGAATTTCGTTGGAAAGAACAGACTCTGGTTGTGTTGTATTTGAAATGCTAGTTAGGGAGATGCTGATGGTTCCTTTAATTTATAGTTATGTATGTGCAGTTTAGGTTAGAAGCCAGTGAGTTTCAGATAGAGATGATTGTTGTTGCTATGGAAATATGTAAGATTGTTGAGGGGAAGACAAATTAGGAAAAAGATGTTTAGGGGTAAAGCCTTATGGAATGCTCAGATTTAAAGAATAAAAGGAAAAAAAAACTAGAAAAATAGGTTTGAGAAAAAAAACAGAAGAGTGCAGTGTCACAGAAGGCGAGGATAGAATTGTGAGGAAGAGGATGTGGTCTTTGGTACCAAATACTGAAAAAAAAAAAAAAGAAAAGAAAAGAAGAAAGACTCAGAGAATTAGATTTGACAATGGCGAGGTTACATGTGATCTTGACAGGAGCAGTTTCAAGAGAGTGGATAGGGCGGAGGCCAGATTGTAATGATCTGGGAATTATTGATGATGAAAAAGCAGACTATTCATAATTTTAACAAGGAAGAGAAGGGGAGTAATGGTACCTTAGCTGAGGGGAAGGCAGTCAAGGGAAGGGTTTTATTGATTTTTTTTTTTTTTCCTTTCTTTTAAATAGAAAAGATTTTATCTTCTCTTTGGGAGTTAGGGAAAAAAAGAGTCTGGGTGTTAAGGAGGAACTTGAACGCTGCAAGGGGGAAGGAATAGAACAAGGTCTTCAAGGACTTAATTAATCCTGAAATGGGGTGGTTGGTGAGCCGTGGACAGGTGTAAGGATGCCTGCTGCCTCTTCTCGGGTGGCTTGTAAATTTGTATTGGATAGCATCTTCTCAGGGAAGTAGCAGGAAAAGCTTTTCCGCTGGAGTGAAATTGAGATTAGAGGTTTGGGACTGCTGACGGATTTGGGGGTAGCCACTGGAGAATGAGAGTATCAATCAGGCATAAAAGAATTGCTTAATAGTACTGAGACTGCAGCCGAGGGGGGGAAATTATCATTCTTGACAGACCGAAATGTGGAGAGAAGTGATGGATTACAAATAAGAGAGATTCTTATATAAGATTCAATAGAAATCAGGAGAGGTGTAGAGCTTTGAAATTGTAGAGGGAGTCTGGTTCTGATTGGAGACCACTTCCAAGGAATTGCCATGCTTGAGGGTTGCTTGCGGTAGAATAGTACCAATAATTTATATATCCCTACCTTGGATTGCTAAATTAGTTAATTGCATTGGTTTTTGTCTTCTTTATCTTATGGAGGCTAAAAAAATGGATGAAAGCTGTGTCTGAGGGGACACTGCACAGCTGTGTACTGCTCCAACAATTTGATGTCTCTTTTTCCTCTAGAAGATGTTCTTATTTTTGTAGATTTATTAGAAAATTTAAAAGTATGTGGAGTTGGCCATAATAATAAAACTAATGTTCTTGTTTGTTTTTAGTGGTCACTGCAGCTTCTTTTCACACTAAAGACTCTACTAACAGAAAACCTTTAACCAAAAGTCAGCCCTGTTTGACATCCTTTAATTCTTTGGATGTTACTTCCTCTAAAGCAAAAAAAGGAAAAGAGAAGGAAATTGCAAAACTAAAACGGCCCACAGCACTTAAAAAGGTAAATCAAAATCTGGGATGTTTATTTTACAAGGTAAAGAAGGCTTTAGATTTTGCAAAAGCAATTGTAGCATTTTAGCCAACAGATTATTGCAGAGTGTTACTAGGCAGCAAAAAGACAGCGACTAGCTAATTCAGGTTTGGGGATATCGTCAGCATCATGACTATCTTTCTGCGTTGAGTAAGGCCCTGGAGGATGAACTATTGTAGAAAGAATTCTTAAGAAGTTAGCATCCAAAAACATTGGACCCTAGGATTCAGAAGCCTTAGATTCTAATACTAATTTCAGTGCTTATTATGTAGTTTTATTTAGCAAACCTTCCTTACCCTCATCTTCTTCATTTGTAAGTCAGGGGTAATATCTGCTTTGTGTTAACTCAGTATTGTTGTAAGGAGGAGCAGAATGAGATAATCCATCTCTAAATAGTTGAAAACTACAAAATGTAAATCTAATGTAACTATATGACCTGGTTTTGAAACTTTTATTTTATCCATTTTCAGAGAAACTCTGGTTTGTCAACCAGAATTTAAAGGATGTAGCAGATATTTTATAGCTGTAGTATTATATAGCATAATTACCTCCCTTTATTTTGGTTTTGTACGTCCTTCAGCTTCAGTGCATAAAATTACATTTACCTTTTGCCAATCAGTTTCTATTTAGCGGGCGAAACACATAGCCAGCTAAACACGTAGCCAACCAAAATCCTCATGTCCATTTTTATGTGAATTGCTGTACCTTTGTAATAGTGAACATTTTAATCATTCAGTACATAAAGAGTGATCGGTAATTAAAGACTGGTAATGACTTTTAGGTTATTTTGAAAGAAAGAGAGGAAAAGAAGGGCCGTTTAACTGTGGACCACAATCTTTTGGGATCTGAGGAACCAGTAGAAATGCACTTAGATTTTATTGATGATTTGCCACAGGAGATTGTTTCCCAGGAAGGTAAGATCACCCCTTTCCCCCTTCTCATGGAATGGTTTAGAGTATTTTAATTGATAGGTAGTTATTCTCCTAATTGGAGGATATGCTCTATATTTTATCTAAATTTCTTTCTTTTTGCAAATGGTTTTTTTGGAAGATAATTCTGTGGGGAGATATTTAAAAGGAGGGATGGCAGTGTGTTACATGATAGGTCGATGGCATTTTTGAGACTGAAATCCTGAATTTATGGTAAACCCTCATGATGATGATCTCACCAGTGCATCCTCTAACCGTCGCAGCTCTTTTCATTTGTCTTCTTTTATATCTAGAACAGTGTTTGCCCTCTTTCTTCTCAGGCTAATTTTCGAGTTGTTTTAATTTTCTTTCTCACTTTCACATAATTAATACGTATGACTCGTCAGTAGGGAATTGCAAAGCTCGTTGTAGTGCAGAGTCCAGTCTGTCAGTAAGATTGAGTCCCGTACAGCAGCCAGCACATGTGATTCTAGTTGGGACCTCAGCAAAACCATAGCATCCTTATAATATCCTACCGTGGAAGAAAGATTTTAAGAAAGACTTGGCTAGGTCCCTTATTCTGCTGGCATATATTTATTCCTCAACTTAAAAAAAAAAAATACATTTAAATCTGATTTATATGTAGATTAAGTAGCAGTGTTCTGTGTTTTGAAAAATGAGTTTACTTCTAAGGATTGTTCAGCTAGGACATTTTTAGTTAAGATTCCCCTTTACTCTTAGTTAAATATCATTGTATTTGTATTTAGGTGTATTTATCCATCTGTTCATTCAGAAGGTGTTTATTGAACATCTACCATGCGTACTTTGGTAATTTGGAGTGGGAGTGGGAAAGTCAGGAAATTAATAAAGATAAATAGTTGACTGGTCCTGCTGCAAAAAGCTTATAATCCGGCAGGGAGATAAGAGGCTATATATGTAACTTTTGCTAATTAATGGCTTGGATATAAAAATACTAACTCATTTCCTGAGTTTAGCTGTTTAGGAAAGAAACAGTAACTGAAGGAGGCAGTTAAGAAATGGCAATTCAAACTGCAGCTTCCTGAGCACAGAAGTAAAGACCAAATGAGAGAAGCTGGGGTGGTGCCTGGAGAATCAGGAGTGGTATAGAGAGAATGAGTGAGGTAGAATTCATCACTGTCAGCAGCAAATTATTAAAAAAATAGTTTGTAAGGTGGAAAAATGGAGATAAAGGAGATGAGTAATATTTTCGCATATAGAAGTTAATAGCTTTGTTCTTCCATTTAAATCTTCTAGGAATACATGTTTTAGATAATACAAGTCTCTTCTGTGGAGACATGTAGGCTGTGCTTGATTTTTAAGAGTATATTTTAAGAGATAGTAGGAAGACTTTATTTTTATAGTGTATGAGAAATGTTTATTTGTGATATGACCAATGTCCAACTTGTTAGCTTCTGGAGAATTTGGAAGTGATACAAAAGAGAACTGCCATTCTAAATTGTGTTGATTAATATAGAGCTTTTTAGTATTTGAAGTTTTAAATTTTTTCTCCTCACCCCACATCTCCACAGATACTGGACTGAGCATGCCCAGTGATACTTCACTCTCCCCAGCAAGTCAGAATTCTCCGTACTGTATGACACCTGTGTCACAAGGCTCTCCAGCTAGTTCTGGGATAGGCAGTCCAATGGCATCTTCAACAATAACCAAAATCCACAGCAAAAGATTTAGAGAGTAAGTTTTAGTCTCATTATTGAGATCGAATAGTTTAAGTACCTTGACTATAGTTATGAGCATTCTTGATTTTTGTTTACCAGGTGGTTTTATTTAAAACATTTGCCTTCTGTCAACTATCAGGGTGTGAAAGTGATTTGAAAGTAAATATATTCTTTTTATATCAGATAGTGTTTATACCCTAGAAATTTGGCCTCTTATGTCTTATGTATGAAATGCCATACTGAGGGTTTCACTTTCCAAATGCTTTTGCTTTCCAAATGCTTTTGCTTTTTTGTTTATATTATTGACCCTTCAAAAAACCTCTTTAACCAAGTAAAACCAAGTTTCTAAGATCCCATTACATGAAGTGAATACATTACATGAAGCTTTTTGTTTTTGCGCAAATATTTCTAAGTTTTAAATTGCCCATCTGCGAATAACCTTGAACTAACAGTTATTGCTGTGAAGGATTTTAGGTTTTAAACAGTTGTGTAGATTAATTAATTTTACCTTTAAAAATGACATATGAACAAATCCCAGGGTGAAAGTAAAATCTGTGTGAATCCAAACCACATTGGTTTGTTCTATTCCTTTTCTTTAAACTATTGCTTTTGATTCCTTGTTTAGATTTGTGAAGTTAATGTCAGATAACAGATGTGGAGCAAAGAAAAAACTTGGAGAATAAAATGTTATATATGTATGAAATAAACAGCTTAAAGAAAAACAGAATGAAGAAAATTACATTTTCAATGTTTTTTTTTAATTTCATTCTTTAATTCCGCATACTTTAACTATGATAGTTAATCTTTCCTCAATTTGTCTAGTTATAGCTTCTCTGCTGACTTTGGTGTCATACTTATTTAAACACTTTTTACATAAACATAAAATTCCCAAAATACAACTTTTTTTTCACTAAAAAAAGGTAGGCCTAGATTTTCCCACTATATAATGGAATTTAGAAGTGGAAATTTGCTTGCTTGGTTATTCCTAGATTAAAAATGACAAATTCTCCATGTTAAGTACTTGTTTATGGTAGAGATTAGGGATGAGAACTAGAAAAGTAGAGTATAAAAGGAGTAAGTAAGCTTGGAGGACTTCTTATCCCTGATAACTATAGTGGCCTCACACCTATTTCCTTTGTATTTTTTTGCATTATAGCCATACATATCACAAAGAGCCTCAGTTAGTTGCTTTGTCTGATATATTTTGGTTTTAATTTAATTACTGAGTTCATCCTCCATAGCCATAGATTTTTGGAGTTAGAGGGACCATTGAGGCCATCTTACTTAACTCCTTATCTTTATGGTTGAGGGAGCCAGTGTCCCAGAGACTGACTTATCCAAGCGTGGAGGATGAATCATTGGTATTAGGGCATTCAGTTAGTGTCTACAAAGTTATATTTCTTTCCTACTAGAAGCATCTTTAATATTTATTAGAATGAAATAACTGTCTCCTTACCAAAAACATTATATCTGTTTTTTATCTAATAGCAGGCTAACATTTGATTTATATCCTTAGGAATTTAATAATTGGGAGTTTGGATAGTACTTCCCTGAGGTTGATCTTTTCTTTACACAAAAATCAATCTGTTGTAATTCAGAAAAACTCCTGTTTGTTTTTATTTTTTAATTGACTGAAGAACGAGAGTTTTAAAGACTTGATTTTCTTTA
>NW_006442109.1:22216828-22236871 GCF_000325575.1 Pteropus alecto
CTTTTATAGGTACTGCAATCAGGTTCTTTGTAAAGAGATTGATGAGTGTGTGACTCTTCTTCTTCAAGAGCTTGTCAGTTTCCAGGAACGCATCTACCAAAAGGATCCTGTAAGAGCAAAAGCAAGGAGACGTCTGGTTATGGGTCTAAGGGAAGTTACAAAACATATGAAGTTAAACAAGATCAAATGTGTTATAATTTCTCCAAACTGTGAAAAAATCCAGTCAAAAGGTATTTTACTTCAGAAGTGTTTTGGTAGTTATTTAGTATAATTATAAGATATACAGTGAATTTTAAAGTGGAAGTTATATGTCTTAGCAGTGTATAAGGCTAAAATATAGTATTGAGCCTGAGGAAAGAAAATGAAATCTTTCTGTACCTGAAATTAAGTAATAAAATTGAGATTGGATTGTAAAGAACATCTTCATCTGTGAACACTAGTGAAGGATTTAAGTTGGGCCAAACAAGTGTACCCTCCGTGTAATCAGTGGGGCCTAATAAGAGTGTGTTTCTTTACCTCTGCAAGTATATTCTGCTTTTTACATTTTTATATTACCTTTCTTTAATGGCCCTTTTCTCTTAAAAAAAGATTCAGAAAAAGATAAAGGTTTCTGCTTCTGCTTATGGTGATTTGTCTCTTAGAAACCAACAGTTACATACAGAGGTTCTCGGTTAAGCCGGCATGCAAGTACTTTGTACTATGTTAGGTACCCTTACTTGTTCTTTTTCGTGAAGGAGCCACTTCAGGTGATTGGAGTAGACAGATGCATCAAGTAGCAGTAGCAGGCATTTTCTCCAAAGGAGAGAAATACCAATAAAAACAGTATTGTATGTAGTCTTATTACCTGTGATAGGTTGCTACTTGATCTGAGAGATTGGATAAAGGAATCAGCCACTATTAACCATTTTAATTAACTTTTTAACAAATATTTATTGAATTGAAATTTCTCTCTTTATGCTAATCCCTGTGGAGAGACAAAAATACTAACATTGAAGGAATTTGGAATTTAATTGGGGAGAAAGAAAGTATGTACATATATCCATATATAGTATAATTCAAATAGGAAAATGTGCAGAACAGCATAAGTGCCACAAGCATTTGTAGAATCCTTTGCTGCTGTGTTTTATGCTTTAGCTGTTGGGTGCTAAAATAGCTCTATTTTGGAAATAACTAAATTAAAACCTTTACATGGGCTTACTTTCTCAGGTGGCCTGGATGAGGCTCTCTATAATGTTATAGCGATGGCACGGGAACAAGAGATTCCCTTTGTGTTTGCCCTTGGAAGAAAAGCTCTAGGACGCTGTGTGAACAAGCTGGTTCCTGTTAGTGTAGTGGGAATCTTCAACTACTTTGGTGCTGAGGTAAGACTAGAAGACATATACCCCTCCCTAACCCCAACCCCACCTCCAGACAGTACATTTTTTGTTGACACATGCCAGTGTTGTTTAAGCATTTGAAGATGATGACTCTCCAAGAGTGGAAAATTCTTGAGTATTATTACATTTCCTTTTTTAGTGTTTAACCTTTACATAAGTTAATCCTACAGCATTTTGAAAACATTTTTAGCTCCTATTTCTGCCAGTGTTTTTTTTCTTCTGGGTTCAACTATGTAGTACTTAATAATTTATTTAACTGCTGGGTAAAGATTATCCGATATTATACAATGTAAAATAATTTTCTTTAATCTAAATGTTGGTTATATTTTATGCTATTAGGAGTCAAGAGAGAAAAGAATCCTTTAACTGGAGAGGATTTCCCTTTATAAATGAAATTTCTAAACCAGGCATTAGAATAATTCTGCACCCATGCCACCTTCCTCTCATAGTCAGCAAGTATAAAGCTGTGCCCATAGAAGCCGATAATATAAAGATTATTTATTTAGAGTAATGCTTATTAACTGATGTTTTTAAGACTTTTTTGTTGATTCTAAAGTATTTTGGACACCACTAATGAATTGTTTTCCCTCTTCTCACCTATTCTATTTATATATATTTAAGTGTCCTTTCCTATCCAGTAATCAGGTTTGCATACCTCCATTCCCCTATCCATTCAGTTTTTCCCCAATCACCTATGAAATTATCTACCTACTCACCTATTCTCTATGAATATATAATTAATATTTGTGCTTGCTGTAGTTTGTGTTTCTTTCCCCCTCGACTGTGAGTTCCTTGTGGGCAGGCCCCTTTTCTTTGTATCCCTGGCACTTTTCACACTACTTGAGTATGAATAGGTGATAAATGCGTCTTTAATAAATTCTGTGGTAGATGTATTTCTGCCTGAATGATATGTGAGAATTTGGGTGATAAATACCTCCATGGGAAAGAAGGATCACATATAAGACACCTGATTAAAATGTACTCCTTTTTTGTTCACTGTTAGAGTTTTATGGAACATGAATGGGATCAAGGTCAGGAAAAGTTTACATGTTGTTTTCAATTGTATTGACTTCCTACTGAATTATATATATACTAGGTTATTTTTATGCTTGCCAGTTTTGTGTGTACATTGTTTTACTTGCCTTCTACTCTTTTGAGGTAGGTAAGTTATTGTTTAAACCAAAATACACTGTTAAAATGGAGGTAAAGGAAATATTGATATATTATCCATTTGCAGTAATGTCATAGTGAACCTAAGTTATTTTTACCATCTGATAAAACTAACCTTTGAATTAACCTTCCTGTCCTTACACTGACATTCAAGGCTTATCTCTTCATTGATAGTTTCTTTCTTCAATTTTATTTTCTTCTTTTTATATTCTTTTATTCCCAGCAATTTGTTTTATTTATATTATAAAACCAATGTTAACTCAAAATCACATATCTACATGCTTATTTTCTTTTTATTGGCTTGTTAAACATTGCAAGCAAATATTTATGTAGTCGATTACATATAACACATAGGGGCTGTTTTTAACAGAATCCATCTTCCCTTTTTTAAAATAAGTAAAGCCTGAACATATTTTTCATATTACTGGTAGTTAACACCATCCTCCTAAAAAATTTAACACAGCAACAGCGTTTATCGTACCTGCTACTTTAAACAGTTTGAACTGCAGCTGGGTAAAGCATGCGGCTTATGTTTTTCTTAAGTTTAATTTTCAGAGATATTATTTCATAGCAATATGACACTTTTTTGCCATGCTTTCATCTTGTTATGGTTTATACTTAAATGACAGTGCCTTGGTAAGAGAAAAAAAATTGTGTGGCGCTTTTTCTCCTTTTGTCTGAAAACATAATTTTATATGTAAAATTGAATGTATTCTTACAAATGTCCAGGTCATGTTTACCATCTGAAATTTTTTACTTAATGTATGAGTGTTTTGCATTGTGATACTAAATCAGGACATTAAACAGGAGTAGAAGGTTGTTGAATTATGATGTAAGAACTACTAAAAGTTGTTTTTTGATTGTCTCTCTGGTGGCTATGGACGCTCCAGTTTTCTTTGGACATCATTAAACATGATTTTTAAAGTACAACTTTAATACTGTATGAATTTTGCCATTTTTATGAACATGAGTATGCTCTATCACCTAATATTTCACCAGAATTATTAATTCCATTCATATTTATTTCTATTTCACTGATGGAAGAACTTCTGGTTATTTAGCTCCCCACTCTACTTCCAGGCTCTTTATTCTATTTTCATAGTTTGCCTTTGTCCCAGTATCTTTGGCTTGTCTGTCTTATAAGTGTCATATTTTCATCATCTTCAAGGCCCCCGCTAGCCATATCATCACTGACTTATTTTTAGTCTCCTTCAACTTTTTTCCACAAAGAAACATTACAGGAAACTTTTAGTTCTTGTGGAGAGTGCCATCTTCTTCTACATCTTTGGACATCACCCTCCATACATTCGTTCCTTTATGTTCTAACTCACATAAGATTATTCATTGCTCCCCAAAGGAACCTTGTACTTTTTAAAGTCTGTATCTTTATTCATAGTTTTGCATGCTTAAGAATGCACTATTTCCATCTCTCAAAATTGTACCTATTTTTCAAGGCCTTTATCAGATGTCATATTACTTCATGAATTTCTCACTGATGCCCAGCAGTTAGATTTAACATTTTCTGCAAAGGCCAAAACACTTTGTACATCTCGAGGTATTAAAGATACTGTGCCTTAAATCATAGCTGTGTCTTATTTTCTCCTTCCAGCCACATGGAATTTTCCTTGAGAGCAGAGTGGTGTTCTAGTGGTCTTTGTACCCACTCTAAGTGTCAGGTGCTAAAGGGTGCAGTTGTTGAATTGATAAACTCTACAAGAACTTTGAATATATCACACTTAGTGACTAGTATTGAATCAAGAAATTTTCTCAGTCTCGTGATAATTAAATAAACAATGTATTTATAAGGCTATAAATACATTGTACAGAGTATTTATAAGGCTCTGTGGTTTGCATACCATTTGGACTTTGTGCTGATTGAAAGTGTATCTGATTCTGAAACAGTAGAGATATTTATTGCTAATATTAGAAATAAAAAGTTTAACAAAAAGTGGGCTAATCAAAATCTCTTTCTTTTTAGAGCCTGTTTAATAAGTTGGTAGAACTCACTGAGGAAGCCAGGAAAGCATATAAAGATATGGTTGCAGCCATGGAACAAGAGCAGGCGGAGGAAGCCTTAAAGAACGTGAAAAAGGTGCCCCACCACATGGGGCATTCTCGGAATCCCTCTGCGGCAAGCGCCATTTCTTTCTGCAGTGTTATTTCTGAACCCATCTCTGAAGTAAATGAAAAGGAGTATGGTAAGTTGTTACATACCATTTTAAATGACTTAAATTTTGAAATAATTCTAGTGATTAAGATCATTCGAAAATGATTTTCCATGCCATCTTTCATTTTTATCTTTGTAATTATTCAAAATTTCCTGAAAATTTTGGTTTAAAGGTTGCATTAAACATGTCCATTAAAAATTAAGAGAATATTAAGAGAATATTTGGGGCTGAGGCTTTCTTTGAGACCCTGGCAGTTAGTCACATTTCCAAAATCTTTAAAAAAGAAAAGAAAAACCTTAAAGAGATTGAAAAAGCAAAATGCACTGTAGTTGTGACCTATAACTTAGTAAGTTCTGGGAAGTTTTATTTTAATACTTTATACTGAATTATTAAAATTTTGTATTTTCTAAGTAAATAGACAACGTGGATACTATTAAGTCTAAGCTTATAAAACTAGGCATATGGCATTCATTTTGAGTTAAATCTGATCGTAGTCAAAAAAGAAGTTGGACTAGATAGCAGCATTTATGGGTAGTGTTTAAAGTAACGTTATTTGCTACACTCTACATGTTAGTATTTTTCTTGCCTTGTTTCTATAGCACTTTAAACACTTAAGTCCTTTACATTTTTTATCTAGTTTCTGATTGGTTTCCCTAATTTTTTTTCTTTTTAAAAATAGCATAACCACCTCCTTCAACTTGACTTTTACCTGGGGGTTTACCAAATAGCTTGTTGCCACCTAAAGTTTAACATGTAAGAACTGAGTCCTCATCTTCTCCCTTTCTTCTCACACTCCCTTTCCTGGTCTTTCTGGCTGTGATTGTAATTAAATGTTCGGAATGCTTTGGACAAAGCTACAGACCAGAGACAAAATAATTAGTTATTGTGAGCCTTTAGGAAACTGTTGGTCAAGTTTAGGTGGTACTGGCATAGAGGCAGACATATTTCTTTGGCTGGAATGATACTAGTTGCAAATAAAGAAGATAACGTGCCAATTTGTAAATGAGATCATGCTATATAGTATGCCAGATCTCAAAGGCAAGCTGCAAGGTAAATTCATAAAGCTGTGGATTTGGGCCCATGAAAAGAAAAGCTATGAACAGAACCTCTCAGAGGTTTAGAAGATGTTTTCAGAAAGCACCAGATTTAAACTGTTCAGTGATTGAAGCCTTGACTTTTTACACTCTGCTTGAGCTCTTTACGGATAATTGATTAATTTCTGCCTCAGATTTCTCATTAGTAAAATAAGGAAGGTTTGTCTAGGTCATCTGTAAGGTTCCATTCAAAACAAAAATCCTGTGGGCTAATGGTTGAATCCTAAGGAGGGATTTAGAACCTTAAAGATTCTGGCCTTATGAGCTGGTTTATCTGGGAACCAAGAAAATTGAGTGGAAATAATCATAGGTAACATTGAGAACAAAGTATAAAGTTACTCTATCTATATCAGATGCATTCAGCAACAAACAAAACCTAGTAAGGGGGCCTAGGAAATTAGGTTATTTAATTTAATTTCACAATGTCACTAAGTTCCCCTAGCTCTTCCCTTCTTTCTGTTCTTTTATTCTCAGTCTGTGGCTTCTTATTCTTGTGCTTATCATTTCATCTTTAAAAGTGTAGCTGCTGTGGCTCTGGACCTCACAACAGTGGTCAAAAACATTAGGTTGAGGCAGTGTGCTCCTTTTATCAGTGAAGGAAAACATTTTCAGAAGACTTCCTCTTCTTGTTCATTTGTCCAGAGCTGATCATGTGACTACATTTAGCTGCTTGCAAGGGAGGCTTGGGCAAGAGACTTATTGCAAAGGGGAATAGGATAGCCACGATGATCTAAGAACTGTTTTAATTCATCCCTTGGGACTGAGTTCAAGTCCATCTGAAATTTGAGGGTTCTGTTGGCCAGAAAGAAAATGGGGAATGATTGTTGGGTAGACTATAAATAGCGGTTTTTATGCCATCCTGGTACAAGATTGTTAAAATGTTTTCTTTTGATTTCCATGGTTTAGAGAAAAAACAAGGCTGTAAAAGGGATGCTAATTATTGGTAGAACAGAACGTCTTCTATGGTAGCCCAGTCTTACTGTCCTTTGTGTACACCTTAATTGTGCTCTTTGCTTGTGTTTTCCTTCTACCTGTGCTGAGTCTCAATTCTGTCATATTGACATGAAACAAATAGTTTTGAACATAAATCCCAACTGAACTGTAAGTTCTTTGAAAATAGGAACTTGGCACATAATGGACACTTGATATATAATAATAGCTCAGTTACTGAATTCTTACTATGTGCTAGGCACTTTTCTAAGCAATTCACATTTTTTAAGGCATTTAATCTTCTGAGTGACTCTGAGATAAGAAATATTGAACTACATTTTATAGATGAGAAAGCTAAGATGAAAGGAGATGAATGACTTGCCAGTGTCACAGCTGGTAGGTCTCACTGGAACCTTCAGTGTTAGTCACTGTGATGTGTATTTCCTGTCTGTTGAATGAATGCTCAGTAGGACCAAGCAGTTTTGAGGGGAGGACAACCTCAATGTCTAGTTCATCCATCCTATGTTTCCTGCTTATTCTCTGGCATCACGCCTTCCTCTATAGGCTCTTGAACTCATTGGCTCGTTCATCTACTCTATACAGCAATCTAAGACAGCTTCCTTGTGTATACTACTAAGAGAAGAAATACATACATCTTATCCTCTGACAAACTCACTAGTAACTTGAAAGTTAAAAAGATAATTTTATAAAGAGCCAATAAACAAAACAGGAATGCATAGAAGAGATTAATAAGCAAATATGAGCTTGATTGAATAAGTTCTGCAAAAATAAATAATTCTGCTAAAATAAATAAATAGTTTTGGATAAGTACCACTTCCAGGTTTGTCGAGATCTTAGATCTTGCCTTTAACTTACTTTCCAGTCCCTTCTTAAAAAGTAGATTTCTCGATGTTCTTTTCCGGCTTTAGACTGCCTTCCTGCAGTACTTCAGACCCACACCTCCCCCCACAGTCAGATATCTCCTGTCCCCTAGAGAAAGATGGCACTTTTATACCTACTATATTTCTCCCTATCGTGTTCATGTGTTTGCCTGCTCATCAACTGTTGATTAAGCCTCACCTATTACTTTAAGGTGTGAGTCTGGGTCCTCCCCTGTGGATATGTGACCTCAGTGGCTCTTCGATCATGGTAACAAGACACTCGATGGCTAATTGCAGAGTTCCTTGTGTCTGCTTTCCAAGGACAAACCTCCCTTTTCTCTCCAAAGGACCCATCTGGCTTTCAGCTCTTCTACTGAGTAGATGAATACTCAGGATCAAGTCTGGAGAGAGGTCAGCCTGGCTCTGTCTACTGACCTCTTTCCTTTTTCCTGTTTTTGACTCACTGTCAGAGGGGATGGTGGGACTTTTCCCAAGACTCCAAGTGGACTCTTATACTACTTTTGAAGGAGGAAAAAGATTGTCGGAAGGAAATGTAAATGTGCATCTGAAATTTTAAATTTTTTTATGCCTTTTTAAAGGGTTTTTTGTTTTTTGGTTTTTTTTTGCATAATATATATGAAAAATTTCATTTTAATGGTTAGGTTTTTTTTCCCTCCAGTACTTACTGTATGCCAACCATAGGGATACACAGATGAGCAGGACTGGGAATGAGGGAGGGAGGAGGAGGTGGGGTAGTAAACACAAAACAAATGCTTTGAACTGTATATGCAAAAAGTACTGTGAGAGTTCAGGTTAGTGACTGTTTCTCTTAGAAAAGTCAGAAAAGCCTTCACAAAGCAACTGACATTTAAGTGTCATTATCAAGGATGAGTAGGAGTCTGAAAGGTAAAGGAGGAAAACACATCGCATGCAGAAAGAAGAGCTTATGCAAAACAAGGAATTATAAACAGAGTGTGATTTTGGGAGTAGTGAGAATTTAGTGTGACCCTGAGCGTGGAATATGTGACTGGGGGTCAGAGTGAATGGGACCAGAAAGATAGATAAGGGTCAAATCATGAAGGGCTTGGCCATGGCAAGCTCAGGAGTTTAGATTACTAGGGTAATAGCCCATAAGACAGTGATGTGATCAGTTCACAAAACCAATTCGGAAGATACTATAGATATGCAGCAAGCTAAAGAAGTCTCGAGCTAAGATGATAGTGACCAAATTTAGTAGTTTTTGAGCTAGAAGTGACATGTTATAGTTATGAGTTCAGTGGAATGAAGGGATACAGTAAGGGAGAAAGATAGGGTCAAAGATTACTATAAGGTATCTTTTGCTTCGAGAGTGTGAGAACAATATTACTGAGAATGAGAATATAGGAGGAGGAATAGATTTTTTTTTCATGAGGTAGGAGCAAGAGTGGGAGGGACCTCTTCTACACTTTGAAGTAGCTGCAGGAAAGGAAGGATTTTTATAAACTTTGTGCCTTGACTTCAAGTACCCAATATGTGCTTCAAATCAATATATAGTCGATAGGTGACAATCAAGTCGAATATATTAATGAATAGTGCTTTATCACTACAGCTTAATCATTATACCTGTAAAATATAATAGCAGCTGTAATACAAGTAGAAGGGGATTTTTATTTTAAAAAATAAAGAAGTAGGAATACGTCAAACTAAAAAGTTTCTGCACAGCAAAGAAAACCATCAACAGAATTAAAAGGTAACCTACCGAATGAGAGAAAGTATTTGCAAATGATTTATTCAGTAAGGGGTTAATATCCAAAAAATAACTTATATAACTCAATGGCAAACAAACAAACAATCCAATTTAAAAATGGGCAGAGAATCTGAGTAGTAGACATTTTTCCAAAGAAGACGTACAGGTGGTTAACAGGTACCTGAAAGGATGCTCACCATCACTAATCATCAGGGAAATGCAAATCAAAACCACAATGAGATACCACCTCACACCTGTTAGAATGGACATTATAAAAAAGGCAAAAAATAACAAATGTTGGTGAGAATGTGGAGAAAAGGGAACTGTAGTGCACTGTTTGTGGGAATGTAAATAGATATAGCTAATATGGAAAACAGTACGGAAGTTCCACAAAAAATTAAAAATAGAATTACCATATGATTCAGCAATTCCACTTCTGGGTATTTATCCAAAGAAAACAAAACACTGGTTCAAAAGGATATCTGCACCCCCATGTTCATTGCAGCATCATTTACATAGCCAAGATATGGAAACAACTTAAGTGTCCTTCGATGAATGAATGAATGAATGAATGAAGAGAGTGTGGTATGTTTACATATACAATCGAAAATTATTCAGCCATAAAAAGAATGAAGCCTTCCCATTTGCAACAACATGGTTGGATCTTGAGGGCATTATACTAAGTAAAATAAGTCAGACAGAGACAAATGCTGTATGACCCTAATTATATGTGGAGTCTTAAAACAAAACAAAAAACATCAAGCTCATAGTTACAGAAAACAGATTGGTGGTTGCTACAGGTAGGGGTTCAGCAAAATGTGTAAAGAGGGTGAAAAGGCACAAATTTTCAGTTATTAAATAAGTCATGGGGATATAATTTATAGGGTGGTGACTGCAGTTATTAATACTGTATTGCGTATTTGAGAGTTGCTACGAGAATAGATATTAAAAGCTCTCATCACAAGAAAAAAAATTTGTAAGTATGTATGGTGGCAAATGTTAACTAGACTTACTATGGTGATCATTTCACAGTCTATACAAATATCAAATCATGAAGTTGTACACCTGAAACGAATATGTCAATTATACTTTAATAATTAAAAATAAAGTGGGGAAAAAAAATAAAGAGGTGAGACAACTGTCCTTTGTCTCTTGATTCCTAGTATATTTTTAGCTCTAAACTGACTTACTGTCATTAAAAATAATTTAGATTATCACCACTGTATTATATATATAATAACACTCTTTTTTTGGCTCTCAAAGTCACTTGTGAAGTCAAGCCACATATATTATAAAACAAATTTTCACAAATGTCAGAAATGCATGGATGGCTTCTTTGCTTATAAGTGAAAACAAGTCTTGTTAACAGGCCGAAAGACATCTCTCAGGTAAATTTTTTCTTCTGGACATCTTGGCTCTGCTATTTGTGACTTGTGGATCCTGAGCGCAATACATACACCTCAAGTCCAGAAAAAAAAAAGTTAGGCAGTTCGATTTTCATGAATATATGGATTTTATGTACGAATGTCAGTAAACTATTGGTGTAAAGTCTTTTGCATTCTCAAGCTCTAATACACTTAATTTTTTCTCCTTTTTTAAAAAATCTTAAATGTGTATTTTTGAGAATTGTTTTCCTTTCATAACATTTGATCTAGTACTAGAATAATCTGCTTTTAGTTTTTCTAATCAGTTGGTGAGCCAATAAATTTCTTGTCGTTTGTTTTTCCCTCTTTTATGAGTTGCATGATTCTCATTGTTCTGATGTTTGCAGAAACAAGTTGGAGAAACATGGTGGAAACTTCAGATGGACTGGAAACATCAGAAAATGAGAGAGAAGCTTCCCGTAAACATAACAGCACATCTGAAAAACCCAGTAAACTTCCATGTGACACAGCCCCTGTTGATAAGCAGTCGTCTCTGGTGGCTACAGGCAGTACTACCTCAGCTACAAACCTTGGGAAATCAACAGTGAGTGACAAAGAGGAAGTGAAGCCGGATGACCTGGAGTGGGCCTCACAGCAGAGTACCGAGACCGGCTCTTTGGATGGCAGTTGCCGAGATCTTTTGAACTCCTCCATCACTAGCACTACAAGCACTCTTGTTCCTGGCATGCTTGAAGAAGAGGATGATGAAGAGGAGGAGGAGGAGGAGGAGGAGGATTATACTCACAAACCCATATCTGTAGAAGTGCAGCTCAACAGTAGAATTGAGTCTTGGGTCTCTGAGACCCAGAGAACAATGGAAACTCTTCAGCTTGGGAAAACCCTTAATGGCTCTGAAGAAGACAATGCAGAGCAGAGTGGGGAAGAGGAAGCAGAGGTGCCTGAGGTGCTGGAGCCAGGGATGGACAGTGAGGCCTGGACTGTTGACCACCCAGCAGGTCTGGAGGAGCAGAAGCCCAGCAATCGCAGCTCTGTGAACAGTGAGCACTCTGATGCTAATTATGCGCCCCCAGATCTTTAACTCAGGAGATGTCAGCTTTCTGTCCAACTGTGTAAGGGTTATAGCCATTATCTTTTATGCTTCATCTCAATATTTTGCACTGTCTAGTATTTAATATATGTATTTAATTCCTGACAGAAATATTTTTGTAGCTGTCTTTTACTTGTTATGATCTATAGCTTAGCTTTTAATTAGCATCTAGGTGTCTTTCTAAGAACTATGTGGAAAATTCAGAATTGTTTCAGCTTATTTTGTTATGGAAAATAATGATTGAAAGAAGAACAAGAATAGGTTTTAAAGAAAATAAGTTTAAAATACCTATTTAGAAACATTAGGAAAGTTAAAGGTCAAAGTTCTAAGGACAGGAACAGTTATCAATGTTTGCTTCAAGACTGTGCTTCCTTCACTCTGATTTGTCTGGCCAAAAAGCTGTTTGGACTTCTTTTAAAAAGAACTAGTGGTAGAGTTGGGGGGCGGGGTGAGGGGGAAAAACTGAGAGTAACTAAGTCCACAAAGTGTATTTTTGTTAAAAATTGATGCAACTTTTATTTGGTCCACAAATACTGGTGTCAGAGGTCACTGATCAATTACAATTGATCAAAGTTGCTATGGGCATAAACAGCCTCTAATACTTAGGCTAGCAAAGGTGCCACCGTGATAGATTAGAGCTAGCCTTACTTGTAGAAAGTGATAAATGTCTTTACTAGTGAAAAGTCACCCATGATAGGACCTTCCAGGTTTTATCTCTTATTTGCTTCTTACCTCAGGAATGCTTTTGTACATAGTCATATTTACACAAAGTTAGGCAAATTTTGACATTGAATAATTGTAATTGTATGACTGCAGCACTTAAACTATCCAGAAACAAAGTCTTATACTGGTGTGTTCTCTTGCGTGCTTCTTATTCAGGACCTTCTGAATTTGAGATATGGATTTGATGGGGTATCCAAACTTGTCCTGAGTGAAAAACTGTTTCACCTTTTAAAATATATATATAATATATATTATATATATATATATTACCCCTAGTCTTGAGCACCTGCCACGTAACACTAACCGTAGTTACTGATAGGAGGTCAGGGAAAAGAACTGTACACAACTTATAATGTGTATCTTGATAATTAAGGCTTAGAAGAGGAAGTTTCGAAGAAAAGAGAAAGTTGTTCTAATTGTGCTGAAATTATTAGCTGATTTAGAGTATGCAGATAAACACAGGTAATAATTCTTGATCACTATTATTTATCTCTGCCCTTCTCTAGGAATGTGTATACCTGCTTGGGATAAATTAAACTTAGTAAGCTAAATGTTTTATTTGCTAGTCAGTCACCACCTGGTAGTGAGTGACCTTTACAAGTTTATGTATAGTGGGAGAATTACAAATTACTTATTTTTCTGTCTTTCCTCCAGCTGACCAACACACATACACCCACACACACACAAACACACACATACACACCACCACCACCACCACCACCACCACCGCCACCCCCCCGCCCCAGTTTTACATGTACAGGCTCCCGTAAGCAGGCAAAGGACTGGGGAGGGTGGGTGGTTTTCCTGTCCTGGTTTTATGGAGCAGGCCTTCCCTCACAGAGGGAGAAGGGAAGAATTGGGCAGGTTCTTTAGGGAACTCTTTGGGACTACTGTGCTCGTTTAGATGTTTTATAATGCTGGCATTTAATTACTAGAGATATCAGATTCTTGGTCGATGATTTAGTATTTGTCAATTACGAAAGTTTAGGAACATTGCTGTGTAGAAAAAGTTAGTCAGGTTTATTAGTGTGCTAAAAGGGGACGTTACTGTCCTGTCTAAACTGTTCTCCAGTATAGATTTCTTAAGCACAAAGTATCCAGTACTTAAAGGAACACAGCATGTAAGGAATGAAGCCTCTGAAATAGTAATCATGAATTTATTTATATGTGGCAGATCTTACTGTCTACACATTTGGAGATGTTATCTGGCTTAAAGAAATGATAGAGTTTTTGAACTACTGACAATCTTAAAAATGAATTTAAAAACTTTTCATACTTTTTAATGGTGAAAATTTCCTTTGCTTGGTGTCAGTGGTTCAGAGACTCTTGATCTTGATTGAAGTTATGGTTTTTCAAAGGTTTCTTGAATTTTATATCTCTTCTGAACGAAGATTGTCATTTTAGATTTTTGACATTTATATGAAAAGAGAAGTTGAGGAAATCTTCAGAACACCAATATTTTTTCATTTTGCTAGAGACTTTAGAATTGTTCAGTTATGTGTTCTATAAATGATTTTGCATGTGCAGTATCTTCTGCCAGCAAATGGAAGGGACCACAGTTCTTTATAAGACAGGTCACCTCTAGAAGACGACCCAAAATTTATTAAAGGAAATGCTACTGTGTTGAAGGTATGCTTAAATAAATGTTAATAATGTCTTTATAATTTGTTTCCTTTAGATAAATTCTGGAGTTTCTGTATATTATATACATGAGAAGGTTTGAAAATTAAGGAAGTGGTTTTTTTGGATCTGGGGCGAGTGACTCTTTGGGGATCTAGAGGGAGAGCTAATGGTAAGAGTAAGGGTTCATCATCATAAGAAATAAAAACCATAGTGATTTTTTTTCTTAGTGTGTAGAGATTGTTTTACTGGCAATAATTAATATTAGATTTCTATTTCAATATATAAATATATGAATTACAGTATAAATTGCACTCCCCAAACTAGATATCTGCTTTAGTAGATTTGTTTGCTGTGAAGATTACTTCTCAAAAGACAAATGTTCCTATTAATTTTTGGTTTAAATATGTCTGTAAATGATGTAATATATTTCTTTTGACTAAACATGGGAAAATAATCTGTGTTATACATTGAAAAGTTTATAAAGGCTTTGACTGGTGGTCATTTTTGCAGAGATGGTATTTTATATCCTTCCAGTATTTGGAAAAGAATTAGTCAAAAGGAATTCATATAGTTTCAATATTGAGAAATTAATATCCAAATAATGTACTTGTCTGATTTCTTAATAAGCTGAGGGAGGTGGGCGGGGTGGTAATTGTAATGTGCAAATGAGTAGTGAACTCTACATTCATTTTTTAACTCTTTAACATAAAACTGTTAAATCTTAACACATTTGTTACTTTAATATATGTATAAAGAAGTATTACTGTTTGTAAAGCTGCTGTTTGCTTTAAAAAAAAAAACCTGTCACTTAAGTATTTTCTGTATGTTGTGCCAACACGTTAGAACATTAACTTATCCATTTAAAAACTTTATCTTTTTTTGATTTGAAAAACTTTCTGTGAAATAATTTATTTGCAGACATCTTCCTTCTCCCTTGCCCCTTCTAGCCTTCACACACATCACAGAATCAACCAAACTGTTTGCCTGATATAAAATCTGAATCCTAATTAATTATAAAAACTTAAACTTCGTTGGCACATCACACCTTAAAAGTATTTGTATTATTTTATAATTTAATTTCTAAATATACTACGTAAATTTATAATTTAATGTCTTAATTGTGATGCTTTAATAAAAAACTAGCAAAAATTAGTACCAGTTATAACAAGAAGGGATTTTCATCTTGTTCTTTTGCTGTATGAAGGATAATTGTTATATCACATATTAGGAGTAATAATCACAGCTTTTTTGCACTATGTAAATACTAGTGAATATTCTTCTGTAACTAATAAAATGATTATTGAAATGTAGTCTGTCATTTCAGAATAGGAACTTATGGAATTTATGACTTGCCCATCATGTAGGATAGAGAAAAAAAGTACAGCTAGTAGTAGTGCTTAGTATTCTCATGGTTTGCCAAAGAAGGTTGTAAAATCTGCAGGAAGGAATTAGTAGTAAAAGTCTCCATTTGGATTGGTTGGTGTGATCTGTGGCATGGGCATAGGCATCTAGCCAGAGACCATCCTAGTGTTGGGAGAAAGTGCCTAAGGCTTCCTTTTTGTGCTAGTTACTCTGTGCCAAGTATTTTTCTAAGCCTCTTCCCAGTATTGTCTCTTTTAATCCTCACAACAGCCCTTTGAAGAAATACTATTTTTCACTTTTTAGATGATGAAATAGTAGTCGTGGAGATGTTAAATAACTTGCCCAAGATCACACAGCCGGTAAATGATAAAACTGGGATTCAAACTCAGTACCATGGCAAGGTCCACGCTTTTACTCACTGTGCTTTGTTGTGTCTCGGCACAAAATGCTCGATGCATTCAAACCAAACAGAGCTTCCCTCTGCTGCCTCCGATGTCTTGTGGAATGTGAAATGTGCCAGGACTGAGCTGCTTGCCTCAGAGACCACATTTACTGAGCCTCACCTGATCACTCTCCCTAGACTAGTCCCGGACCTAGTCAGTATGTTACATGGAATCTGAAAAGGATAGACACATCTGTTAAAAAATAGGAGGATCACTAATTTTCATAATGAACAGTAATGAACTTGATGACTGCAAAAAAAGGTGGGATGCCTTTTAGTTGTATCAGAATTTTTTTTTTTTTTTACCTTTTGTACCACTTCTGATGAAGTTCCTTTTCTAACAGTGATCAGTTTTTCTTCTAACCGACCAGAAGAGGGTGTGCATGGCACCTGAGAACAGTCAAAAGCTAACATGTAATATTAATAATTTTTTAAAGTGAGGAGAGTGGGAAGAAATACCCGGAACCATGGGCTTTGCTATAAATGTTTAGCTCTGAGTCTAAGCGCAGAACGCATGAACCATACCTGTAGGTATTTCATTTTAGAGCACACCATCAACAGACACTTAGATCATGTGTTAAGTAGGTCAGTCATTTGATACTTCTAAATTATCTTAGCTATTCAGTTAATGTTTCAGCATGACGTGGGTTTTTCCAGTGTTCTTGGGATTCTTTTAACATGTATAAAGTAAGATATCTGGCTTATTATAGAATAGGTATTAGTGGCAGCCTTGTGGATCACAAGACCAAAAGCATGCTCTACTGGAGCTCCCACAGTACAGGATTTGGAGAAATGTGAGATGCTTCAATTCTGGACCCAGTCTCAATCCCTATATTTCTCTCCATCCCACACTTATCCTTTTACTTGTACTCCCTATCACAAGTACTGAGACAACTATAGAAATGAGTTAGGCAAACTTCATGCCTATAACCTGGCTACCTGTATCCAAGGTTTCAGTCTAGATGCAGAGAATTAGAGCAAGTAAGAAACTGAGCTGCATGAAATTTGGAGCTCCCAAATGAGCATGGTGTTCCTTCTCCAATTGCTGAGGAACCAAACAGAAAATCCAACTGTGAGTTGGTGAGCTATGGTTTGGGTCCTGGAGTGGTACAGTTTTCTGTGGAAGGAATGAGTTGCTTCATCTCAGAAACACAGGCTTAGCCAAGGCCTTGATTATCTAGAGGGAACAGGTAATAACCCCAGCCTTCTCATGGTGGGACTCTGATTTCAGACAGTATTGGTTGCGTCTACTAAGAGAAGAGTGACGTTAGTAAAAGTAATACCTATCGAGGCGTGCACAGATTCCCCAGGTAATCTTTGCTTTTCAGTTTTCTCTTTGTTTACCTGAGTTAGAGCACTTTCATTGCTTTCCAAATCCTCAGATTGAGAATAAGATAATGAAAGTTAAGTAAGTTTGTTAGTTCTGGTTAAGGAGAAATGAGAACTTTTGAAAATTATTTGTTTCTCAATCATAGGAGAAATGTTAGAGGTCATTATCCCAAACATTGTTCTTTTTCCTTGCTTTCCCCTTCCTAAAAGCAATAGTGTTTCTGACAAGTGTTACAACATTTATAATTAGGAAGGTAAGAAAGATCTATATTACTACTTTACAGATATTCAGTGATAGCTGAGAAAAAGGATACACCAATTTAATTATTACTCTTTCACTAATACTTAAGACATACTAGTTAAACTGTTTCATAATCTTTTGGATAAGGGGATCAGCAAACTACAACCTGTGGGCCAAATAGGCCAGCAGCCTATTTTTGTAAATAAAGTTTTATTGGAATATAGCCATACCCATTCATTTACATGTGGCTGCTTTTCCTGCTACAGTGGCAGAGTAGTGACAGAGACCATATGGCCCACAAAGCCTAAAGTATTTCCTAAATACGCCCTTTACAGAAAGTTTGTCATCCTCTAAAATTGAGATAATAACCAACGGCACTTCATTCTCTCGTGGTTTTCCCCCTAGTTCTTCCTTTTCAGGATGATACATCTGTCATGGATTTATATACTAAAAATATGCATTAAGATCTGCCCAATGGTAGAAGGCGTGTGGATGCCTAGGAGGAGTACCATCAGAGATAAGCCCTGAGGCTTTGATAGTACAGGGACTTGGCAGGCTTGGGCTCTTGTTTCTCCATCTTCTATGTACTCTAACATCAGGCAAGTCCCTTGATTCTCTGGTTTTTGGTTTCTCTATCAATGAGGGATGTACTGGTTGAGTCAGCTACAGGACCCTGAAACTTGGATCCTCCTTTGGGAAACTGAGGCCATTCTTTCGTTAAGTAAGGTTGAGCTGGACTAGGGTGGGGCACTTTGCTAAGGCTACCATAGCCAAAGACTGCCAGCACCCTCAAAATGGCTTAGTACCGAGAATGGGCCATGGTAATTAAGCCAGTCACTCTAGATCCCTCAAAAATTTGAAGTGGAGGCCACAGAAAGCATATGGAGTAGGAGTACTAAAACAGTAGAGAGGCTGTGAGAACAACAGAGCAAGGAGCTGCCTTCTATCCTGACAGCTTTGCATTTTTAACCCGTCCCTAGGCCTTTGATCAAATACTATTTTTTTCTTGATTATGGAGAGCTTGTCTGTTTTTGACAACCAACAGTCTTCCACAGATGATCTTTAAGTTTCCTTCAAACACAAATGGTCATATGCTTCAATGAAGAGAATGATTCATCATAAATGCATTGAGAACTTGCCATGGTGTCACGTGCCAAGCAAGCATTGTGGCAGAGTGGGTCCCTGGGGGCACATAGAATGGCCCCAGGACCTCAGTGGGGATGTCTGCAGATGGAATACAAGCCAGATCAGGGTATTTCCTCCAGACATGGCTGTGGGTGTGGAAGAATTCCAGCAGCTCCAACCGCCACCAGCACCATTACACCTGCATAGGGTGTTCATAACCAACTGGCCCAAAGCCTTCAGATCGTCCTTGACCCCTTCTCATATATCCAGTCTGTCAGGAAATTGTTAGTTTCATAGCAAAATATATCTAGAATCCAATGACTTTTAACTACTTCCTGTCTTCATTGTCTCTTACTTGGATTACTTCAATCGTCTCTCCCTGGTCACACGGCTGTCACAGTGTGTTTTTGTTCTCAACACAGCAACCATAATGATCCTGTTAAAAATATAAGACAGATCATCTCCTCTGTTCTGACCCCTCCAATGGTTCCCATCCTATCCAGAGAAGAAGCCTTCTTCCAAATCTGCAGTGGTCCACATACATGGATACTCACTCTGATTTACTCCTCTGATTTCACCTGCTACCATACCTCTCCCTTCATCACTACTGGCCTCCTTGCTAGGTCTCAAACCCGCTAAGCATGCAGCTGCTACACAGCCTTTGCATTGTCTGTTTCCTAGAAAGTCCAGTCACCTAATCCTGTACCTCCTTTGGATTTTGGCTCAAATGCACCTTCACGGTGAGGCTCTGGGAGAGTCAGAGTACCCTATCCAGAATTGTAACACCTCTTCCTCACTTTTTCCCCAAACCTCTTTTTTTTTCTTTTTTCTTTTTTCTTTCTTTTTTCTTGTCTTTTTTTTTTTTTTTTACCATTTGCACTTATCCCCAAACCTGTTCTCCCCAACCCCACAGTTTACATGTATCAAGCTCTAACCTCCTATAGAGCTTGTCTTGTCTCTCCCCTTCTACTAAATTCTGTGAAGGCAGGAACTTTGGACTTTTGTTACTGCTTTATCCTCAGTGCCTAGCATAATACCTAGCACAAAATAGGCACTTGATAAATCTTTATTGAATGAATGAATAAAAGAAGACTGAATGAAGTAAGAAAACTGGCATTTGCAATGTAGCCGTGCTCTGTGCAGCATTAACACTCATACTCGCTGGCTCCCTGACTACTCCTACTTTCCTACATTTGTTCAGAGTTTGGGGTTGGAGGAAAAAACTGACCCGAATCTCAAATAGAAAAGCCGCACCCAAGAATAGGAGGCTCCCAGAGTTCTTTGTTCTTAATGGTCCTGTGTTGCTTATAACTTAAAACATGTGGTAAGTTTAGTAACTAATGATTCCTGTGTAGAGGGAGGTGACAAGTATGCTCTCAGA
>NW_006442109.1:22236944-22239421 GCF_000325575.1 Pteropus alecto
TAAGTTGTATGAGTGGTAATCTTTATATTTTTTGTAGGCTTGAGATGTTTAATAAGAATGACCAAAAGAACAGGCTAAAATGTAACCATTTTCTGTTCCTTAACTGACTTCCCAAACATTGCACTAAATCTGACTTCAATACATTGACAAAGATAATTAGTGATAGAAATGGAACTAGAAGTCAGGCTTAAACCCCTATCTTAATTGATTTAGCAGATAGTTATTACATGGTAAATAGCGAGTAGGTACAAATTTTATCTTCTTCCCATGAACCAGAAACTGTCTCATTTCATCCTTCACCTGGCCGAATACCCCACCTCCCTTCTTCGGTAATGAGAAATGCGGCTCGCACCTATGACTTTCCCATCTGCTCTCTAGCTGGAACAAGGTGCTTTAATCTTCATAGAAACATTGAAGATTGTGTTGGCAACCCACTTATCTCGTTTCCTTAGCAACCAGAACACAGTATTAAAATGACGGCATCCCTTCCTCAGAATAGAAATTGAATAAGCCTGATCATGGTGTCCTGGGTCTGCTCAGGACTCCTTTAACTCTTCAAAGATTCTTCCTCACCTGGCTCTTCATGATAGCAAACCTCTAAAGGGATAACTACCTGGAATATCATCACAGCGAAAGCTCTGGACCTGTGTCCATAGCCAGCTCACCCTTGCAAGTTCTCGTGGCTCTGGAAATGTTGAATAAACTCTTTTAATTCCGGAATTTAAGAGAAATTTTGCATGCCCTGGTGACTTTTGCAGCAATTTATGTATGCTGCCACCAGTTTCCATAAAACCTGAGCAAGAATCAAGATGATGAAGCTGCTCAGGCTCTTAGAAAAAGCACAAAGGCAAAAAAGAGAACTTCTTTTAAGGAAATCTCTATTAAAGAACTGTGGCCAGGCATCTATTGTGTTTTGTCTGTTTTGTATGTCCCCTCTTTGAGAAAATGGCTCCACTCCCACCCCATCCTCATCCCCAACAGGGTTATAATCTCTTAATTGTGACAGATGCAGAGAGTTGACTGATCCTGAAACCATTGATTGGTCTGGAATCCTGAAACAGTTCATCCAATCTGAGCCAATGGGACTTTTCCTTGGGAGTTTTGGATTTGGGACTAAGAAAGATTGGATCAGTTGATTTGGAATGCCTAGATTTTAAGATAAGAATCTCAAACACCATGAAACAGCAAAGTCTCGGTCAAACAGTATTGAACAGGTTTCCTTAACCATCAGTCGTTTCAGAGCCTTCACTATCCTAATGCATTTTGTCTCTCCATGAGAGGAAAGATTTATTGTACATCAGGCAGCATTTTCCTAATGTGCTGAGCATGAAGCACAGAGTTCTCCAAATTTACTTGGTCACAAAGTTCTTTCTCTGTGCAAAAACTACAAACACCCTGAGGAACTAGTTGTCATGTAACGTGCATCAAAATATGTTGCTTATACTATGAAGGTCTAGGAGGATGGGATTTACAAGGGACACCTGGACAGCTCTAAATCAGAGGTTCTCAGCCAGGTGATTTTCTCCCCAGGAAACATTTGACAATGTCTGAAAATATTTCTGATGATCACAACTGGAGAGGATACTACTAGCATCTCTTGAGACCATAGAAACTTCTAAGCATCTTATGATGCAAAAGATAGTCCCCGCTCCCTCCCCACTACAAAGAATTATCTGGCCCAAAATATCAACAGTGCAGAGGGTAAAAAACCGGACTCACTTAACACCAAGATGCTGGATTAGTCTCGTATGGGTTCTGGAACCCAAGTAGGTGGGCATGTGCTCACATGGTGCAATCAAATGCCCTTGACCTCTGCTTCTGGCACATGTTTAGACATTCTCTGATGTTCCAGAGTGGACTTAGCCAGACACATACGGATCTTCTGGATAGAACAAGCCTCCCCTCTCCCCCACTTCCTGGGGAAGAGGATGAGGAGAGTTCACCCAGAGCTTCTGATCACATGCCAGTGCCTCCTCCCACGTCTCCCATTTATTTTCTCCCATCACATGTGGAGGCGTGTGAGGAGCAAAAGGGCAGGGAGACACCTCTGGCAAGGGCTGTGAGTGAATGCTCCAAGAAAAGCATGAGTCTGCTAACAGAAGGCCTGAGGAATGAGCTGGTCTAGCCCACTCCACACAGTTGAGTCAAGCAAGAGCAGTGAGGACTGCGTCGTATATGACGCCGTGAAGTGGAATCCAGCCGCCACCTGCCCTGGGGAGCAACATCCCTGAGGCAGACCCGTTAGAGTGTCTGCCTATTACTCCAAGCACTTCTTGAAGACGCATGGACGGGCTTGGAAATACCTGAGTAGCCTCTATGCTCCTGGGGAGGAGAGTGGAGCACAAAGCCCCTCTGTCCTGCAGAGAATCCACACCCTTCTTCAAGTCATCACATGCTGGTTTGCCCAGGTGTCAGGGGGTCCTCAGATGTGGGGCTTGACTTTAAAACCAAGACAGTCCTGGGTAATCTGGGAAAGA
>NW_006442109.1:22239452-22245640 GCF_000325575.1 Pteropus alecto
ATTAACTCACAAAATGAGGACCGTTTATTACATTTTAACTGAATTACTTGATTATTGCTAATTGTGTGCCCCTGGTTGAGCTAGGTACCTTCATGGAGTTGGGGGAAGTACAGGCAGTTCCGACTCACACATAGTTGTGTGCTGAGAGTGTAAACCCTTCGTTTGGAACTCAGAACATTTCCCCAAAGAAACCATTTTGAAGTGCTGATGACACTTCCAGACTAAACCCCAGAAGCCCTTAAATATAACTCATATGGGAGTTGAAATGGTAACAAACACCCCCACAACTACAGGAAGCAGTGCTTGTGCAAACGTAGTGTCTCATCTGCAGGGGTTGAAACTGGGGTTGTGATTTCCCCTTGTTTCTAGGAGAAAGTGAGTATAACTCAGGATATTAGGAACCCAGTCACAATTTCCTGGCCCTTCCTCCTAACACGTACAAGTGAACACATGTACACACACACATGCATGTACACACATGGATGTACGTATAAGGTCTGTTTCTTACCCAAACTCCCACCCTAGTAGGATGTGAGAATTAAGGATCCCTGCTGCCATGTCAAGCCAGTGGCACTTTCCCCTCTGGGTGTGTTTACATCTCAGGATAGACACTCCTATCTGCGGCCCCCAGGTGCTGATGGCAGAGATGAGGAGACACAGCAGACTCCCCAGAGTCTATAGAACAGAGGCCTAGGGCTGGCAGCAACGTGAACCAAATCCCAGGCAGAGTTTGTCTCTCCTACATCCAAAGATGTAGGATCTTTGATATGGAGAGGACCGAAAAGATGATTCAGTTCAATCTGCTCATTTATAGATGAAGAAACTGAGGCTCAGGGAAGTGAAGAGACCTGTACAAGGTCACTCAGACTTTTGAAGACACGGTAGGGAAACCTAGATTTACCAATCCCCAAGTTCTTGCTTCTCCATCCTGTGCCTCAGAAATTTGAAAATCCCCTGGGGTTCTCCCCCAACCCCAATTCTACTTTTGAAAATAGATTCTCTAAGAAAAGCTTTGTTTCTAGCCAAAATAGCTGTGCTTGCTGAATTGGGATCATAGAACCCCTGAGGCGGAGTTGCCAGCCTTTGCTACCCCATGACACCACAGACACTGCACCTGCCCTGCAGCGAGACAACTCCCTGTGGGCGTATGATGGTGTCAGAAGGGGAAATACAAATGCTTTGCTGAAAAATTTCATTCTGGTGCTCTAGCCATGGATGTCTGCTGTGTAGTCCAACTTCTTTTCTGACCTGGAAATGCCAGTTACCTCCCTCAAGGCCATGCTGCTTTTTACGAGGTCTTCATACTTCCAGAGTGGGTGGATGTGCTCTGGATATGCAACTACGCTATAATAATTTATTGAATGTGCAGAATTGTTCTCACCTTGCAAAATGCTTTTGCACAGATGATCTCGTTTAACCCTATGAGGGAGGTAGGACAGCTATTCCTATACTCATCTTATGGATGAAGAAAGTGAAAATAATTTTGGTTATTCTCAGATTGATCCAGTGGCAGAGATGAGATTAGAACTTGGGTCTCCTGGATCCTTATCTTTTCCACCAAAAATGTAGCTGTCTTTTTAAAAAGTCTGTTTTAAACAGACAATACCTATAGTTTGTTTAAAATCCTAAAAGTACAAAAAGGTGTGCAGTGAAAAGTAAGTCTCCTCCCTGCTTATCAGCTTTCCCCCAAAAGCAATTGCATGGAGATGCAGACCTCCAGAGATAGTCTATGCACAAACCAGTAACATACAGTTGAGCCTTGAACACCACGGGTTTGAACTGTGCAGGTCCACTTCTATGCAGGCTTTTTTAATTGTAAAAAACGATGTAAACTTATGGTATTCATAAAACAGTACAGTACTATAAATGCATTTCCTCTTCCTTATGATTTTCTCTAGATTTATTGTAAGAATACAATATATAATACCTATAACATACAAAATAAGTGTTAATCGACTGTTATCGGTAAGGCTCAACTGTATATGACTGTATATCGGTCAACATTAGGCTATTAGTAGTTAAGTTCTGGGCGAGTCAAAAGTTATATGTGGATTTTTGACTGCTCAGTGGGTGGTCAACCCTAACACTTGTGTTGTTCAAGGGTCAAATGTATATGTTGTATAAAAATACACATGTATATGTATGGATGTATGTGTATAAACATAAGTGAGAGAGAGCTTTTATTGACTCAGACATGGGTTTTCTACTTCTGCATGTGGAGCTGCCTTCCATAAGGATCAGTAGGGCTCACATGATTAGGGGAGGGCAGTACGTCTCTCAGTTAAGTATATGCCCCGGGAGTCAGGCACGGGTCATGTGTATGTTACATAACATTTCTGAGCTTCAGTTTTCTTATCCGACATGTGGACATAATAACTCCTAATTCATAAGTGAGACAGTGCCTGTAACATGTTTAGTACATAATACACATGTTCAATAAATGGTAGCTGTTTCCTGCATGTCCATGATGTGTCAGACACGGTGCTAGGTACAAGAGAAAGGAGATGAGTAAAACAAGGTTTTGGCCCTTAAAATGCTTATAATTTAAAATAAGAGAAGGAGATCAAAGCAAACAAATTATAGTATAGTAGAATGGGCAGAAAGCAATTAGTGTAGAGAATAAGAACATAGACCCTGAATTCAGTCAGATATTCTGGGGTTCAAATCCCATCTTAGATGAGCTCCTTAACTTGCCCAGAGCTTCCTCGTCTATAAAACAGGAGTAATAAATAATATAGAGTTGTGAGGATTAAGTGAAATAATGCACAGCACTTAAAGCAGTGCCTGGCACATGATAGACATTCAAAAAGGAGTACTTTTAATAATTAGAATTTCTAATTCTATGTATGAATACAATGCCATGACAGGAACATGTACCAGTGCCAAGGCAGCACAGGGAGAGGGGAAGCATCACAGTGACATAAGAACCATGATTGTAGTGCCCTCCCTTGGGATCACCATGCACCAGGCCCTGTCGTTCGCGTTTCATCTGTGTCTCAAAGCTCACAGTCTCCCGGTGCGAATGGTATTACTCCCTTTTCACAGAAGGAAACCATGTTTTAGAGAACTTCTCCCAAAGCAGAGGCACAAGTGGAAACTTCCTTCTCATCCTCCTCTTATCATCTCCCCAGAGAAGAGAGTCACTAAGGCCACGGTGTCAGGGACCAGAGCACATCCTGCGTAACATTCACTCCTTGCGCTTCAGCCAGTGCAGAGTCCTGCTGTGTGGGAGCCACTGGGCTGGGCCTGGGCAAGAGCAGGACCAAATGGCAGCTCCAGACATTTGTCCCCTCCTGTGGGGGGGGACAGAATGTCAAGCCTCAGTGCACACCTACTGATTTGCTTGCAGTCGCTATAGTGAAAAGAGGGGGCCATGCTAGACCTGAGACAGACGCAGTTCAGGAGGATTTGGGACTCCATCCCTGCCTGGTCTTGTTTTGCCAACATCTATGTTTTGAGGAGAGATTGGAAGGAAGAGGAGAGGTGAGCAGAGGAGGTAATTGCGCATGTTATTGAGCGAAGAGGGCGAACAGTCCCTTTTCAGCCTGGCACTTACAGGGTGGTCTCCTCTGGGCCTCCCGTTGCCCCCACTGTGGTGTGCACTGGCTGTGAGCAGCCCCTCTCATCCTGAGGAGGCCAGGATAGGTGCTGAATTGACAAAATGCCGGAGAGGGTAGTTCTGCTGCTGTCATCATCACAGTTGATGTTATCCTTTACATGGTTTATATAGCACCTTCTAGCTTACCCAACATTTTACATTCATTATTTCATTTTATCTCATAGTAGATTACAATGCTTTTGTGCCACTGGGGCATGTGGCTGTGGGGGGAGGTTGGGAATTGCCCTTCCCCATTGCTACTCCTCATTCTACCTTAATTTTCTATCTTCTGAGGTAGACTGAGTAGGTATTGTTAGCCCCATTTTAGAAAAAGAAACTGAGGTTGTGAGCATTTAAGTGACTTGCCCAAGGTCACAGTTCACATATGCTGATCCAGAAGTTTGGTGTGTAAGGTTCTTGCACTAACATGCTTCGATGCCATATGTTAATCCCTTTTCATACTCTGCTCAGGTTCTGCCCTTACCAGAGGGCCTCTTAGCTCTCCATTCTTTACCAGGTAGAACTACCCTGTGTCCCACAGCCCACTAGGCCTGAAGGAATAAGTTTCTCATTGGCAGATTTCTCCTTTACTGTGTCCTAGGGACACTCCTCCCATTTCACCTTTGGCTCTGTAAAGGACTGAATTGTGTTTCCCCCAAATTCATGTATTGACACCCTAACCGCCCATGTGACTGTATTGGGAGATGGGGCCTTTAAGGAGGTAGTAAAGGTTTAATGAGGATATAGGGCGGAGCCCTAATTAGATAGGATTGGTGTCCTTATAAGAAGAGGAAGAGATACCAGCATGCTCTCTGTCTTCACGCATGCACAAAAGAAAGGTCATGTGAGGACACGGTGAAAAGGCAGCCACTGTAAACCTGGCCAGAAACCAACCCTGCCAGCACTTTGATCTTGGACTTCTAGCCTCCAGAATTATAAGAAAGTAAAATTCTCGTTTAAGCCACCCAGTCTGCCATATTTTGTTTTGGCAGCCCTAGTAGATTATTACAGCTCCCATGACCTAAATCTTTATCCTCCACCTCTACCTTAAGGCATCAAGTTTAGGTGATTTACCCAAGAGATTCTCTCCAGCATTCTCTCAATTACTGTTTAAACTTTTCTATGTCTTCTTTTTCACCTTCTCAGCTCAAACCCTTCACCTTCAAGTTAGCTTGACTAGCGAGCTGTCCTCTGTTATTCAGTTTCTCACAAACTCTTCTTTGGCCCATTAGATATTATTATAAGACAATAGGTCTCTTTTTTTCTCATTCTCTTACAATTGCCCATGAGTTACTCAATATGGGTGGAGCCAAGTGTACAGGTGTAGAAACGTCTGGTTTAAATCTTATCTTTGCCACCTTCTAACAGTGGGCCTTGATCAAGTCACAGGATTGTTGGAAAGGGATGTGCCAATCAAATGAGCTAATCAAATGCTAATCAAATGAGCGGTGCTATTTCATTTGTTGGCGGTAGTGAAGGTGTTGTTTAAGTGAGCTCTTTGGAGGAGTGTCCTTATTGAGTTGCACTTTGATATTAGGCTGTGATTGAGGAGCGATATGAAAAGCAGCCCTATGAAACTCACCTTGCTCTTAAAGAAAGAGCATCACTGATGTTCACAAAAGTGCAGTGTTTATTTTCACGAAAACTTTCTAAAGAAATAGCTTATTATCCTGAGAAACGGGTTTGTTTTCATTAGAGAACACCATGAATTATAAAAATGATCATGTTTTTCTCTTTGTCTTGGTTGCTTGGGAGCTCAAAATTAAATTGACAGCCTACTTCTAGCAAGTTTGCTTGCCCTCTGTCAAACACTTTATATACTGTCACTGTTGTCACCTGAATTTCTTTCTTGTCTGTTATCTTCACTTGGTTTTTCAATATATTTATTTCACTAATTAATGGAGGAATCCATTCTTGTCGTAAGTATAAAAACTCAGAAGCATACAAAACAAAACTTGAAAGTATTTATTATTTATTATGTAGTACTCTATTTGTATAAGCAGCCTCAAATCCATTTGGAATATTAGGAATAATTAAGTTTCAAACAACAAACAAACAAAAATCTTTATTTGAAAGCTTACCTCCATGCTGGATACATACACACACATAGATACATGCTAGATGCTCTCTTTTAACACTAACAGTAACTCTGTAAGGCAGACATCATATGCCCATTTTACGGATGTGGCAATTGAGTTTAAGTTAATAGTCCAAAGTTGTAGATAGTAATTGGAAATGGTAGGAATGAAACTCAGATCTGGGATTCAAAGTTTGTGTGTTATTTGTTTGTTTCTAACTATCTCACTTCTCTATACCAAAAAGGAATACAAAATTTATGTACAACTTGGGTGTGTGGATGTGTGTATGGGGAGAGTAGGGGGAAGCCTTGTGAATTGCTCTGCATTACAGCTATTCCTCACCTGCTTCAAGCCACTAGAATTATTTGGGTAATTCAGCCAAAAGCATTTTCTCTCTTTAAGTGCCAAAAGAGACCTGGCCCAAGGTAGCAGATCTTGTACCAACTCCAGAAGACTCAGGAAAGGTCAGGTGTAAGAATCGTAGCCTGTAACCTTCCACTGTTGACCTTTCC
>NW_006442109.1:22245666-22283844 GCF_000325575.1 Pteropus alecto
CTGCAGCTATGCCAGAATATAGCCTGGTCTCTCTCTTTTCAGAAGAGGCAGTAGCAGCATCTGTACTGGTAACTGGTTAGGGTCTGGTTAGGGTCTGGTGGAAAGAACCGCCCCCCGCCCCGCCATTCCTGTCCCACCTGCACCTCTTTCCCCACAACAAAGGCAAATTCTTATTGCCATGTAACATGTTTGCCTGGGTCTTTTCCTGGCTGCCCCTTCCAGTAATTTTACTGGCTTACCCCCCTCCTCGTTTGCCCTGGCCAGAGGACGCAGCTATTGGTATAAACACTGACGGCTGTCCCAGCAAGCAGGCAAGCACAATTCTATTTTCATCTGAATTCCCAGCATCTTGGGGAAAGAACTTGGCCATTCCTATCGACCAGACCCATGATTAAGGAGGAGAGCCCGCAGGCTCCTTCTGTAACCTTCCTTTGACTTGGACTCAGAAGACAAAGGTGAACTTGAGTGCTGCAGGGACACAGCTTCCCTTTATGCTCCCACCAGGCCCCCGGGCTGTCTCCTCTCCAGCACTGAGGCCCTTTTGTCCCTGCGGAGCACCCACAGCCTGACTGCCCACACTGTTAAAGCGCAGTTTCAGCGCCCTCTCCCCCTCCCGCGTGAGTCGCTGTGCCTGGAACAGGGCTTTTGAGTTTCGCGAACGCACACTGGCCCTTTTCTTCTCCCGGCGCCTGCAGCTTTGATGCTGCGCGCCTGGCAGCCTGGCGCTCCGCTGGTCTTTTTCAGGGAGGCCGTGCGAAAGCGGGGACAGGGCGCTCTGGAGGCCGCTGGGCTTCTCGGGAGAGGCGCAGGCCCGGGGCAGCGCGGGAGCCGGGCGGGCAGGAGCCCGCCCACCCGAGCCGGAGTTCATCCGGGAAACTGATCATCGCGCTCTCATTTCAGACCTTGAAAACAGGCATCCTCTTGGACCCAGCAGTGCTACTTCTAGGAACTCATTCTGTATACCAGTGTGTTTAAAAAAAATATTTTTTTCACTCTAATCTGAAAAAAAATTTTTAACTTGCAGAAAAATTGAAACAATGGTACAATGAATACTCATATTCTCATTATCCGGAGTCTGCAATTCACATTTCATACGGAAGGGTTTAGCTACAAGAGCTATCGCTGTCCTATAGTGTGTGCGTGTGCGTGTGTGTGTGTGTGTGTGCGTGTGCGTGTGTGTGTGTGTGTGTAGAGACCTAAGTCCCGCCCCCCCTTGTTAAATTACGGCACATTTGCACAAATGGTACCACATAGCAATTCAAATATTGTAGATTTACTGACATGGAAAAAGGTGGGTTTTTTTGTTAAATGAAAAAAAAAACCCACAGAAAACCGTATTCACAATATTATGCTTTGTTTGAGAAATATTTATGCATAGGAAAAAAACACCCTGAGGTTATATATTAAAATGTTAACAGGATTGCCTCTAAAATAGGGTATGTGTAAATTTAATTTTCATCTGGCTTATTTTATTCCTTTCAACGAAATACCTCCATGTAAAGTGAAAAAGGGGGCTTGAAACGTGTCGTTAGCTCAAGAAGTTGACAGAGCACTCATGGGTTGTTCTAGCACCATTTTTCTTGACGGAAGTCCTGAGCTGTCCCAGCTCCTATGTAAACATTACTGCATCACCTGTCCTAGAGAGTTAAAGCTCTGTCAACCCCACACAGTTTTCCAGATATGAGCAGCAGGCCCTCCTGCAGCAAACTGGATTCCTCCTTCTCATCATGGACTCTTTGGCCAGAGCAGTTCCTTAGCCACTAAAGAGGGAGAGTCCTATTATGCTATTCACTTTCTCCACTAGAAGTAAAAGTCTTCTGGGGTGAAATTCTGCTCCTTCAAGAGAGGGCTAGGGATTAACCTAGAGGTGCTAGGCTGCTGATGGCCCATGGGCCCTGCGTTCTTTCTATGAGAAGCCTGCCCCCAGTTAGACTCCCAGGGGAGTGCTGCTTTCGTGTGGGTTCTTCAGGATCTTTTAGGATCAGCTGGATAGTATTTTCATCACTTTTCAAGCCATGGCACTTTCGGAGACTACAGTAATAAGAACTCACTTTGTGTATATATTTTTAGTTCACAAAGTAAATCCACATACTCTCTTACAAGGGTTCCCAGAGCAATATCAAAACGCATTTTTTGGAGGAGGGAAGCGTTTGGAGATGGACCTAGAGTTGCCAACTTTTATTTTGCCATATAAAACCGATAAAAAATATTGTTTATGATTACATTATTTCAGAATAAAAAGACATTTTACCACACACAATAAATTTCAAAATACAAAACAGGTATTTTTTAAAAACTGAATTAACATTGCTTAATAACATTACATTAATACATTTTGGGTATACAAAATTATAATTTTATATTTGTGTATGCTATTGCATGATCACCACCAAAAATTTAGTTTCCATCTGTCACCATATATTTCACCCCTTTTATCCAGTTTGTTTTCCCTCGCTCCTTCCCCTCTGATAACCACAAGTCTGTTGTCATATTTATGAGTTTGTTTTTGAAAGTACAGTATTTAAATTTAACTTTATAAAACCTCTTACTATAAGGTCCACCTCTCCCCCATGAACTTTTAAAATTATTACGATATCCGTATCAACTAGCAAAAACTTTTTTATAGACAAGCATTGGTTTGGGAACCAACATTTGGAAACCTTTTCTCCATTGTTTTTAATCCTTACTATCATCTACTTGCATGTACAGAAACAGTTTCAGAGACCATCAGCTGATAAGTGGTTGAATAAGGATTCAAATTCAAGTCTGTCTTCCAAACCAGTGGTTGGTTTCCCCTTATTCCAGATTGTGTCTGTGTAACCAGGTTGACTTTGTGGTTCTTCCAGGAAATAATTGACAGAAAATAGGCCTGATTTGCTTTACAAAGTCTCGGCTAAACTTGAGTCACCAGAGTAAACCCAGTGGAATAAATGTAATCTGTGATCTAAAAATCACTGAGCTCAAAGATGGTATTAGACTTCCAGAGAAGTTCCTTCCTAATTTCAGTATTTGCTTTACTAGCAAAGCTATTGTCACAGGTGATTTCAAGGGGAGAAGCATATATTATAATTCTAATCTACCCTCATACATCTACTAACTGATTTCTGAAATTCTGTTAGTTTAATCACCTCCATTGATGTGCTTGAAAAAAACCATTAAAACTTGGGAATAAGGTAAAAAGGTAGCAATGTTTAACAGACTCAACCAAAAATTATTTTAATTATCCAGGGGAATGTAATTTTGTCTGAATTTGCTTTTTACTATTAATTAAGAGCTTAGACTCTGACATACATGTTAAATTGTAGACCTTGTGTCTGGTGGCAGACGATTTCCATCCAGTAGAAAAGATAACCCCAAAGGTTATGGTTTTATTGCCCTGTAGAACATTAACCAGTTTCATCTATAATTTAACAAAATTATGTTTTAACACCTTTCCTGGTAGCCTATATAAATCTCTGCTGCTCTCATTTGAACCAGCTTTATCATACTGCTAGTTTGTTTCCTCTTTGATGAGCCGAATAAAATCCACCAATACCACTTTAAAATGTTATCAGTCATTTGCCTCAGTGTTTTGAGATCATGTTTTGAGAAGATTCTGAGATCATGTTTTGAGAAGTTGAAAAATGCAATATTTGGGATCTGAGGAAGATGAAGGAGAAGGTACGTGGGGTGGGAAATCAGCCAAAATTCTCAGGATAGTTGTACCAGAATATCTTCATTTTTTCATAAAGTTCCTTTGTCTTCGAGCAGTGGCCAGTAGCTACAAAGTAAAATGAATATGGGAAATAGGATTTCTAAGAAATAACGACTACAGAAGAGGATGAAAAGCTAGTTAGGATTAACTGTGGACTGGAATTTGATCCTGCAAATTATAGGAATCATTAAAAGTTTTACCCCAGAAACTGATATAATCACATTTTGAATTAGAAGGAAAGATAATTCAAGCAAGAATGTATTGGATGGATGGAGGGAGAGTCTCAATGAGAGATTACCGGGGTTCGACCTATATGTAAATGTATGTGAATGGAAAGTTAAGTGTAAAATCAAAAGACAATTTAAAGTTAAAGTGGAAAGACTTGGTGATGAGATGTGGGGCATGAAGAGAGGAAGGAGTCTGGGATGACAGCTGGATGGATGGAAAGATGGTGATGGTGATAAAGGTTCAAAGCTGTTGAGTTTGAAGATAGAATCTGGAACTATGATTTTGTGCTAGAAAGAAAATGTGAGGTTTAGTAGTGCATTGTTTATGAATAGAAGTTATAGATATGTGTACAATTGCTGAAGAAAAACAGACATTGGAAAACCTCTGGACTACTTCACTGTCTAGAGAAGAATGGCATGGTTCACCAGATGGCATCTTCTTCAATTACTGTATGCTACTGCCATGAACACCTGCCCAACATTTTGGCAAAGAATATGCATTTCCCATACCCATTTTACTTTGTACAAATGGAAGCTCAGGAAGACAAAGCAAATTTCTTAAATGTTTCAGAAATGGAAGATTAAACAAGAAACACCTCCTAGAGTTAATCCTGCAGCACTGACAAGCACAGATGTCCTGGCCCAAACTTCACACCCCACATGTCTTCCCCTTCACTGACAAGCCCGATACAAGCAGAATGAGTACAGGATCATTTATCTACCTTGTTTTGTGCCCCTTCCCAGCCCTGCTTTCTGCTGTGCTTTTACTTGACTTCTGTGATGCATTTGTAGGATCAACATTATTCCAGGCTCTGCAAAAGTAGAGAGTAGAGTATAATTAATTCCTATGTATACATCATCTAGCACCAACAATTAACAATATACAGCTAATCTTGCTTCACTTGTACCCCATTCCCTCAACTTTTTCTCCCCTACCAGAATATTTTAAAGTAAATTTCAACAATCAAATAGCTGCATCACTCAATTCTTCCATATGCATCTCTATAAGATAAGAATCTTTTTAAAAATATAATTTAGGGAAATTTTTAAGATGTTCCAGATCAGAATGTGCGAGCTCAGCATCCATTCAGCCTTGCTATCGTTTGGTTATACTTCTTCCTTGAGCCTCTCCTCTAATAATAATGACTATCACATGATTGCCTACTGCATGTCACACACTTATTTCATACTTACAGGAAGACTACTTATAAGGTAACATTATCTTTTTTGAGAAGATGAAGAGAAACTGGGGCTCAGAGAGGAGAAGTAAATTGCAAAACAATGACATAGATAATGTGACAGGAAGACTCAAAGACAAGTATTTTGAAAAGAAAAATTGTTTACCTTATTCAAGGAAGTTCTGTAGGGAGACCAGACTTTAGAAAGACTGGCCCACAAAATGTAAAATACAATGGTTATTTAAAGGGAACAACACAAAATTTCCATGGTTACAGAGTTTCCATTTAGTCTATTCATCGTGGAAGAACAGCAGTCTTCTCCCCCGAGCATTACATCTGCAGAGTCCATCACATGTCTTTACTCAACAGCATTGCAAAAACTGTTTGGTTAGGGGATCCTTAAGTTACAACAAAGTCTTAAGTTATCTTTTATTTTGGGGACTAGGATTAGATAGAGCAAACCTTTTTTCTCACATATTTACTTTTATTTAGGTGGCAGTTGTGTCTTTTTTATTTCATGCTGCAAAAATTCTTTTTTCCACCTAATTTATAGTACAGAAAGTCTATATTCATTTTTATTCATGCGTGTATCTATATCTGTATCTGTATCTGTATCTACATCATCTTTCTATCTCACAAACTTAGCAGTTAAACAACACAAAGTTATTATTTTTAACTTCCCATAGGTAAATCCATCCTCTGGCCACCAAAGTTCACATCTGTCCCACATGTAAAATTCATTCATCACATTCCAAGGTCCCCAAAGTCTAAATCCATTATAGCATCAACTCATAGTCCAAAATCTCATCAGCTCAAAAGTATCAAATCCCATCATTTAAATAAAGTGTGATGAAGCTCTGGGAATGATCCATTCTGGGGTACAATTTCTTTACATCTGTTGACCTGTGAACTAAAGTAACAAATTATCTGCTTTCAAAAAATAATGATGGGACAGGCACAGGATAAGAGTTATAGGTATCGAGGTTGAAATGGAGAAAATCTAAAGGAAAATAAGAGTCATTAATTTCCAGTAATTTCTACATCCAGCTGAGCAAATTTCATTAGGTTTCAAGGTCTGGGCATAATCCTTTTTGACCTGTGGCTCTGTCCCTTGGGCAATGTTTTTTTTCTGGCATGACATTCTCTAGTACCTTGTGGGTGTCTATGTCATGAGGATTTACTACATTAGAAAAGAGTCTCATTCACAGATCTTTCATAGATAATTTCATCTCCATTTTTAGCTTTTGTTGATATGGCCGAGAGAACAGACCTTAAATTCTCTAGTGTGATTGAGGATATTTGTGAGACACATGCTTTATCTAAGAGCCTTTCGTGTGACTTTATTTTCTGATGATTTGATCTTTCCAAGTGTGATACCTTTGCCTTTTCCTGTAGAGCATATATTCCTGACAGTGAATCTTTTAATTCTAGCAGCTTTAGTAATCTCGATAGTCTGAGAGTTTTCAAAGTTATTAAACTCTGTTTTTTTGTTTGTTTGTTTGTTTATACATACTTCTCTTAATTTATCTCTTTCTTCTCACATTTTACTAAAAAGAGCAAGAAGAAACTAGATCTCATTGAAATACTGCTTGGAAATCTCCTCTGCTAAATGTCCAATTTCATTTTTTTTCTTCAAATTTTGCTTTTCACAAAACTGCAAGACCATTCCATTAATCTTTCTGCCACTGTATAACAAGGATCCTCTTTTCTTTAGTTTACAATAACATATTTTTCAGTTTTTCTGAGACTATTTTCACAGTACCTTTAATGTCCATATTTCTACTATTAGTCCACTCAAAGAAATCTAGGCTTTTTCGATCCTGCTCCTCAAAATTCTTCCAGCCACTGCCTGTTGGCCAGTCTTAAAGGCACTTCACATTTTGTATTTGTTACAGCAGCACCCCACTCCTGGTATCAAAACCCATATTGATTTTCTATTGCTGCCATAAAAAAATTACCACCAGTTTCGCTTTAACCACAGAAATTTACTGTCTTACTGCTCTGTACATTAGAAAACCCATGTTAAAATCAAAATCTTGGTAGGGCTGCATTTCTCTCTGGAGACTTTAAGGAAAGATCTGATTTTGTCGTTGTTGTTGTTGCTGTTTATTTGAGTTCTTAGAATTCAGTTCTTTGTGGCTGTAAATCTGAAATTCCTGTATATTTGTTTGGCTGTCAAATGAGGGCCCTTCCTAGCTTCCTTGACTCATAGCCAGCCTTCCTTCTTCTTCAAAGCCAGTAACAGCAGGTTGAATCCTTCTCATGCTTCAAATCTCTTTTTCTGTCTCAAGTCTCCTAGCTCTTAACCATAGCTGGGAAAGGTTCCTTGCTTTGATAGACTCATGTGATTAGATTGAGTCCACCTGGATAATCCCCCATCTCAAGGTCTGTAATCTTAATCACATTTGCAAAGTTTCTTTCGCCATGTTCCAGGTTTTAGGGTAGACATTTCAGGGAGCCTTTAGTTGGCCTTCCATACTATCAGCGTCCAGATTTGAAACAGGTTAATCTGACTGCATTTGGATTTTTCCCTTAGATGCCATATCCCCTTCTCATAACTGCCCAGGGACCCTACTCATCTTGTACCCCTGTTCTTGCCACTGAATTTGTATCAGATTGTAATGCTTTGGGCTGTAAGTAATAGCTAACAGCTAACTAAGAGCTGCTTGAGATGCTTAAACAAGTAAAGCTTTATTTTTCTCATATAATAATGTATCTAGAGATGGTTGCTGATCTTGTTTCAGTGATTCAATGATGTTGAGACCATTGCTTGGCTTTTCCTTCATGGTTAAAATATGGCTGCAATAGCTCCAGATATCACATCCACATTCAAGACAGGAAGACATAGGGAAAGGTGAGTAGGCTCCATTTTTGTCTGCCTCTTTTATCAGGAAAGCAAATGTTTTCCCAGAAGCCCCCGTCAGACTTTCTTTACCAGACTATCATAGACAAGAACTATGTCACATGCCCCCACCACCTGCAGTTGCAAGGAAGCCTGAAAAAGTAAGTGATTAGCTTACTGGTAGAGGATGGCAAAGGAAAAGAAGATTGGAAATGAAGTTTGGATTAGCCAACTCATAGTGCTAGAGTTTCAGTCTGTCCAGGGCCCTGTATTTGCCTTTTTCTCTTTCTAGTCCGCAATTAGAATTGGAATCCTGCTCCCGAGTCAGACACCTCTTGATGACTATGCTCTGACCCCAGTCCAAAGACCATTCACTCCTTCTCCTAAGATCTTCCTGAGCCCAACTAACCAGTTAGACTGCCATCTGCAGTGGCCTGGATACACTTCCTGTCACTGCCTGCTGCTGGCCGTGGAAGTGTCTGGCTGCCTTTCAAAGACCGAGAGAGACTCTATCAGTCCCATTGGCTATCCAGAGGCAAACTTCTATTCTGACAACACTTGTTTTTACATGAGTCATTTTAAAGCTTTGTGTGTATGTGTGTGTGTGTGTGTGTGTGTGCTTCTATTCTGACAACACTTATTTTTACATGAGTCATTTTAAAGCTTTGTGTGTGCGTGTGTGTGTGTGTGTGTGCGTGTGTGTGTGTGTGTAGGTGTAGGTGTAGGTCTGCTTTGTGATAGAAAAGTATTTGGTATCTGGAGTAAGAGTTCTTGTGTTATAGCACTCTGATGCCACCTGCTTCACTGTTCCAAAATGGCCTACATTCCCACAGAATTATTTCTGTTTTGCTCTGTCTCCGCCTCCTTATACTCTCTGCATACCTTTTTTTCACCTCAGATCCCCCACTGGGTTATCTTCCAAACCTGTGCAGGCATTTTTGCATAAGTTCGCTTTCCCTCACTTCTCTAAGAAATCTTAATAGGACCTGGCTAATTCTATTATGGCCCAGCCTGACCCAGCTCCTCCTTGAAACAGCCTGTTCCAGGGCAGGTTGTCCATTAAGAAGATGGTGTGTTGATTCACAGCAGGTGCCTTGGGATGGGGGATGTTTCAAAGCAAAAGAGGTATACCGCAGTGGTCTAAGCAGAACCCTGCTTTCCAAGGGCAATGATGAGAGCTGTTAATGGTATTCTGATGGTTTAATGACAATAATGGCTTTTCTTATCTATTATTCATGTTTTTACTCCTGGCAATCCTGTGAGGTATTTAGGATAAATGTTATAGATATGATCTCCAAGGATTTGGAGAAGGGAGCAAGACCTAACATTTAGTGAGTGCCGAGTGTGAGTTAGGTTCCTGAACATGCTGGCTGGTATCACAACAGGCAAGGTCATGTGGTTGGAGTGAGTCAGTGCTCTGTTCTACATTAGACCCACCACTAATGGGCTGTGGGGCTTAGACAAGCCGGTAAACCAGGGTGGCTTACTGTAAACTCAGAACCTCAACCATCTCTTCTGCACCATGTAAATGGTAGGCTTGGGATCTAGACCTGAGCTCTCTGGTGCTCTGGGAGGTAGCAGAATACAGTGGCTACAGCACAGGCTTTGCAGCCAGGCAGAGCTGCTAGAGGGATCTCAGCATCACTAGTTCAACTATTGGGGGACCTTGGCCAAGTCACCGAACTTGCTCTGAGCCTCTTTTTCACATGTGTAAGGTGCTGGTGAAAATCGTCCCAGCTTCCAAAAGTTGTTGTAATGATTGAATGAGAATGCAGGTATTAAAGAAAAAACAAAAAAACCCCAAAAACCACAGGCCCCAAATGGCATCACTAGTGCTAAAAGCTCATGAAACCAAACCTAGATTTAATATTTGATCTAACTGCAGTTTCAACTTCCCCCAGAAACATAATCTTAATCAGCATGGAATTTTCTGGTTAAGCACCAGTAATGTAATCTGTCACTTAAGCTCTCTCCATCCCCCACAGAAATAAGAGGCAATCAGCATGATAAAAACCCTTTCAGGTTTCCTTTCCCCAAAGAAAAGTGTCCCAGCCCAAAAATAATTCATTCTTTTCTTTCTGGCTAATACCTTCTTTGTCCCACCCTGCTTTTTATAAAGACCTTCCATTTCATACAACCCCTTGGAGCATGCTTCTAGTTGCTAGATGGGATACTGCCTAATTCATGAGTCACCTAACAAAGCCAATTAGATCTTAACATTTACTCAGTTGAATTTGCTTTTTTAACACAGGTAAACTGTCTTTTGTTCCATAAATAGTAGCTCTTATTAATATTACCTTCATCATTATTATTTGAAAAGGATAGTCTGATGTCCTAGGAAACCACCCATCTACCTAGAATGGAAATCTGCTCAATTAGTGAGTCTTTTCTTGGGCTGTCGTGTCAGCTTTTCAGCCCTTGTCTTTGGGCTGAGAGTTGCCCAGTTGTGCTGGCTGGGCCTCTGAGGCTGTTCCCCCACTTCTCAGCTGCAGATCTGGTTTCTTTCACTCTCATAAAAGCCCCACGCAGAGCTGCCTTGGAGAGCCAATTTCTCCAAGGTCCTCAGGGACAGAGAGCAGCCCATGGCTGCTTTCTTACCTTACCTGGTGCCACGTGGTTACCCCCCACCCATCCCCCAATTCTCCTAGGATTTACTCCTCCTGAGGAATATGGGCTGGTCTGAGCCCCTGGAGTCTGGCTGGTGAGGTGTATACCTGGGTACCTGAGTTCTTTGGGCACCCCATTCTCTAGTCATGAAGACCTCAGCAAGGATTTACTTCAGCCAGGTGGGCTCCTGTTTTACCCCACCTTCTCCAGGCCCACACAATTGTTAGAAAATTGTTTCTTTGGACAGTGTTGGCTTTCTTGGCTTCTCCTAATTTGTGTTAATTTTTCTTTTAATTGCCTAGAATGGCGTAGACTGGAAGGGGTAAAAGTACCAACTTCACGGGTGGGTGACCCTGGTTCAAATGACCTTTCTTTATACTGCCTGGCACATGTTTAAGAGGCAGGCACTGTATATATAGAGCATGGTGCCAGGTGTTTTGCAGGAATTAAGATTATTTTATGAAAGCTTATAACATCTCTATTAGATAGCCGCTAAAGTTTCTCTAGGCAGCATAGCATGGTCTGAAATAGCAAGGAAGGAGTTAGTCCCTGGGAGGGGAGGAGAGAGAAGGAGAGGAAAGAAAAAGAGGATGGTTACTTCACAGTCTTACCCAGAGCCTGTCTCCTCAGCCCCAGGAATGTGGCTTCCAAGTGATTTAGCCACTCCCCTCAGTTTTACCAGGAGGAGGTCTGGGGTCGGGAGAGAAGATCAGGGAAGGGATTGAAGCGAAGGTTTATGAAGGTGCAAAAAGGCCTTCCCCAGAAAAAACATCCTAACAGATTTGGTAGACAGGATGCGAAAAGGTGCATTATTTCTGTGGGGGAGCAGGAAGCCAGCGAGGATGCCTTTTCAGCTCCTCACAAGCAACCATTTAATTCAGAACCTGCATTTGATCCCAAAGGAGCTTAGGCCACCAAAGTCATGAATACGCATGAGTTTAATGCAGCCTTGCGGGCAATAAGACGATGAAGGCGGCATCCTTGATTCCTGCAGTTGGTTGACAGTTTTAATTTTCGAATGAATGAACAATTTCAGATGCTTGAGTCTTAGTCCACAAAGAAATGTAACCTTCAGCAGAGATTTTCTTGTTTCTTCTGATATGTCATTTCCACATCCTCCCAGGGTTTCAGCAGTTTCCTCTTCTCCATTCCTAAAAAAACCTGCATTTCCTTTGCCTGGCTTCCTTCCTGGCATCCTGTGTGCTAAGCCTCTTGCAGTTGTCATCATGTCTTCAGAATACATTTGATAGGTACAGGAAGTGGCAACAGACGGGAGCTGAAACCAGCAATCAATAAAAAAGAACTATGTTTCTAAGAAAAACGCATCACCGGCTTCCCACAGGAGTTATGTACCACATGTCCTAATATCGGTGGAACAATAGATCTAAATTTTAGCTCTTCTGCTTGGCTTTTGCGTTGCTCTCAACGAAAAAGAAAAAAAGACCTTTAATCTGTTGCTGCCCAGCTTACCCATGATTTATAGTGAAGATTGCCTTTCTTTTTAACCCTTTCATCAGATATCACAAAATAAAATCTCTCCCTCCTCTCCCGCTAGCTTTATTTCTCCTGGCTACTAGCTTAGTATATTTATGGTGCATGAGTCACCAATCTGCCTCACGATTGGATAAAAAATCGAGCACCCCTGAGACCATCAGTCAATTACAGCTATTCTCAGCTTCATTCACAGATTTATTAGCTTGCACACATAGAGAGAAATTCATTCAGCAAAGTTCATTCATAAAAATTTCAACACTGGTATCATCCTGCACATCTCAGCCTTCTGCTGCCAATGCGCTCCTGAAAAAAGCTCAAGACAGTGCGGGAGATTGGGAAGCTCAGAGCGCGGGGTGGGCAGGCTGCTAGGGGACCCGAGGAACACCGAGGGATCTCAAGTCTGTGAAATAATGCTGAGCAGCTCCGGTCACTAGTATTCCTCGCTTGTGGCCCAGACGGGATGCAAGACAAGATCGTCCAAGAGAGCTCAGCTATCAGAATCAACGAACTCGGGCAGAAGGGCCTTCGGCTCATATATACCTTTCCTTTTTTTTCATTTTTTAAATGAATAATCACTGGAACAAATAAAGGGTTAATAGTTCAGTCATTGCCCCGCCCTGTGGGAACCGGAGGGAGCAGGTTTGAAAGTTCCTGTGTGCAGAGGGGAGGCTGGGGGTGGGGTGGGGGCGCTAAATATTCTGTAAGGCTCCTGTACCGCTGGCGATGCGGCGGGACCGGCTGGCGGGTGCTCGGCCCGGTTCTGTGCGTAAGAGTTGGCCATGAGAGATCCCCGCCGCCGCGAGCCTGGACCCAAGATTTCCCAGCAAGGAATCCAAGGCGAGAACATCGGGTGCCTCCGCTTGGGCCAGGGAGGGACTGAAATCAGCTGGGGAGGCGTTTTTCCCCTGGGCTGACACCCCAAAGGGCCCTGGAGCAGAGCTGGAGAGGTGGCCGCCGCGAGTTGCATGGGGGGGTTGAGGCATTTGTTTTCCGTACCGTTTATCCAGCAGACGACGAGGCGATTTATGCAACAATATCCTGTTTCAGCACTGCCAAGGCTATGCGAGAACGCAGTCAGGACAGCTTGGCAGGACTCGTGCTGTATGTAGGACTCTTCGGGCACCCCGGGATGCTGCACAGGGCCAAGTACAGCCGCTTTCGGAATGAGTCCATCACGTCCTTGGACGAAGGCAGCCCTGGAGGCTCCGTCGGGAACAAGAGCTCGCCGCAGCCTCCCTACCCCGCCCTGGCTCCTCACTTGCCGGCTGAAGATGCCACCTTGGCGTCCCAGGAGAGCCCTACCCCACTGTGCACCTTGATCCCGCGCATGGCCAGCGTGAAGCTAGCCAACCCAGCCACCTTGCTGAGTCTGAAAAACTTTTGCTTGGGTACCAAAGAGGTGCCTCGGCTGAAGCTCCAGGAAAGCCAGGATCTGGCTCCCAGTAACCGGGCTTCCCCAGAACCCAGTCAAAATAGGGCCGGATCTGCGCCTCCGTCGCAGCAGGACGTGGTTGGGCACAGGCCGACCGCCTTAACTCCCGATGTCTGCCCTCTTCCTGGCCCTGGGGAGCCAACCCCAGGGAACAGGCAGGACAGGAACTTTCTGCAGCACCTGTTGGGGATGGGCATGAACTATTATGTGAGGGTAAGTCCATTTCCCTTTCTGCACTCCTAAGAACTGGGCAAAGGGGCATCTTCGATGCTTTCTGCAAGGGACTGCACTTCACCTGGCTGTGGTCTAGGTTTGGACAAGACGTTGCAACTGGACCAAGAGGAGGAGGGGAGCTGGGCTTACAGGTTTCCCTGCAAATGTCTGGCTTGTACTGGAGTTTTGCTTCAAGGGCATGAACTGGTGCTAACTTGTAGGTAGTTGCCAGGTGTAGGGGCAACTTCTGATAGGGACAGCTGAAATGGCGCCTTCTTGTCCCTACTGAACCTAGCATTCTGGCCAAGAAGAATCAAGTATTTCAAATCCGATTAGTGATTGAGACCCAGTAGGTTTTACCAGCCATTGTGTTTCAGTAGACATTTTTGTGATACAGGAATACGTAGTATGTAAGGAACTCGAATTTTAAAAATTTAATTCAGCATTTAACACACTTCTCGAAACATGGCTGAGTCTCTAGCCTTGTATGAAGAGCTAGTCTTAGGTCTCTGGTGTGCATTTTGCCTTTGTTGCCTACACTGCAACAAGTGGGCCTTGTCCATGAGCTTCGTGCAAAATCAAGATCCTTGTTCATTCCAGATCTGGGTAAAAGAAGAAAATAAAATTTGGCTCTTGCCCTTCTGGAGCTCACATTTCAATCTGGGAGACCAATGAATGCATGGGAAATAATAAGAGAAATGTACTTAGCAATAGGTAACCAGTGTGAGGATGCAGAGGGAATTCAGGAAAAGGAAAAGGTGGTTGTGGTCTGGGATTCATTCACATGGGCAACCTTCAGGAGAAGGTACATCTTGGAAGAGATAGCAGATCTGGTTTTGCAGAAAGGAAGAGATTCCTGGCAGGGCAAGAATACAAGCAGAGTCCCAAAGGCAGTAATCACTGTGGTGGCTGCAGGAGAGCATCATATAAGGAGGAAGGGGAATGCTGGAAGCTAGTGGGTCATAGAGAGAGTGGCTGGTACATAGTTGGTCTTCAAACAAATATGAGTCGAATAAGATGAACATACATCGTGGGTAGCTTGGGGAGGAGGGGGCAGTTGACCAAAGCTCTTAAATGCTAAATGAGGAATTTTCGAACATCGATTGGCAAACAAGATCTCTCCTTGTTTAGGTGTGTAGGCAAACTATGACTTGATGAAAGCGATTTCAAAAAGATCAATCTGTGGATTTAAGATGGATCAAAGGAGGGAAAAATTAGAGACTGGAAGGCCAGTAAGAAATATGTTCTGGAAGTTTAGGCAAGAGGGATGAAAACAGGGATGAAAGTGGAGATGAAAGAAAGGAGTTGAATGTAAGAGACTCAACAGTTTTGGGTGATTGATCAGCTCATTTTAGGTCATAATACAAATAACAGAATAGTCATCATTTATTGAGGAGTGGGTAGATTGGCGAGTTTGTTACTATTTATGGAAGGTGTGGATGACAATTGATGAAGGGTTGTGAGGAGTAAAAAAATAACTTCAAATTTAAGCCTTGGAATGGGATTAGTGATGTCAGTGATAGAAACTGTGTGAGTTAGGAAGGGAGACTCATGCTAAGTTTGTTTTCAATATGTTACATTGAAAGTAATGATATCTAAGAGGTACTTATTTGTAGATAGGCAGTCACATTAGACTAGCATTCAGGTGAGAAGTCTAATCTGAAGGTATAAATATGAGAGCTAGCCCAATAACTGTATTACAAATAGTCAATTGAGATCTCTAGAAAGGCCACATAATGAATATTAGAAGAGTTACAAAAAGAGTAGGCTTGGGGCAGCCTTGGCAAATGGATAACTAAAATCTGTAAGGAAGATAAATTTATGGGACACTCAGCTCCTGCCCTCCTCCACAGTGACATGGCTCGTAATAGAAAAGTTTCATGTATCTACTAAAAATTCATGGACACATTCTCGTTTGTTGAGTTTAAATGTCTGCCAGGCCCTAATGGGAAAACAAGTGACTCTCCACACCCATGGTCTCTGCACCTGCCTTCCCATTACCTAGACATCTTCTACCCTGTCTTGCTTTTCCTTCCCTCTTGTACCTCCTTCCGCCTCCCCACCCCCACGCACCTGTACAATATTAAATGTGAAAAGGGAGATGCGTAATCTCTCTTTTCTCTGGGGAGTGCCTCCACTAGCATTTTAGATTTTTAATGAGGACACCATCTGTCTTTTCCTGGCAATAATAACTGACCCCGGGAAAAGTGTTGACCTATGGCCCAAGTGGACCACACTATTTTACTAATAGACAGTGACGCAGGCCACGAGTTAACACCTCTGTTAGAAAGTCAAAATACATGGAAGAGCCTATTTTAGTAATTTCTATAGAATCCTAACTTTGAAAGACGAAAGAGACTCAGAAGTTATCAAGTTCAGTACCCCAGGGGGAAACTATAAAGCCCAGAGAAGTGATTTTTTTTAGGCCACACAGGAGAGTTAAAAGGAGAGTTAGATCTAGAACTCAAGTTCCCTGCGTGCCAGTGTTTGCTCTTTTTACCACAGGTTTCATCCTGATTGAGATTCTTTTTCTCATAGTTCTTTGAGATGTGAATCAATTTTTAAAAATGAAATGACACCTATTAATTTACAGACCAAGTGAACCAAAATTGCTGTCCTTGTACTTCTATGTGTAGGAAAATGCACATAGGAAGATTTAAATGGAAGGTTACTTGGTGAAGATAGAATCAGAGCAGAGAAGTGACAGATTTTTTTATTGGCTAGTGGATGTAGGAGCAAATTTTGTAGGCAAAAGGCAGCCACAGATTTCGCTTCCTTATCCATTTCATGTGACTGCTCTCCGCCCAAACTTCTTTGTTTATTCATTCACTCATTTATTCAACAAATATGTATTGTGAGCCAATTATGAGACAGGAACTGTTCCAGCCCTGAGGATACATCAGTGAGTAAAAGAGACCAGGTCTGAGCCCTGGTAGAACTTACATTCTAGTGAGTGGAGACAGGCCCTGATTGAATAGACAAGTCAATATGATATGTTGCATGTAATAAGTGCTAGGAAGATCAATAAAGCAGAGGAAGTAAGAATGGCAATTGCTTGGGTGGAGATAGAGGGTATTGTATTCCTTTTGGGTAAAAATTAGCATAGTTACAGCTACTCTTTATTTTGTTTTCCTGCATGTTTTATCTTTATAACAAGAAATATATTTGCTATCTTTTCTAAGTTAGAGTTGACTTTGAGTTAAATATTTTTTAAAATGACTCTTCTTTTGGTCTTATGATATAGAATCAATTATACAGCTGAAAATACTTTGTGAATCCTGAACACCTATTTTTGACTAACTTTTACTTAAGCTCAGTCCATAAATCCCCTAAAGGTCTCTTCAGATAGGTGGGCTGGCAAATCATTCTTTGAGAGATACTGAGCCAGAAATGGACAGCCAGATCTGATCTGAGCAAGTAGTGAGGTGAGCGAAGTCTGTTAAACAGTGCCAAATGGTGACATTTGTTTCCACCACAAGATTAAGTCTCATTTTTTTATGAGGTCTTCCCAAATCATTTTGCCTGTCAACAGACATTTACTTAGAGGTCTCCCAGGTGCCCCACATAATCTGTAGTGAGTGTGAAAAATACAAAACATGACCATTGTGCTCATCTCTAAAATGAGAGGATTCATCTGTATGGCCTTGGAGGTGTCCCCTCCTCCCCACACCAGCATTTAATGACTCTAGGCTCCTGTCTCCCCATGGAAGTGTTAAACTGTTAGTTTCCTTTTCCAACCCTAACCTCCAAATTGCCTACAACTTAGTTCAAAGACTAAATAAAGTAGAGGAGGCACAGAAGCTAACCCTGACAGAGCTCCTACAGGTAAGCCCAACTCTCACTTTTACCTGTTGAGGAAAGCTGTGTTCTCTAAGTGAGGACACTGAGATCCCAAAAGTATGATATCTACCCTACACTTTACAACCTACATAGCAGACAGGATTCAAATCCAGATTTGTCTGTTTCCAGTGCTCATCTTTGTCCCACCCCCTCTCCCTACCTCTGATCAATACAGGTCATCCTTAAAGTTTGTGAATAGTGTACATGAAGGACCACACTGTGTAGTATAACTTTATTATGGGACCAACCCATATAACTCACTGTGTTTATTCATTTGCATGATTTGATCTCCTCACTCCAGCCCAACCCAGCCCAACCACCTCCCCAGATTGTATTAGTTTCTTAGGGCTGCTGTAACAAATATCACAAACTGGAATTCAACAGAAATTTATTATCTTGCAATTCTGGAGACTTAGAACTCTGAAATCAAGGTATCAGCAGGGCCATGCTCTCTCTGAAGGTTCTAGGAGAGGATCTTTTTTGCCTCTTCTAGCTTCTGGTGGGGGCCAGCAGTCCTTGTCATTCCTTGGCTAGTAGATATGCATCACTCTAATCTCTGCCTCCATCTTCACATAGCTTCCAATCCTGTGTGTCCATGTTCAAATGTTCCTCTTCTTTTAAGGACAGCAGTCATTGGATTAGGGCCCATATTAATCCAGCATGACCACATCTTAACTTGATAATATCTGCAAAGACTCAAATTTCAAATAAGGTCACGTTCCTAGGTTCTGGGGGTTAACACCTCAACTTAGCCTTCTTGGGTGATGTAATTCAAGCCATAACAGTCCCTAAGACCATTTATTGCAATGTGTTTGCTCACACAAATATTCTTGGATACTGGGCTCATCAGCTTTTTGAGCAAATACGAATTTGTGTTGAGAGATTTTCTTTACTTACTTTGTAAATCTCACAGTATGCTCTTACTGTCTATTTTCCCATGTCTAATGTTGTATCTTAATACTGAGCCAATAGATTACTGTTGTCTATTGTCTAGATTAGATGTGGTTCGTGGAAATGCAATGTTCTGTCTGCTCCACGTATCTTTTCCACAGGAAAGCACAAGTCTAGGAGTTATAAGATCTGGGTTAAAGTAATGACTCCTAAATTAAACAGCTTTGTGACCTTGGGGGAGTCTCCTTACCTCTCTGAGCATCATTTTCTCCTATTGGAAATGAGAAGGTTGAAGAAAATGCTAAGATCCTGAGACTCCTGGTTTCCTTTCCCACTGGCCTTAAATCTCCTTCTCTTAGGATCTCTTTTGGTTAGAAAACAGATTCAAGACAGTTTCTTGAAGGAAACAATGTTTAACATCTTTGTGTTAATTGAGAGGAGAAGGAATGTCCTTAGTACCCTTGTACTAACACTGAGCTGGCTTCACCAGTAAAGCATCAGGGGTGCGTTATATGGGCATGGGTGTAGGTGGTCCACTTTAGAGAGATGTTGAGAAAGGAGTCAGATTGTGAATGGCATCTGAATGTAGGATTCTAGGAAGGGGCAGGGGTGGGCTGGTCCAGGGGGCAGGCCAGGGGTGAATGATGGTGGCTGGGACCCTGAGAACATGGCATAACTCATGTCATCCAGGCAGACAGGCCAGATCAGGGCTTGGTATCCAACCTGAGGACTTTAGAAGCAGCAGGAGTTAACCCATCTCTGTTCTCTATGGACAAAGTACTAAGAGAAAATGGCCCTGCCGCAAACATAGACAGTCTAGTAACTCTAAGTTTGAAAGAGAGAGATTTGTAACTCTAGGAAACCCCTGAAGACACAGTTCCGTGTTTTATGCAAAATAAAGGTAGATCTGAGTGGTGTGGGTCAGGTACTCACAGCCAACAGAGATGACTTTCTGCCTCTGCTGATTTTCCTCTTTTCTGTTATTGGTGGTTAAAAAGAAGGTAGAACAGGTTGGAGGAAATAGTTAGTATTGAAGATATTATATTTCCCTTTCTGTTTCTTTCTTGGAGTAGATGTAGAAGTAGATGCTGCTAGCACTTAGGAAGATTTGATCTGTCGTTTCTGTTATTCCCTTTAAACCCTCACACGCGACTTGATCTGTCCAGTCCTTGACCCTTGGCCACTAAAGCGTTAACTGGAAGAAAGAGTCATAGAGATCACCAAGTTCAAAACCTTATTTACAGGTGAGGAAACAGAGGCTCAGAGATGTGAAGCGACTTGCCTCATGCCACACAGCAACTCCGTGGTGGAGCCCAAACAAGAACTCCCGATTCCGCGTACAACACTTTATTTTCTACCCCTATCTTGCTTCGCCTTCCCTCACTCTCCAAACTAAATGTGCTGTGCCCAATGTGTCTACTCGATTAAAATGCTGTGTGCGCTTTTTTTAAAGAGCAGAGTGAAAACTTTTTCTAATAGGAAAATTATCTTTAAAAAGCAGCGAGAAGGAAAAGGAGGGCAGGGAGGAGTGGCAAGGAGCCTAAAATGCATTGGCTTTGCCAATTCCATCCTATTATGGAGGTTCCTGTGGAAGGCAACATGTCCATGCTGGACAAGGACTTGTGCAATATGTGTGGTTTGGTCCCATTTCATTTATCTTTCACAACTCTTTGGAATCATTTCCCTAATATAATTTTTCCTCTCACTTCTATTGTCATATCACTTTGAAGCCAATATCATGTCATCACATGGATTGATTCAAATCACCTCTGTTTCCCAATATGACAATTCCCAACATGACAGTTCCGTCATGAGGAGAGTGATCTAAATTCACACAGTTCACGAGGCAAGGCGACTCCACACACCCTTTCTAACCAGCAATAGGAATATGAGATAGGTGGGGTTTCTTCCCTTCTTCTAAAAGATATAAGCTTTGGAGCTCAGGAGGCTCTGGTCAGATTTGCACTGACATATCAAGATCATGTTGACCAAAATATACAGGCTCGGTGCTGCCTACAAAGGGCCATTACATGAAAAGATTGCATCTGAAACAGGAGAGTTTTGTAAGGCGGTGTCTGGAAAAGTTGAGAGGCATCAGAAAACTGGATTTTTAATTGAGAACATTGGTAGAGATCATATGAAATTTATTGCTATCGTAGCAATGATGATGAGTAAGTACAAATTTGCAATCATAATCTCAGGTGTACAAGAAATGTCATGAAAAGCATATTTTTTAAATCACATGAAATCCATACCAAGTCCTTTTCTGCTTGGCTGGCAATAATTTCAGTTTTGGTCATTATTCGTCCCCCAACCTCTAACCAGAATCACAGAGTAAACTGGGGGGCTTGTTTTGTGTCCTTAAATGGTGTAAAGGCCTCTGACTTTCAGTTCATTTTTTAGGATCTTGATAGTTCCTTAAAGACAGGAGATACCCCTATGTCTGGGCCTCCATTTTCACACTGGACTCTCTACCCATTTGGGGAGTTCCTTGCTGAGAATCTAGCCTGGTTGGCTGCCCCTCCAGCCATTACTTGGGAAGCCCGGCCACTTCCCTGGGGCCTAGCCAGGATGCAGGTCGAGAGTTCATAATGCTCAGAGACCTACCAATGTCAACTAGCCATCGTCTTCCCATTTCCTGCCCCTGAAGGACAGGAAGAACAGATGGCTTAAGCACATTAATGTGAAATCCAGAAGCAACCAGCAACCAAAGGGGGTGATGATGAGGGAGGACACAGCAGAAGAACATAAAGGAAATGACAGCCAACCTATGGAGACATCTAAGGCCGGGGAAAGATGGAATGAAGTTTGGTCAGGGTCCAACACTGGCAGCCAAATTTCTGAAGGAAAATGAGGTAAAAGGCAGGAGTTGTACAAGAAATGTCATGAAAAGCATAGTTCTAGGGAGGAGTTGGAAATTATATTGCTTATGGGAGGTCGATGGGATTGAGAGGGAGAGAGAGAGGGACGGGAGAGAGAAAGAGAGAGGAAAGAATGCATAGCATAGGCAGAATCCCACTCACAAAAGGATCTAGAACATAGAGATCATAAAACCAGCAGCTTAGTGACATGTTTAGTTTGGTTAAATTAGAAAAATAATTGTTTTGAATTAGTTGCCAACATTTTAAAACCAAGAGATTCCATATAAAACTCTGGATTTCTGGCTTCTCAGAAGAACTGGCAACACCAGCAGCCACCCCATAAGTCAGCAGATAGCCAGAACTGGATACTGAGCCTCAGCCCCACCTAGTTTCATTTACTTACATCTCCTGTCTATTCCCAAGGTGGCTGGGTTTGGACACCCACCTATGGCTTTAGAATGAGAAGAAATTTCTAACCCCTTTGTCTTTTATTTTCTAATTCAGAATACCTGAGAGAGAAGCTGAGATTGTCATCTTCTTGGGCAACATACCAGGACTTCTTTCTTTTATACAGAAGGACAGGGTCCTGGGGGCTGGATGAGACTCACAGAGCAGGGATCCTGCCTTCTCAACTCAGAGAGCCTTTTCTCATCCTGACATAGTTGCTAGGGTTTTAAGGGTAGCAGAACTCCAGGACAGGTACAGGCCATCCCTCTTTTGTGAAGAGGTGGTGGGTCAAAGGTTAGTTTATACGTCGGTTTTCGGTGACCATGAATTTTCCCAGAGAAATAATGTTAAAAGTTGAAAGCTTTCGTATACAGTTAGAGAGAGGATTAAATGAGAAAATATATGTAAAAAGCTTAGCCTTTCACATAGTAGGTCCCAGGTGAAGAACCAGCTTTCAAAGATCCAGGAGTGGCTTCAGGCAAAAACCATTTGCCGTAGACTAAATGTGATTTTTGTTGTTCATTTGTGCCTTTGGCATCCTTTCTCCTGGGCAGCAGTGCCACCCTACTGGAACTTTCTTCCCTAAACCTTTCCCGTGGTACTCCCCAGAGCAAGCCTGCCCTCCTAAGGTTGCCTACTATTTCTTCACAAGTTAGTCTTCCTCTTCCCTCAGTGCAGCAGAGTAAAAGATATTTGCTTTTGAAAAAATACTTATTTACTTCTTTGAATCTTCATTGTAGTATTACCCAAAGTTTGCCAAGGGCTGCCTATTATCAGTTAAAAATGCTTGTGAAAAATGCAGATTTCCAGCCCTCATCCTAGACTTACTGGATCAGAATCTCTGACTCACACCCAGAGACTTGCAGTTGTTTTTTTTTTTTTTTTAAAACAAGCTCCCTATGTGATTCTGATGCACAGAAAATTGGGAACCTCTGCTGAGTCTAGTTAGTGTAGTGGTTCTCAGCCAGAGATGATTTTGCCCTTGGGACATTTGGAAATGCCTGGAGACATTTTTGGTCATCATAACTGGGGTGTGTGGGTGTGTGTGTGTGTGTGTGTGTGTGTGTGTGTGTGTGTGTGCTACTGGCCTTTAGTGACTAGAGGCCAGGGATACAGTTAGACATCCTACAGTGCACAGGACAGCCCTGCAACACAAAATTCTCAGGCCCGACGTGTCAATAATAATGAGTCTGAGAAACATTGAGTTTGTGGGATAAAGTGCATAAACCTGGGATGTGCATTCACTGGTAATAGCGAATGGAAGAATAAATAATTGATTAATTGTTTGGCTCCTGAAAAATCTAACCTAAGCTACTTCCAATTTTCTTGTTTTCTTCTTTCTCTTTAAATCTACAGATCCTCTAAACATTATAGTTCACTCTCTCACACCCACCCAAACAATATTCCTCTGGCTTCCACATCAGGATTTCAAGTGATGGGAATGAGTGTATGGCAAATCAGCCATACATTTTTGCTATGACTCACTTGTAGATCAGGTATGTCCATGTTAGCAGCAGATTCGACCATAACTCAGGTGCACTATGGGCTAAATGCTGTTTACAGGCTAGCTTGGTATCCTAACCATGGTACCCTACCATTATCGGTACCTTCATTCCCTTAGGAAAATGCATTAAGAGTTTTAACAAGTAACTTACAAGTATATTTTAAGAACAGAGCCTGTCTTGGTGTTGGAAACTTTCTTTAGTTAGAGTCAGAGAGCAGGCAACATGAGGAAAACTCCCAAATGCTATAAGGACAACCTCAGAAATTGGATTTTTTCCTTTGGTGTCATCATAATAATTTACATAAATCATTCATTAGGAAATGGTGAAATGTATAATTCAGAGTTATTATTTTTTTTACCATTGCCAACTCTAGGTCCTTGAAAGACATTAACCCCTCCCCCTCCTCCCTTTCAGCATGGTTCCTTTAACCCTGGACTCAGGACTCAGACTGATACATTAGACTACAAAGTTCTATTTCATAGTCAGTTAAGCTCTCCAAGGTCACAGGGCTCATCAGCCGCAGGGAAAGGACTAAAATTCAGGTCTACTGACTCCCAGGCCGGCGCTCTTAAACTACCTTTTGTGAATATGACATAATTCTTGCATCAGGAGGTTATACTATGCAAGGAGAACAAAGATGTCCACACAAATTACTGTAATATAAAGCAGTGTATAATAAAGGACAACAAAGTGATTCAGCTAAAGCATGTATGAGTTCGAGGAGGAAAGGTGACTCCTTCCATTTTAGATAATTAGAGAAGATTTCATGAAGAAAAAGGCATCTTAATTGAGTCTTGAGAAATGGGTGGAGTTTCCATAGGCACAGATGGAGGAAGAGCATTCTGGGCAAAGAGAATGGCAGGAGTCAAGGCATGGAGGTGGGAAAGTAGAGGATGCATTTGGCGAATGGGGAGTAATTTGATTTGGTTGGAGAGAACATGAGATATATGTAGGAGATCAGAGGGAAAATAAGATGGACTGATGCTATAGCAGAGTTGTATAGTGTCTGAAAAGTTGGGTTTTCCAACAGAAAACCATAGAATGTTTTTTAAATAGGAGAATGACAAAATCAGAAGTATGTTTCAGAAAGATTACATGGGCTGCAGCACTCAGAGAGGATACAAAAGGAGGGTGACTGGAGAAAGGGATCCCAAGTGAAAAGCAGTATGGGAACAAAGGCAGTGGCAATAGAAATGAGAGATGTGAGACCCACTAGAAGACGAGAGGAAGCAGGAAGGGTTTGGGGGTTAGTTCCATTTTGCATGTGCTGAATTCAGGGTGACCTCAAAGCATCAGGTGGGACTCTCCAGCAGAAAATAGAATAGTTAGGATTGAGAAGAAATTATTTTTTGTTGCTGTTGTCATCAAGACTCAGGGAATGGACAAGGCTACCAGAGGGAAGGCACAGAGCAGGAAGAGAAGACAGCTTTGAGAGTGGCACATTTAGGTATTCTGTGGAGATAGGAAGGAAAGGCATCGGTGACAGAACTAGCAGTGTGAAGAGCAAGATGGAGAGAGGACAGGATCATCTATGGATTGGAAAAAGAGGTTAGACAAAACAATGTGAGAACCATGGAGCATTCAAGGAAGAGGAGAACTGAGAAAGAGATATGGGTTTGGCCATTGATCTTCTTACTGCCACTCTCCACTATGATATTAAATCAACTTGCAAACCACGCATCATTGGCTATTGACATCTCTTCACACTTCCTGCTCTCTCAGTGAGTGGCATCTCCCAACTGTTCAAGTCAGAAATCCAAAAGTAATTCTAGACTACACAGCCCTCAGTTATTAAGTCTTGTCAATACCACCTTTATGACATATCTTATACATATTCACTTTTCTCCATCCCCACTGAAATTCCTGAGGTGGGGACCATAGTAGGCAGCATTTTCAAACTTATTGTTCAGCTTCTTATAGAACTATTATTTCGTGAAACACACTTTGTGAAACTTTGCTGTTATAGCTTTCAGTTTAAACTAGGAGGTGAATAATCATAATACAAGGTATTAAGTTATATATACCTAAAGAAAATAGTCAAATACATCAGTGTAATGAACTCTAAGAGGCAGAGACAGCTTCTAGCTGGGTGGTCAGAAAAGAAAGGCTTCCGGGGCAGATTATGGCATCTGAGATGGTCCCTAAGAATGGAGAGACATTTAACCACAGGAAATATATATTTTTAAAAGGGTATTCCAAATGGAGGGGACATTGATAAGGAAATATGGGTTATACATAACTGATTTTAGCACTGATTTTAGCTTGGTTAAAGTAGAAGCTGCTTGGAAAAGACTAGTGGATAATAAACTAAGATTTGAGCCAGATCATAGCAGGCCTTAAATATCAAGTTGGATGTTTGAGCAGAAGCATTGGGATTCATTAGGGCTAAAGAAGGGAGTAACTGGAGGAGGGGAATCCCTTTCAGAGGCTATTACAGCAATGGTCAAAGTGAGAAGTGTCTATATTAGGGTCTTGATGGAGTGAAGTTCAACACTGGTAGAGATATTATGGAAGAGAAATTTGATGAAGAGGGCAAAGAAAGAGGACAGATTCTAATCCAACCTGCCTCAGGTTTTGAGGTTAAAGATCTGGGGTGGGATGGGAACATGCTAGTAAAAGACATGAAGGACCACAGGAGGATAAGTGTTGAGAGGGAAAGTAAGAAGTTTGATTTCCAATATATTGAGCTTGAAGTCACAGAGAGTCATCTAGAAGAGAGGGTGGTGTCCAGCAGGCAGGCAGAGTTGGGGAGAGCCTCAGGACTGATTTGCACTTTGTGGATTAAGCCAAAGGATTGGACATTCTTATCTAACAGTTGTTCCATTAAGGGAGAGAGATTTTAGGTGATTTTTGAGACTGGTCAAAAATAGAGTGTTTCTTAATCTTATATAGTAAAAGGCTTCTCCTCTGATGAAAATGTTTCATATATTCTTTTGACACAAGTGAAATTTTATATAAATTGCTTTTGTGTTGTAGAGTCAAGGCCTTTAAGTTTTATAGATGCAATGATTAATGTTCCCTTTCATCATTATTGCATAAATTCTACCCATAGTTTTCATCTACATTCCTCCTTTTATTTTCTTTAAAGTGAGATGAGCTCTTTGAGACATCTTCAAAGCAATCTGAGTGCAGAATCAGTTTTATTTTTTAAATCTTTTAGATTTATTCATATCTAACATTATTTTTAAAAGAATTTGCCTTCATAAAGTCTTTCCAAGACTTTTGGCTTAATTGTCATAGAAATGAGTACCTTTAAAAAAATCCACACTCATTTTTTTTTTATCAGTTTGTTTAATATCTATTTAAATAATGTGATTTCAGTAGCAATTACAATTGCCATATACAGGTGTGGCACAAATAGAATGGGGTAAGTCCACAATTTAAATGGTGGCAGCAGAAGGTATAGAAATTCCAGTAGCCTGCCTGCTTAGCAAGTTGGTTAAGTGGCAGCCAATTAGTAGAGTTTTATTGTAGTATTGTGTGTTCACAATTCAGCAATTTGGTTTGCTGTGTCTCACAATGCATTTATCACATATAAATGCTTTGTCGTATTGTTGTAACATGTTTTACATTCTAGATTTTTTCCCTGCTAAACTTGACAACATCTCACCCAAAGGGCAGACAGCATTGAATGAATACTCTTGTACTTACTCTCCAACAGCTTCTGTCTGGGGAAAGTGATATATAGAGAGTCCCAAGGCAAATGAGAAAGTAAAAACCACGGCAGATATCCTGACTGCCCTGCAGAATCCTATCCAAGACTGGGTTTTCAGATGAAACTGAATCAGCAACTAGAAGAGTATCTCTGGGATGGAGGTTTAAATTTAGAATCTTGCCTATGACCCAAAGCCTCTCTCTTTATAAAAACAAACAAACAAACAAACAAACAAACAAAAACCCAAGGCATGTGAGGTTCGCGTTCCCCACAGTGTTGCCAACATTTTTTCTAGTTTAAGACTAAGTGAAGACCCTCTGTTTTTTGTTTCTCTTAACAACAATCTACATTTCCTAGGGTGCTTTTGTATCTCCATAGCTTTTTGTAAACAAACAAACAAAAAATAGAATAAGTTTGTTACAAGGGAAGATATAATTTGTTCTCAGGAGCTTTTGTTTGTCATTTGGAAAAAAAAATACATATTTTTTTCTGGTACGATAACATTAACTACTAGAAATAGGCCCTAGCAAAAACCAATTTGGTTTTACATATCTATTTGCCAGAAACCAAGGTACTTTACTCGATGAAATGGATATATTTTAACTTTTATTCACCCAGCGCTCCTAGGCATGCAAAGGCTGCCGAATTTCTGAGAATGAGATTGTTCTCTCACTTGTATTGTTTAAAAATAGAAGAATAAGGGAAGAAGAGCAACGAGGACTAACTTTTTAAGTTCTTTTTATTTAATCTATTTTTCTCTTCATTGTCTCTATTTTCTGAAATGTCAAAGGTAATACATACTATTCATTAGGGGGAAAATTCAAACAATGCTGAAGGTAAAAGGCAAATTGCCACTACTAACAGTTTGTCTTGCATTCTTTCACACTTCTTCCTAAGCATTGCATATTTATATGTACACACAAACTTACTTGTTGACACAGATGAAGACATACAGTGCATGCTGTTCTGCAACATGCTCTTTTCTCTCTGACTGGTAGATCAGGGCACCCTCTCATGTCAGTACCTGCCGATCTCCCAGTGGCAGCATAGTGTCCCAGAGGAAGGGGACATGTTGCCTCTATTAAGAGACAACTCCCTGACTTCCTGGCCCTTGGAGGAGAGCCTCACATACCCTGTGCTGTTTCAGCTTGTTGTCTTCTGTCCCTTAGCTGTTCTCCTCTCCCGAACACAGCTGCTTCCCCACGTCTGGCTCCTGAGAAGTAGATGCTCCCGGTACACGGGGATCCTGGAGCTCAGTCTAGGAACATGCTCTGCCACTTATTGTGTAGCTGGAGATGCTGAGATCCATCAAGAGACCATTTCCTCAAGAAAAGTGAGAGAATCTTAACTAAGATTAGCCAACCTGCAACAATTCACCCCAGTGTGTGGGTGCAGGTCTGTACATGGGAGTGTGTGTGTATGTGTTATTTTAGAAGGCAAAGCCTATGCTCTTGTCTGATGTATTTCTATTAGAGAGTAACAGTGGAATTAAGTTCTGTTGTGCATTTTTGGCTGCCACTGGTTCATTCTAGTACACAGACTAGTTTATTTAGGGCTAGAAAGGACAACATCTTTTTAGGGTCTTGGTTTTTTTCACCATTCAATTTCAACTCATCTTCTAGAAGTCAAAACTAGTTATATATGATTATCCTTGTACAGATGAGAGAAGGTACAGACCATGGAGGGATATCCCAGGGCAGGCAGGGTCCTCTCTCTCCTGCCCATGGATCTGTGTGGCTTTGCTGGAGAGCACATGAGGCCTAGTACTTCAACTAGGAATGGAACCTGCGGGAAGGATGGAGGAGAACCCTGACCAGAGGCTCATCTATTTTTATGATGATGTTCTTTTGGTTTCTGAAATGATGACATTTCTTATTCTGGCTAAATAAAGATATACTCGAGAAGAGTTTTTGATTTGAAAATAAAATATCTTAGAAGTACTAAAAGTTTGAAATAAATGCCTAAAACTTTTCAGAGTAGCTTTAACTACACCCCTATTCTTCAATATATACATCATGGATAGACAGTGCATGGGAGCTAACACCTGTCTGCATAATGCTGGACTCTCAGGACCTAAGTTATTTCAAGTATTTCTTCTCAATTTTTTCAAATAGATTTTTTAAAACAGAGATGAGTTTTGAAAAATATGTTAAAAAAAATTTTAAAACAGAGATAAATTTTAAAAAATATGTTAACCCATCTAAAATAGCTATAAGCTGTCCACTCAAAAACAAAGAAACCCTTATTCAATACCAGAATTTAAGTTCTTTATCTTTTATCACGAGCAGTAATAAGTTGCAAAGTTCTGGGAAAATAAAAGCTGAGATTGCAAGCACCATATCTCTGTGCCTAGTTCTGTGATAGGAATGTTTTGTGGAGGGAAGTTCAGAATGTATTGAACAGACAGCAGAGAAGATAATCACTGAGGAGGAGGAGAGAGCCAGGCAGCAAACCTCAACATGAAACGAAGGAAAGAGATTCTGGCCTGGAATGTGTGGTGAAATTTCCAAATCTCCCTTCAGAAAATGTAAGAATCAGATTTCCGTACTAGGCTGTTATCTGTGAAAAGAAGGAGGAGGGGGAGGAGGAAAGGAAAGGAAGAGGAGAGGGAGTAGAGGGAGAAGAAAGAGGAAGGATGAGGTAGGATGTTGGTATTGCTGTGGGAGGCCCTTGGGTTTTGACGGGGAGTGAGTATTGATCCTGGATGCCTCCAGGAAGCATAATATGCACACTCATGGATAATATATTTATTTATGATTTATACCCTGCTGACTTCCAGAAAGGTTTTGATGTGGCTCCCTTGCTAGTGAGTTAATGCTTCCTACACACACTGAGCAACTCTGAAAAGAGTGAAAGGGCAGAAACTCTTTGAGTCATCACCTGATTGTTTAAGTGAGCTAAGAGGGGGGCTGTTTCTTATGAATGAGGTGACCTCAGACGCTGTCAACACTCACTGGTATTGACATCACCAGGAAATCATTGAATTTTTCAGATAACTGAAGCTTCTCACTTTAGAAGTCAATCTTTTAAAACTTAAAATATTTTACATAGAAACCTCTGTATAATGAAGATTATATGCTGCTTTCTCTTCAAAGATGCTTGATAACTGAAAAAACTTTTTTTGAGAGGGAAATGCCAATTTTTTTCTCTAGATCTATACTTTATTTTTGTAACAGTTTTATTGAGATATAATTCCCATACCATAAAATTCACTCTCTAAATGTACAGTTCAGTGTTTTTAAGTATATTCTTAGAACTGTGCAACCATAGCCACTATCTAGTTTTAGAATATTTTCATCAGTCCCAAAAGAAGCCACATACCCATTAGCAGTCACTCCCAATCACTTCACTCTACCCTCTGGCAGCCAGTAATCTACTTTCTGACTCTATGGATTTGCCCGTTTGGGACATTTCATATAAATGGAATCATATGATATGTTGTCCTTTGTATCTGGCTTCTTTCATTTTAGCATAATGTTTTTAAGGTTCATCCATGTTGCAGCATATATCAGCATTTCATTACTTTTCATGGCTGAATAATATTCCATTGTAGGGATATGCCACACTTTTTTTTGATCCATTCATCAGTTGATAGATGTCTGGTTTGTTTTTACTTTTTAGTTTTTATGAATATTCATGTATAAGTTTTTGTGTAGACAGCTGTTTTCAACTCTCTTGGGTCTAAGAACCACCTCTGAGTGGATACAGATTGGAATGTAGCCTCCTTTTTCTTCTTGTGGGAATGGAGCCTTCATTCTAACAGTCATTGTGGTATGCTGGGACCCAGGACATACTCTCAGAAGCTAATGAGTGTGATGGGTTAGTTGCCCTTGAACTCTGAGTCCCTAAATAACTGAGCTTTTTAAACTTATGCCTATATTTTTATAGTTTTTTGGATTCTTTCCAATCAGTCAGCTGTTACTCTTTGCTTTTGACAGTGAGCCTGTTGCTAGGAAAACCCTAAACTTCAATTTGGGCTTCTGAGCTAGAGAGAGGACAACCTGTTACAATAGTGTCTAAATCAAGAGTAAATGGTCTCTGAATGAAGGAATGAAGTGCTCTTTTAAGGAAAAACAAAACAAAACAAAACACAAGCATAGGCTTTAGTATCAACTTAATTTAAAAAAATCTCTTTGAGCCCTTACTTCTGTATTCTCATGTTTAGGACATTTGACATTGCCAAGTATGAGCCTTCCGGTTCAAATGTTACTTTTGCTGGTATGTAGGAAAATATATTTAAGGACTGCTGAACTGATTCGCATTCCAAACCTTTTCACAGAGCTCTCATTTGCTAGGAAGGAAGCTGCATAGGAGCCCTGACTCCCCGACTGCCATTTCCAAAGCACAGGTTTAAAAGGCCTCTGTCACTTCAGATTAGGTTTTACAATGACTCAGATAAGTGAACTTTAAACAAGACAGAGATTTACTTTTTCACTCATGTAAAAAAAAGTCTATAGGTAGGTAGGCCAGAGCTACATAGTAGTCTCACGGTCTCATCAATAACTGAGATGCCTTACATCTTTCTGTTTGGCCATCCTTAAAACATGGCTTCCATCCTCATGCTCATTCAAGATTGCAATAGGGCCACTGGAACACCTACCCCTACACCCATATGTCTGTTTTCCAGGCAGCAGGAAGGAGGAGAGTCAATGACAAAAATCGTGTGCCTCCAGGTTGAGTTGGCCCTCTTAAACAGCTTTTCTTGAACCCAATGACATTCTTTTACATCTCATTGGGAAGCTGGGAAATGGTAGTTTTAAAGCTGCATACACTGGGGTTCTGTTAGTAAGAAAGAATGGAGGAGATGAAAAACAGAAAAGATATAGGAGGGAAAAGGAAGAGGAAGTCTCCACTCTGGCTTCCTAGGAGCTCATGGTTTAAGATGGATGAGACACAGGCAGGTCATCAAAATATGTTACGCATAGAGCTGTGCAAAGCTTTACGGTGGCTCATCCCTGGACCACTTCAAGTGTGTAGGCTTAGATTGTTGAAAAGGATGATTTTTGGTGATGGCTGAATTGTTCATCTCAGTTCTTCAGTGGAAGGATCAGAGGACTTTCTGGAGGATATGGAATTTTAGAAGGATGTTAAAGGAAATGATGCTATGAACAGAGACCCTCTTCAGGGATTATGGGAATGGCTGGCCTATAGCCACCTGTGTGGTGTCACTTACTCTTCTTGGTTTTCATTTGTATACTCACTGAATACCATTGATCAGGGGTATTCAGGACAATGGTTGAGGTTTGGAGTGTAGTCAATGGCTGAGGAAGGAAAGAAGCTTCTTGATTTCTATGAGAATTTCATACCTGAACTAGACTCCCATTGTTAGCTATAACCAATTAGCCTGTCCTGCCTCTAGAATCTGACTTCATATTCCTATCTTTCTGATTACTTACCTTCTAGAAAGTCATTACTTAATGTAATAATAATAGTACTAGTAATCCACTTTATGCTAATAGATTTTAAAGGACATTAGAGATCTTCCTTGCAAAGATTTTATGAATCTAGTGTTTTGGGTTTTAAAAAAATATCAACTAGCTAGTCAATCGTTTCTAGTTCCTGTCACCATGCTTCTGTGATTTAATTCTGAAGCAACCCTGTGGTTGCCAAAGTCACAGGATTATGCTGCTACCCAATACAATGTTATCACTTACACAGCATTAGGCTTGGTCCTGATTATTTATAAGAATGTTTAAGCATTTCCCATTAGTATCTAGACATATGAAAAGGGCAAAGTCTTCCAGCTTCAAAAGCTATTTGATTCGGGCACTTGGGAGAATCTGACTCATTATTAAAATAAGTTATTTGAATCAGGCCATACACATTCCATGGATAATGTCCATTTCTGCCCCCCCAGGGACTGTGATCTCTCCATTCTCTCCTCTTCTCCTGTTATTGTCAACCTTTCTACCACATGAACATACACGAGTCTGTTCCACCCTTAAAATAACCTCCTCTTCTTAGCTTATCTTTCCTCTTTTGTTAAAATATAAATTTCTCAGAACAAAAATAAAAACAAAAGCACAATGCTCTCTGGTTTACTTTCTTACACTACGTCACATCCTAAATCTCCTGCTCTCCGGCTTCCACTCCTCTTCTCTACTGATATTGCTCCACTAGAGCCAACAGTTAAAGCTAGCAGTTGCCAATTCTAGTGGACATTTTCCAGACCCTTAACCTATTGGTCCTCTCTGCTACCTTTAATTTGGTTAGCAATCTCTTCCCCCATGATGCCCTTGTCTTCCACCATATTATACCCTTGGTTCTCCGTGTACATTTCTGACTTCTGTTTTATGTTTTTGGTCGACTCTACTCTGCATGCCCTTTAAATGCTGAGTGACATCAGATAAGCCACTTAATTTTTTATCCATGAAAAGCAGAAGGGTTGTAATGGATAATCTCTAAGGTCCCTTTGAGCTCTAGTATCCTTTCAGTCATATTATCAGGAGTCAGAATTCACTGACTTGAGTTATAGAAAACTCTTGTGTTTTATGTAAAAAGAAGTGTAATGAGAGATGAGCAATGTTTGGGATGCAATTCTGCAAAGGCATATTGTTGGCTGCTTCTTTCAGAGAAGTCATAAAAGCTGAAAACCAGTACAGCATCATTCAGCAGTTTATCACCATGTGGGAGACTGACTAATGTAAGTTGTGGTTTCAGCACAACAGAACAACTGACCATTCATGTAGACTTCAGTGCTTGGAGCGGGTAGTGGTGGTGTGAATGAGGTTCTTGGGCCACTATGACCTCTAGACGTGACCACACACGGGGCATGGTTACAGTCCTAGAGAGCTGAGAAAATTGAAACCTCCATCATACAGACACTCCTACTGGGACATCATGTTTGACTAAACATGGTGACTGATGATAAAAATGTTGGCTTTTTTCCAATTGGTTTTTTTCAGTGACAATTAAATGGTACCCAGTTTTTAATAGTAATTTACTTATATATACTGCTAAGATTTCAGATTATTCCCTGAGAGCAGGATTTCATTTGACAGGCAGGGCAGGAGCAAAAATTTAATGGTATTTGAATCCCTAAAGTGGGATAGGTACAAGCATTGCTGGATGGGGAAAAGGGAATAGAAGAGAGAGTTTGATGGAGCTACTAAAGTTTGTCTCCCTTGTGGTAGTACTTGCAGATGCCCTCATTTGTGAGCATATTTTTTCTCCAATAAGTGTTTAATTTAACCCCAAACTCTAGGTTCTGGGTACTCAAGGTTGAGTCAGATTTGTGTTATTTTGGAGTGCAGAGTATAATTTATTCAATATTTTTTGAGGAGCTCAGAACTGAGAAATAAGGTCATAAAAATGCAAAGATGTAGGATTTTAATTGTATTATGAGTTATCAGGAGAGACCATACACATACCATCACTATTAGATTAGATTAAGTTTCCAACTTAATTAGACAAAGATACAATGTATAATTGATAGGTCATCTGCTAAACCATTCTGCAAAGGTTTTGCCTTGGCTACAGTAGAAACCAAACTAAGGCCATAGTCAACAAGACAGTGGACACGTTGGACCACTGAAGCAGTAGGCAGGGCCCTATGCCATTTTCTTGAGCACACAGCCAGAGCACCCTTGTTAGCCTCTGTTGGGATACACGGAATTGCTGTCCTTGGCCTCTCTGATTGGGAGCCTTAGAACATCAGATGGTCACCTAGTGGCAGGCCTGGGAATTGCATTAGCTTTATCTGCACAATGATGGTGCTGGCATTTTGCCTCACCTTTCAGAGTAGAGGACATCCAGCAACACTCTCCTGGGAAGCAGATTAACTTCTGTGAGTCACTGCTTTTCCATCTCATTTATGATTCATGACCTGGGCTATATTTTTAGCTTGTATTTATTTGGGTCTGAGAAGTGGGCTGAGTGAAAGTGTTGTTTGGAAACTTATAGAAAAAAGAGGAGAAATTGGTATCACACTTAAGCTTACGTAGTCTGAAATTTAGTTTTAGTCCTCAGACATTCTGTGAACATTTATTGAGAGCCTACTGTATGCCACACATTTGTGTCAGACTCTAAGGATGCAGGATAAATGGGACCTAGTTTCTGGCCCACAAGAGTCCATTGTGTGCAGGCAGATAATTAATGAGGTAACTAATGTACTGCACCCCTGCCAATACCCCCAGCCATATCTCTAGACTTTATTCATATTGAAGAACTGGCTGTTTTTGGAGTTCTCTTTTTTCTTGCCCTTACCTCTTGCACATGCTGTGCCCATTGCCTGGAAGTCCCTCCCCCAATCTCTCCTTTGTTGCCTTTCATGACTCACACCAGCATCCCCTCTGAAAAATCTTTGCTGATTCTCTTAGGCTGGATTGGAGTCCTTCTCATACACTCCCTTAGCACCTCACCCCCCCCCGACCCCAGTGTTTATCATATTCCTGTAAAGAGTGCTCTCGACTGAGGTTTCTTCACAGTAAATGAGGCTTATCTATCAGCTCCCTAAAATAGGAGCCAGGTGAAACTGAAGAGGATTGTGAAGAGCAACATCGTCATCCAGTGCAGCCACTGCCATTTGCTCCGCCCTCTCCATGTGCCAGTCACAGTGCTCAGCACCACACTTTCATTATCCCATTTGAACCATATAATAACCCTATAAAACAGATAAGACAAGTAAGTTATGCCCCTATTTTATAGATGAGTAAACCGAAGCCCTGAGATGTAATGTTATTTCCCTGGGTTTCACAGATAGTACATGCAAAGCTGAGATTCAAACCCAGGCCTGTGCTCCTCGACTTATGGCATAGTCCTTCTCCCCTTTCATGGTTACTGCGTCCATCAGGGTAGACCAGGTCATTCTGTGTCAATAAGCAATCCCAGCATTCTCAGCAGTTTAGACAAAAAAGGTTTATTTCTTGTTTATGCCATGTGTCTGCAGCAAAGCTGCTGGGGGGCTCTAATTTGTGTCATACTCCCTCAGGACTGGGTTGAGGGTGCCTCTGTCTCTGTGCCTCCCCAGTTGAAAGAGAAAGGAAATGTGAAAAATTTCTCCCAATATGATTGTCTGTTTGAATGTCACAGACTAAATCAGGAGTCCCACTGAATTTCAAAGGGGCAGGATAAGTGCAGTCCTACTATGTGCTGGGAAGGTGAAAAACTGGAAATATTTGTGGATCAGCACTAATAATGTCCATGTCGTATTATATAAAGAAAGGAGGACATGGACTATAGACTAGTGGTTACCAGAGGGTAGGAGGTGGGGAGGAGGGGGGAGGTAGGTGGGGTAAAGGGGGTCAAATATAGGGGGGTAGGAGGAGGGCGAAGTGGGTCAAGGGCATCAAATATATGGTAGCTGAAGGAAACTGGACTTTGGGTGGTAAACACACAATAGACTATACAGATGTCAAATTATAATGTACACCTGAAAATTATATAATTGTATAAACCAATGTTACCCCAATAAACTTAAAATAAAGGTAGAAAAATAAAGTGGAAAAAAAAGGAAAAGAAAAAGAAAGGAGTGGAAGTGTATAAATGAAAACAAAAGCAAAGGAACAAGTGTCCAGAAAAATGAGGTCCTTCCACGGAACAAAAGAAAGCTAGCCTTTTTAAACCATAGGTCTCTAGTTAAATGGCTGTTGGGATCAATTATTCAGCTCTTCCTGTAAGAAGCGCCGTTAAGGCCTTTTTTCCTCTGAAGGCATTAACGCTTTGACACAACCTGGGATTTCTCTGGGTTCATCAGGAGAGAGCAGTCAATTGCTATTACAAAATCAACTTAATCTGGGAAGGGCCAATATTCCAATTCTCATTTTCATTATAGGGAGCCAGTCTTACTAGGTTAGACTTTTTCTAAGAACAGCATTCCTGGTCTCTGAGGATTATGCCTACACAGTGACAAAAATCTCTTAAAGGCTCTTTAGTAGGCTGGGACACAAGATCAACACTTGCCCCTCCCTACAAAGGACTTAGCTGAAAGCTATTGATTGCAGCTTTTTAATCAACAACATTAAAATTGAATATAATATACAATGTGCCCAAGGAGTTTCTGCAAAAAACATATTGAGAATATTTTGGTTAAGGAGAATTCACCTTTGTACAATGCAATTTCTGTTTTTCAAGAACATGAGGGCGGTTGACATGGCGTGGAACTGAGCACAATACTAAGTGTAATACTTAACTGTTTCACTTACTTGATGCAATTATTAACCTTCGGGTCACTATAAGTTCTTATAGATTGTAAAGTATCTGGCACCTGTGGAGGATGCTTGGCTTTACTACCCTTCTTTCTCTTCATGTAAAAAAAAAAAAATAATATATGTGTATATATATTAAGAGTTTGGGTGGGTAAGAGGAGGAGTGATACATAGCTGTATCTTTAATCTAGAAGTTTTCAGTTTCCTGAATTCATTTTCATTTTCAATATCTCCTGGACTACATTGTGGAGCATGGGGCACTGCAGGGGGATAAACATCATGGGGAAACTTCTCCTACCTGACCCAGGTACCTTAGGGGAATTGCTGTCAGCAGATGTCTCATCATAGGATGAAACACATTAAGTCTCTTAAGCCAATGTTCAGCATTGCTGTGTACTATCTTGTATTTTTTATAGATGCAGGGCTTGGAGTTGCTTCTAGATGGGAAAATTTTTTGGATCAAGGAGATGACATGGAATAGCACAGATTTAAACATCAAAAGGTCTGGGTTCTTCTCCATTAACTAGCTCTGTGGCCCTTGAGCAGAACACTGAATCTCTGAGAATCAGATTTCCCATATGTAAAAGAGGTATCATACGTATATTCAGGTCCTGTCACAGTTTCACTGTGACGATCAAATGAAATAACATTCATGAGCGTAGACAGAGTGTAAATCTCTGTGCAAAAGTACATGATCACAAAGGATGGCTTTTCTCGCTGTGCCCAACATATGGGAGTAAAATTATTACCAGGAAAGGTCATAGCCCTCCAAATGCTCTCAGGGTGATTTTTGTCACAGGACTGACCTCCAGTTGAGTGGCTATGTCTGTGCTCAGGTCTGTAGGAAGAGATGAAACCTCTCTCAGTTCAAAAAATTCCCCATGTGTAAGGGATTTTCAATAGGAGTAGGACTGTTGGTATGAGATGCTGCATAGCTGCCTCATGTGATACAGATGGTTGTCATATTTTCCTTGCCCACAGACAAACAGTACTTTTTTTCAGATGAATTGGAAGGTTTTTTTTTTTTTTTCGGACATATCCTAGTATGTTAGTGTCACCAAACCGCCGGCCAGACCAAGATCTTTATTGTTTATCTGGGGGTCTGACACTCAAGACACTCAATTTGCAGGATCCTGGGTTGCTCATT
>NW_006442109.1:22284245-22425026 GCF_000325575.1 Pteropus alecto
GCCTCTCCTTTTGGAAGAACAAGCAGAACGCATGACTTACTTTTAGCAGATTCCATCTTTGTGAGAGCATTAAGGATTCAGAGGGTTGACATTCCCTGGTTGCCAAGACCCCAAATGTGAATGAATGAACAAATCTAGATTTTCAGGCTTCTGAACCTGGAACAGAAGAAGGAGCTTTCATTAGGGTAGATGTTTGGGTATTTAAAAACATGTTCAAATAAATTAACCAAAGTTTATTTTGAGGAGCTACTGTGTGCCAGGCAGTATTCTAGGTCTTGGGAGTAGAGCAGTCCTAACTCTCTGCTGCTCACTTCTAGTTGGGGAGACGGACAACAAACAAATACAAAATCCTGTCAGCAGTAAGTGCTCTGAAGAAAAACAAATACAAGAGGATAGAGAATGGTAGAGAAAGAGAAGGTGTGAGCAGCCCTGTGCTCTTGGATGGGAAGTTTCAAAGGTGTTATAAGTTTGCTCTAAGAAGTCAGTGGCAAGACCACCTGTGCCTCTTCCACTGAAGCCTGTCTTGCTGTTTGTCTCACCGAACTCCCTCTAAACTTTCTCGCCAATATAGCACTCTATTCCAGAGGTGTGGTCCCTTATCTCCATTGTCTTCTGGTCCAGGTTTTCATTAGATTGCTTCTGCGCTGAAAGGAAAAGGACTTTCCATTCCCTTCTCATACGACGCACATTCTAACTCAAACCTGGCACAAGGAGGGCTTTGAGCAGCTTAACTTCAGGGTTATTTTAACTGGCAATATACCTCTTTAAGAAGGAACACATTACAGATGGTCCAGTTAGGATACAGGTTATTTTGAGACTTCCTGAACATCATTTCTTGGCTGCTTCATTCAAATAAATCATTTATTGCCCTGTAAGAGGTGCTGGTGATAATGATGACTAAGACTCACTCCTTGCCCTTGAGAAGTCCACAGTCCAGCGGTGGACATAGACATTAAACAGATAAATTGCAGCACTACTGGGTGAGTGCAACCTTGGGGTGTGAGTGATATGCTCTGGAAGCCCAAAGGAAGAGCATTGAACTCGGCCTCAAGGGTGCTGAAGATTTCAGATAATAGTAATGATCTGATACCTCATTCATTTATTCATCATCCATCCATTCACACACATTTCCTGAATAGTTTATCTCAGGGCCACGCACTGCCTGCAGATATTGTTTGTGTGGCCTGTTATTGTTATCATTGTTTGATAATAGTTCTATTGAGATATAATTCACATATCATACAATTCGCCCATAGAAACTGTATAATTCAATGGCTTTTAGTATATTCACAGAGTTGTGCAACCATCACCAATGTTACAACACCCTCATTAACCCCCAAAGCAATTTTTTACCCTTTAGCAGTCACATCCCATCCCCTCAATCTTCCAGTCCTCCTTTCTAGCTCTGTAGATTTGTCAATTCTGGATATTTCATATAAATGAAATCATATAATATGTGGTCTTTTGTGACTGTCTTCTTTCCCTTAGAATAATATTTTAAGGGCTCATCCATGTGGTAGCATATATCAGTACTTCATTCCTTTTTATTGCCAAAGACTATTCCATTGCATGATATACCATTTTTTATGGATCCATTTATCAGTTAATGGATATTTGGGTTGTTTCTATTTTTTGGCTATTATGAATATTGCTGTTATGAATATTTGTGTGCAAATTTTTGTGTGGACATACATTTTCAGTTTTAATGGGTATATATCTGGGAGTGGAATTGCTGGGTCATATGGTAATTCTGAATTTAACTTTTTGAAGAACTGCTAAGCTGTTTTCCCTAGTGGCTGCACCATTTTACATTTCCATCAGTAATGAGTGAGGATCCTAGTTTCTCCACATCTTTGCCGACACTTGCTATTTTCAGTTTGCTTATTTGTTCTTAAAATTATAGCCATCCCAGAGGGTGTGAAGTGGTATTTCATTGTAGTTTTGTAGAGCAGTTCCCTAGTAATGAATGATATTGAGCAGATTTTTTATGTGCTTATTTGCCATTTGTATATCTAATTTGGAGAAATGTCTATTCAGATCATTTGGCCATTTTAAACTTGGGTTATTTGTCTTTTTACTATTAAGTTATAGGGGTTCTTTATATATTCTAGATTCAAATCTCTTATCAGATATATCATTTACATATATTTTCTCTCAGCAAAGGAGTCTGAGAGAGAATAGTCAGAGGATAAAGATGAGGAACCAGAAAAATGCCCTCAAAAAAGCCAAGAAAAAAGAGCAGTTCAGAGTGAAGAGAGCAGGGTGGGTAGAGATTAGTGATGGCAGATCCCCTAAACAGGTGAGCCAAGAACAGAAATGGTTCACTAGAGGGGACTACAAGGAGGTGGTTGGTTTGCTCAGGCAATTTCAGTAGAATCTTGAGGCCAGAAACTACTATAGTGAGTGAGTTGAATCATGAGTGGAAAGTAAGGAAGTGGAGACAGTAAAGGTTATGAAGAGAATATCCTCCTCTCGCTCCACCTTCCAACCCTTTTTTAAAAAATGGGAATGACTAGAAGTTATTTAAAGATGGTAGAAAAATTCTGCAGTGTCTTCAGGCTACACTGGTGGTCTCTTTCACTGTTGAACATTTATATCATGAAGGTTAGACTCTCGTCATGTCATACTTGATTATGTACTGTTCTTCAGTATTCTGATTATTTCAAAGTGCCATTCTTCCTTGTCTTACCAAGTGCAGGGCCTAGACCTTAAGCCTTCTCTTGAACGACATTCCTCCATACTCCTTGTATAGGGGCAGCCACATTCTAAGGAAGGGAATGTGCCACTGAAAAAAAAGGAATTTAACCCTACCTAGTAACTAGTAAACTGTGGTTTCTAGAGGTTAAAGTGGTAGGCTTTATTTAATTGTTTAACTCTAAAACTATACTTCCTACTTATTTTTAAAAATATAAACAATACAAAAATGTAAAGTAAAAAGCAAAAGGCTGCCTCTCCCTTTACTAGAGTAATCACTGTTAACAGTTTTTTATGTATCCTTCAGACATGCTTTCTGAGGACATCAGAATGTATCATTCTAGAAAAGAGTCACGATAAGTTCCCATAAGCGAGCTATCATTCCTTCTCTCTGAAAACCTCAGTAACGTCTTTTTTTTTTTTTTGGAATGAATAGCTTAAGATACACATGGTCATAAATAGGCTGTTCACCTCTCCCCAGGAGCAAATGGTTGAAGCTCAGACAGTACAAAAATATTATTACTGCCCTGGGCATGAAGGGAGAGTGTGAGCTGGGAGTGAGGTGAGCCGTCTGTCAGGTGCTGAATGGGAAGATTGTCTGAGCACTGCTGAGCTCTGCCACTTTCTCACCACCTCCCTGTGCCTCTAATAAAGGCCTTCAGTGTCCTCTCCCTGTCACAGGGTCAGGAATTAGGGAGTGCCTTCTGTCTCTTGTGTTACCTCCTACAGTCCCCGGAGAAGCCTGGATTCATGCCTGTTCTTAACAGGTGTCCCCCCTGCTTGTCACCCTCTTACCCACCTGGGTAGACCAAAAAAGAGTCAGTGGGAGCCAGCTGAATGACCCCTTCTCTTTTTTATTTTTCTGTCAAACAAGGTTTATACACAGGGTCCCAGAAGGGTACTATGGACTCTAGAATAAACCCTGATTCAGTCTCACTGAATGAATGAAACCAAGCCAGGCACTTTCCTTTAATAGGCCTTAATTTCCTCATCTATTAAGTGGAATTAACAATGACTAACCTCATAGAAAGAAAAGTCATCTCTTTCACACTTGTCCTATCCTCATGGGGCTGGGTTTTAAGAACAGAGACCATGTCTCATGCAGATCTGTATTTAATAAATGAATGAGAGGTACTGTCATCCCCTGTTTCTACTTAAATAAACCAACTTCTCCTCCCTCAGGCCTTGACAGTCAGCCACAATCGGCTTATGCAGTCATCAGGTACCTAAACAAAGAAGTGGATAGATTATTTTTAGGTGCTGCTCGCTCCTTGCTTCCTCACAGCAATGGTTTCTGAGTGAAATGGACTGTATGATTTAATGGGAAGGCCAGCTCCATTCTGGGCGTTGGGGTAATTGTGGCAACAGTCAGACATTGATTCCCTCTCTTCATTTTGCTCAGAGTGCTTCCTCCACACATGCCCAGGGTGGAAGGAGAAATATACTCATTGTCATGATCACTTCAGGCCCTGACTCACATATCGTCAGTAACTTCAGTTTATCACAATGAGGCTGGCAGAAGGTGTCACCTGTGCTGTTGCTGACGGACAAGTGTGTGAAGAAAAACAAGTTTCAGTGAAGGGAGGGGGATCGGAAGCAACACCTGGGCCTGCCTTAGAAGAAAGGAGATGAGGTGGTTAGCACCATGAAATGTGATTAAGAAGATTCCCTCTCTCCCTGTCTGCCTCTCCCACTCTCCACTCAAAACCCTTTTCCTCAGAGATAACCAACCCCCACCCCCACCCCCATTGGTGAGTCACTTCACTGGACTAAGAACTCTCCCTCACATGGGAGGCTCATTATCATTCAGGGCTCCCCCCACTACCCCCCAGAACACCTGAGGAGCAGGGTACTGTTTTCCCTACCTAACACTTCACTACAAAACCCCCTCTGTTTAGGTTGTTTGTTGCCGATCTCTTAGATGAGGGAATAACAAAAATAACAAACATGGAGGAAATAACAAAGAAATCCAGAAACTTGCCAAAGGTATCATCCTGGCCTGTAATTCCTGAGTCTCTTTCTGAGTCCTCAGTTTTCCTGTACTCCTCACTTATCCACCAGGATGGAGAGACCAGTCAAAGCTTTACCTCCTTTGATCTCTTCTCCCTCTCTCTGCTCACTTTAAAGATACTATTGAAGTTCAACAATGCAGGCTATATTTGTTCTTTCATCAATACTTATTAAGTACCTACTGTGTCCCAGGCACTGTCCCAGGTGATGGGAATACAGTGGTGATCATGGTCCTTACTCTTGTGGCACTTACAACCAAGGGAATGAAGAGAGGCAACAAGCAAATTAACAAGCACACCTGATAATCAGTCGGTGGTACAAAGGTGACAAATGGGGGCTGTGATGAAGGGTAACAAGATGGGGCTTCTGAGGCAGTGAAGGATGAGAAGGAGTCAGTCCTCCAAGGCAATGGGGGAAGAGCTAGGCGGAGCTAGCAATGGGGAAAGAAGAGGTGCAAGTGAAAGAGCCCGTGTTTGGAAAGGGTTGGGTGTATTCGAGGAATAGAAAGAAGGCCCACGTGGCAGCAAAGTGCACAGGGGAAGAGTGACGCAGATGGAGTCAAAGGGGCAAGCAGAGGCCAGGGGTCTAGGGGCTTATAGTATAGAGTTTGTTTTGAAAATAAATGCCAGGGGATTTAAGCAATGGTGGGGCAAGAGCTGACACTCATTTTTGAAAAATCACTCTGGCAGAGTGTGCAAAATGTAGATGTTGGGTCACATTTTCAAAAAGCATGTCCTGACAGGTTGAGTCAACTCATCTTAAATTGATGATTTACAACTGAGGGGAAAGATGACACCCACCTCTGCACCGACAAAGAATCGGAAGTGTAGCCCAGACCTGTCCCCCAACCTTCATGGGGAGTTCAGGGTTAGGTGTACAGGAAATAGGGAAACAGAAGCTAAGTTCTGGAATGAAAGAAGACGCTGAAAGGCAGGAAAAGCCGGAGCAGCCCGCAAGGATAGGAAAACCATATTTTTCAGTCCACCTTGTCATGGAGCTTGGATCCTTGGAATCTCCTTTCATGACAATTCCGAGATGGGCTTCCTCCCATACCCACTAAATCTAGCTTTCCTTTCCTAATCAGTCTTAAGGTTTATTGAACAGAGATCTCTGGACATCACTTATTTCCCCAAGGTACTCCGGCCTTGGAATTTAAGTCTGATTGGGATAGAATAAAATATTCAAAATTTTTTTGTGTCATTATTAGAGACCCCAAGAGGAGTGTAACAAACACGAATCTGGCTAAGAATTGCCAGGTCATTGTCCTGGTCAGCGTGCTCACCCCAACACTAGGCTCTAGGCAACTCCTGGTGGACTGACCTGCTCTTGGGATGCAAAATCTACAGAATTTGCTCAGAAATACTACAAGAAGTGTCTAGGGAGGCACCCCCTGGCTTCTGCTATCTTTCCACAGTGTTTTTGCCATTTCCAAGCAGAGGGAGGCTGGAAGGCTTCCAAAGGAAAGCTAAACAGGAAGCATATAATTTCCAAGGAGGCGACAGATCACTTTCAATCAGACTGCTTGGCTCTCATAACATTTCCAGGCTCATTCTCAGAGAAACACTCTCCCTCGTCAACCAAGGCTCTGCTGAGAGGATTTACTCCCACGGTCTCACCTGGCAAAGTTACACAGATGACTGCTAAGTCTGCATCCCCAGGCTTACTTCCTCTCCATAACTCCAGAACCCAGTTTTCAACTGCCAGCTTGTTATTTCCTGGATAACCCACCAACGTCTTTCAGTCAGTAGGTCCCAAACCAACTCATTATCCCCTCTTCTGGCTTTCCTGTTTCTGTTAATGGAATCACTGTTCCCTCTGCTACCTCAGCTGGAAACATCTGAGTCATCCTTGACTCATCCCTCTCTCTTATTCTCTAGATCAAATCAACTGCCGAATCACGTAGTATCTATTTCCGTGATGTCACTTGAATCTGTCCCCTCCTTCCTACTGCCGCCATCCCTCCTCAGTGTGGGCTATCATTACTTCCCTCTCAACAGGAGCAGCCTCACTTATTCCCTCACTATTAACCCACCTTCATACTTCTGCTGACATAAGGCTTCTCAAACATAAACTGATCACATCACTCTTCTACCAGCAGTCTGACGTGGCTCCCACTGCTGCCACATTAAATATAAATCCCTTTGAGCTTTATAAGTCACACTTCCCTTTCCAATACTCCTTGTTTAAGCTAAATTTACTCATTCTTGGTATAAGACATAATTTTTTTCCTTTCTTAAACCTCCTTAATAAATGATTTTGCAAAAAATATCTTTTTTATATTACTAAATCCTGTGTTATCTGTATTTATATGCTTGTTTTATCTCTTTAGAAGATTCATTGTTTCTATATTATAGTCTCACATTTATTTTTGCTTCCTCTAATATTTGAGCACATGTAGGTATCAGGTGCTGCTCTTAGAACAACTGCATGAAATAATTTAACTCTCGCTACAATTCTAATTGTATCCCCAGTTTACTGGAGACAAAATTGAGATACAGAAAAGTGAGTAACTTACAGAGGTTCCATAACTAATAAGTGTCAGAGCCATGATTCAAATTCACATTGTCTGGTCCCAGGGTCCAACTCCTGACCATTGAACTCAACTTTGTCTTTGTTCCTGACATCATAGTTTGGACTTAGCTGATGTTTAATAACTGAATTGAAGCTTAAGGCATGTGTCCATTAATGGTCAGAAATATCAACGGCAGGCTGAGTGTGCAAATGTAACTTGATATCAGGAGTTGATTGAAGGTTTTCCCAGGAAATCACTCAGAAGCTAAGAGACATCTTTGTGCTATTTTTTCTATTTGTTCTTCTTTTTTTCTTATTTTAGTACATGGGCTGTATTGAAGTGCTGCAATCAATGAGGTCACTGGATTTTGGCATGAGAACCCAAGTTACAAGGTAAGAAAACAAAAATATGAGGGGTTTGTGAACTATAGTTTAAAGTCACAAGAGTTTCTCCCTGCAGGGATTTCATACAAGCCTTCAAAGTCGCCGTGGGTTTTTATTCACACGACTGGAAGGTAGAGCTTGGATGAGTGGCTTTATCTCATCATGTAAAAGATTTCACAATTGTGTGGTAGAGCATCTGCATTTTATATAAGAACTGATAAGATGATGCAATCATAGAAATAACTCCTTTCCCAGGTATCAGAAGTATTTAAAATTATGACTAAAAACAGGACCTTACAAAATCTGAGACCTGTTGAAGAAGAAGCCAAAAAGAAGACCAGGGGAGAACTTTCACTTCAGAAAGCCCAACTCTCCTCATTATGGCATCTGTGAAATGAGAAACTGTCCACTCCATGTTTGAGTCTCTCTCTTCTGTGTATGGTGAGCTGGATGGAAGAGTTGAACTCGGGGGAAGCCTTACCGAGGGTGGCCCCAGGAAGCTTAAGGGAGGAACCAGAATTGTCACTACACAGAGTGTAAGTCAGAAGCAGAAATTCAATGGTTCATCACGGCCAAGTTCAAAGCAAGATAGAAAGAATAATTGAGTGCTATGACTCGTCACTGGGAAAATTGTGAGATGAGGGGGTTAAGGTGAGAGAATGGATGGATATGAGTGATTTAGAATGAAGACTTGGGCATCTCTCATATGTGGTGCTGATGTGTGTCTCAGGGGCAAGCCACAGTGCCCCTTTGTATCTGGGGTTGCAGGCCACCTATTTCAAAGGCGAACGTTCTCATGATGAAGAGAGGACTTTTCCTAATGCTCATCCTGTGGACTTCTAGGCCTAGAAAAAGCGTCCTGTTGACCCAAGAGCTTTAAGAAAAGGAATCTTATCCCTCTTTAGGAAAATCATAGTATACAGTATTATATTAAAGACTCTAGAAGTCTTGTGCTATAGTTTAAAAAACTAACTTTGTCTCAAGATTTTCTTAAGTTATTTGGCCCCAGAATCCTTTTTTTTTTTTCTTCATGTAACATAAACAAACATCCCATACATCCCTATTTGGACTCTCTTTTATGATGCATCTAAATCTGTCTTTCCAAACTTCTCACCAATTTGTGGTATTCCCTCTGGAGTCAAACAGATGAAATCTAATTCTGATATGTGTGTGTGTGTGTGTGTGTGTGTGTGTGTGTGCGTGTGTGTGGGGTGGGGTTTTGTTTGTTTTATGGATTTTTTTGTGTGTGTGTGATTGTACTCTTGGTGCTTGCTTCAGTCTGTGGCACATTTGTTTGTTTTATGGATTTTTTTTTGTGTGTGTGTGGTTGTACTCTTGGTGCTTGCTTCAGTCTGTGGCACATAGAAAAGGCTCAACAGATATTTATTGAATACATGGTTCCATCTGACTATCTTCCAGGATTTAGAGATAGCTGCATTTCTTCTCCCTTTTAACTCTTCTCTTTCACATTCTCAGTCCCCTCGACTATCCTTTAAGTGACATGGTTTTGAGACCACTTCTTACCCTCTTAGCCCTCCTTTGGATACACTTCAGGCTTTATTTTATCCTGATGACCTTAAATCTGGAGGAAGCCTTTCCTTGAGTCCTGGCAAGTTACAGATGGGAGGAAGAAAGCTGCTCCCCAGGTTCCAAGAATGGGGGCACATGACAAAGGAATGTCCACTATGCTTACCTAAGAATGACTGATTTTCTGTTCATTCATACATTCATTCATTGGCTCGTTCTCTTTCACTTGAATATTTGTGGAGTGCCTGTTAAGTGCCTGAAACTTTGCAAGAATTAGGGATGCAGAAGCCTCTGACATCATGAGACTTATATTCTAGCTGAGGAAGCAGTCTGTGGCAAGGAAACGAATACACAATATACTTTCAAGTAGTAGTAATTGCCATTACTATAATAGTAACGTGGAGTAAGAGGATAGAGATATAAAGGGTAGGCTTTTAAATTTCATTTTATTTTCTAATTATAAAAATACTGTATGTTTACTTAGAACATTTGGAAAATACTGAAAAGCATGAAAAAGAATATCTCTCATAATATCACCTACTAATTTTGTGTTTTGGAATATCTTTTCAGTGTTTTCCCTATACATGAGCTTACAATGATTTTTAGAGAAAATCTAAAAATATATTTGATATAATTTCTCTCATCTTGAGCATTTTCCTATTGCTAAATATTCTAAAGTGTTCTTATTGTGGTAAAATACACATAACATAAAATCTACCATTATAACTATTTTAAAGTGTACCGTTCAGTAGCATTAAGTACATTGACATTGTTGTGCAAGCATCTCTACCATCTATCTCCAGACCTGTTTCATCTTCCCAATCTGAAACTCTACTCATTAAACAATAACTGCCCATTCACCACCCCCTACCCCTGGCAACCACCATTCTACTTTCTGTCTATGATTTTGATTGCTCTAGGTACCTCCTATAAGTGTAATTATATGGTATTTATCTTTTGTGATTGGCTTATTTCACTTAGTATAATGTCCTCCATATTTATCACTAGGCCAACAATATAACTATCTTGAAGGCTATTGATGTGTTAGATTGCTAGATTTGTCTGCAGAAGAACCATGGTAGTTGGTACTCCCCTCTTCCAGCCATGTGTCTATTTTTTTGTTGTTGTTGTTAGGATCTATTTTTTTAAATGGTTGTAAACTTGTAAGTCTATATTTTTCTATTGTTTAGTAAATGGTAAAAGAAAATTTTTTTCTCTGCCATCAGGTTTCAGTTTGTGACTAATATACACACTGTAGGAGAGATTATCATATATAATAATACAAGGATATCATTCCTTATAGATGTGTCTGTATATGTTTCAGGCATGGCCGATTGTGCTCTGGGAAGTTTTGTGAAGCTCAAGGGTGATGGTCTTCTTATTGGATTTGATGGTGGGGATGGCCTCTCTAAGGAGAAGATATTTGAGCAAAGCCCTGAATAAAGTGAGGGATCCAGTCATGGGAATGTTTGGGAGAAGAGAGCTTAAGGCAGAGGAAAGATGGCTGTGCATACCATTGATCCATAGCATCAACACTGACAGGGCTCAAAACATGGGCATGTGGTTTGGTAGGAGTGTAAAGAGTGTATATCTTCTTTCAAGAGTGGATACGAAAAAACTTCCAGTAGACTCCCACTCGGGGGATGAAGTGGCTGTCAGGATGGGAGGATCAAGATTCAAGATGCCCAATGGTGCCAAGTGGTTTGACTTGAAGTCAAGAGATTCCAGCTACCACTAGCCCAGGGACTTTGTCTATAGTGAGGCTTGAAAGCAATGAGGCCAATTTCCTTACACCAGGGCCAGACAGCAGTCTCCCTCCTTCAGAATTATATGTTCTATGCTGCCCCTTCCCAGCTCCTGAACCCCTTCTCCAGAGCACGTAGAGTTTGAGATACTGTGTCTTGCAACTTGGCAGCAGACTTGGGACTCCCTGACTCAGATGGGAGAAGGATAAAAACCACAAAGGAAGGTTAAATAGAAGACAAGGGAAAAGATATATAGGTATGTCCCACTTTAAGGAATTAACAAAAATCTAAATTTATTTAACAGAAAATTATCATTTAAAATTTGCCTCTGGTTTCCTTTAGTAGTAGATTCCTCACTGGTATTTCAAATAAAATTCAATATACAAAAGAAAATATTTTCACTTTTCCCCACCACGAGCTCACATATTGCTGAAAGTGAGAGTGACCTTTGAAACTCTTTGTTAAAACTCAAGGTCTTATGGGATATTCTACAAGTGGATATGTTACCTAAGTGAGAACATTTTTTTTTGAGATTAGGTTCTTTCCTTTAGGTCCCCCTCTCACTTTGATGTTAGACTGCTGCTTTCAATGAAGTGCGTACCTTCTTATGCCACTGTGTGTTTCTACCCCTGAGTAGATGATTTCATTGTTCTCATGCGACCAGCATAAGAAAATGGTTCACTTTCCCTGAAACCTCCAATTCCCACCCTGCTTCCAAAAATTTACTCTTTTTTCTCTTTTAAAATTTTCTTCTTTTTCTTGTTCTCCTTTCTTCGCTCAACTTCTATGTATTTTGATGTTTAGCTACTACTCAAGTTGTTTTATTACCAGGTGTCTTGGATGTTGTCATAAAACATTATGATTGAATCAGGTTTCAAACTGTTTTAAATTTAACTTTCACATATTCACAAAATTTCATTTTGCTCATAATCCTACTTAATGCAAGAAAAAAATTTCAATGGATCAGTTAGAATTCCAAAGGACAGAACTTATTTTGCATGACCACAGCTATCTCCTGTCATTTACCATCAAACATAAAATCAATCATGTGTGAATGCTGATAAATTTGTGTAATTACTTGCTACTACAGATATAAACAATTGTATTCAGACTTATGTCCCACTCTGGTAAATGTTCTTACCATCTCTATCCTAATTAATATGTTATTCCAGATAATAGGGAGACAGCAACATAAAATTCCTGGTAATAAAGGAGGAGCCACGATTAAGATACACCAATTGAGTCAGCATTTGAAACAAAGGAGGAAGATGGAGTACAATTCTTGCTTTTATGAGGGACCTTTCCATCAATTGTTTGAGAGAATGTACAGGACTTAGAACACAGAAAGTACTCAAATAAAGCAGAGAAAAAGAAAAAGACAAGAGGCCACTTACTTTGAAAGCTCCCATCACACTTCTTGGAGTACCTCAGTCCAGAGTTAGTCCCTGAGAAAGCCCTGTGGGTAGGTTTTACCATTGTTCCTCCATTAATTCTCACCCAGGCATGTAATTTTTTGACTGATTTAGGACTAAATCTCAATTTTTAGTAATCAAGTATTCATAGAAAAGGGCAAAAGAAGAAGTTTTTCTTAATAGTAAAGAGAAATGAGATCATTAGGAAAACAAAGGCTCACAGCCACGGTTGTCTTCAAAATGTTTGGAAGACAGTATCAAAAAGAAATAAGAGAAGGAGAAAATGAAAATTATGCTAAACATGATATAGTCATTTGTTCTCTCCTATAAAAATGTTCTCACACGATTTTTTCTATTCTTTTTATTTATTTATTTTATTTATTTTACTTCCTTAATGCCGCCACTTATTAGACCCCTTTTACTCTATCTCCCCCTCCCCCTCATCATGATTTTTAAAACAAAGCTAAAGAAAACAAAAAAACCTCATTAGATACACACACACACACACACACACACACACACACACACACACGCAAATAAATCAAGTCACTAAAACCTAAAGCCTGACTTCCCTCCCTTGAGTAAGCTTCCACATCATACAAAGAAAAGAAGAGTCTTCTTTCTTCCCTAAGGATGTCCACTTCTTGGTGTCTAGGTGGGGACCTGCCTCAGACACTGAAGGAGAAATAAATCCATCAAGGGCAAACCCTATCAGTGCAACTAGTGGGACAGGGCTTGGCTCCCAACCCTGAAGAACAGAACTTCATAGGAAACTGTCGAAGGGAAATTTAGTTCATCATCATAGGACATAATTTAGCCCAAGGGGCAAGGCACACTCCTGATGGAAGGGATCTCCGGATCATTGGCTTACTACTATCATCTTTCTGCATTTATTGTTTTATATTTGTAATTCATATTTGGTTAAAAAAAAAACAAATCAGCCAGACTAAGTGCGAGGCACCCAGAGCAAGATCTGTCCACACCAGGTAATTGCTATCCTTTGGGGGTCTGTGAAGGAAAATGGGGGAGCTATTAGAGAATGGGTGGTGAACATCCTTTTTTGGGGTCTTGGCCTCAGATTCGTTGTCTCTAGCTGCTTATAAGGGGCTGCATATCATAGATTATTTATCTGCCCCATTCCATTCCATGGGGGAAGAAAAACCCTAACTAGTGTCATTTTTTGAACTGCTGCTCTAGACAATAAGCAAGTTGTTCGGGTGATCTGGTACTAAGTAAAGCTACAAGGATGCAGAATTAGTAATTCAGAAGATATTGTAATTAGACTAATTTCTCATTGAAAATGTTATTGCTCCTGAGCAGTGATTCTGCAGATTTAATTCACTAGCTTGAAACTTTGATTATTTGGCTTCAATAGGACATTAAAGGCAGTTCTTCACAGACTAATGATATTTCTCTGTGTGTGTGTGTGTGTGTGTGCGTGCGCGTGTGTGCGTGTACATCCATTAGATGCAAAGCAGGTCCAGGATGCAGCTGAACTTTGACGTAAAGTCATGTGCATGTGGCTTCTAAGAAATGTGAACATTAAGAGGAAAAGTATTCTGAAGAGGTCAAATATCTGCATGTTAGGTGGCTAAATTAATATATCTGTTTAAACACAGGCTGGCATTTATCTAAATTTCCTGAGGATTTTAGGAATGAGATTGGTTGCAGCTACACATAGATAGGTGTGTGTATCTCTTGGTAAAGCTTAGAGTACCTGTACGGCATCTGGTGTGTGGGTTCTGTGTTGACTTGTAAGGAGGCCATGGAGTTAGAAGTAGGATCACAGCCCACATAGCATGCAAAATAAAGACCATCAGAGGGGAGATAAAAGGCCAAGTCTATTAACTTGCCAGACAAGAAGAGAATGCTCTCCAATGAAAAAATGTACTGAGAAGAGTGTTAAGGAGAAAAAAACTCAGGAGTTTTAAAATTCTAGTTCATAGTGATCATGCCAAACATTGAAAACACACACTCTGCCTGAGACGGGATATACATGGTTGGATAAAACCAGTTTCATTGTTCATTGGTCAAGAAAGAATGTTAAGACCCCAGTAAAGATCTGGTATTCCAGGGTCAAGATTTATGACCTTTGTTGGCCAGTGAGAACAATTACAATAAAACATAACAGTCAAACACTCCTAGGCAAACACTGGTGTAAGTGGAAGTACTGCCTTTCACACATGTGTAGGTGTCAGAAAGCTCTTGCTGGAGGTTTCGGGGTGTGTGTGTGTGTGTGTGTGTGTGTGTGTGTGTGTGTGTGTGTGTGTGTAGCTACCACCTCTTCTAGTTTCAAGTTCCACTGCTCCCCAGTTCCTCACAGCTTATTTAGAACTAAAATCACGCTTCTCAGATATCTGAGATGAAATAGCCAATTAAATTCCTTTTAGAAGACTTCAAAGATCTAGTAATAAAAAAAAAAAATGTTTCCAAGCAATTGGGAAGGGCCCTGAGAGCATGATAGAGTTAGATGAAGAAATAGAGGGCATGACAGTCAACAGCACCTTTTTGCTCAGAGTCAATAGAACAATGTCTCTCACATACAAATACACAGTTACTATTTGAATGAACAGATGTAATATCAAAAAGTATAATTACTAAAGCAATCCGCAGAACATGAAAAATATTTGCAAATCATGTATCTGATAAAGAGTTCATATCCAGAACATATAAAGAACTCGTACGACTCAACAACAACAAAAACAAACAACCCTATTAAAACTTGGGCAAAAGACTTGAATGGACTTTTCTCCAAAAAAGATATACAAATGATCAGTAAGCACATGAAAATAGTCTCAACACCACTAATCGTTAGGGAAATGCAAATCAAAATCACAATGAGATAGCACTTCACACTCATTAAAATGGCTATTATAAAAAGAAAAAAAAGAAAATAACAAACATTGGTGAGAATGTGGAGAAATTGAGAACTCTTGTGTATTACTGGTGGCAATGTAAAATAATGCAGTGACTATGGGAAATAGTATGGGAGTTCCTCAAAAAATTAAGAATAGAATTACCATATGACTCAGCAATTCCACTTCTGGTATATATCTAAAAGAATTGTAAGCAGGGACACAAACAGAAGTTTGTACACCTATGTTTATAAAAGCATTATTGACAATAACCAAAATGTGGAAGTAAGCCAAGTATTCATTGACAGATAAATGAATAAACAAAATGTGGAATATTAGCCTTAAAAAAGAAGAAAATCCTACCAGTTGTGACAACATTACTGAAACTGGAGGGCTTTATGCTAAATGAAATAAGCCAGACAGAGACAGAGAAATACTGCCTGGTATCATTTATATGTGGAATCTACAGAAAAAGAAAAAGTTGAACGACAAAAAAATGTTGCACTCGTAGAAACAGAGAATAGAGTGGTGGTTGCCAGGGGTGGGGTGGAGGGTGGGGGAAATGGGAAATATTGGTAAAAAGATACAAACTGTCATTTATAAGATGATTAAGGTCTCAGGATCTAATGTAGATCATGGTGATACTATTATTACATATTATTATATTACATATAATATCATGGTGATATTATTAGTTGATAATACTCTATTGTATAATTGAAATTTGCCTGAGAGACTAAATCTTAAGCATTTTCAACAATAACAAAAAAAAATAAATATGTGAGGTGATGGAGGTGTTAATTAGCTTGATGGTGGGAATCCTTTCACAGTGTATATGTATATCAAGTCTTCATGTCATACATTTTAAATATATTACCATTTTGTCAGTTATATCTCAACGAAACTGAAAAAATAGGAAGAAAATTCTGGCACGTGCTACAACATGGATGGATTCTGTCTTAGTCTTCTGAGACTACTGCAACAAAATGCTACAGAATGGGTAGCTTATAAACAATAGAAATCTATTTCTAACAGTTCTGGAGGCTGAAATGTCTGAGATCAAGGTGCCAGCATGGTCGGGGGAGGGCCCTCTTCCAGGTTGCAGACTTCTCATTGTATCCTCACGTGGCAGAAGGGGCTAGGGAGTCCTGAAATAGCTTTTATAAGAGCACTAATCTCATTCATGAAGGCTCTACCCTCATGAACTAATTATCTCTTAAAGACACCACCTACTCATACCGTGACTTTGGGGGGTCAATATTTAAACATACAAATTTTGGAGAGGCACAAGCATTCAGACCACAGTAAACCTTGAAGAAATTATGCTAAGTGAAATAAGATAGCTACAAAAGACAAATATTGTATGATTTCACTTATACGAAATACCTGGGGTAGTCAAATCCAGAAACAGAAAATGGAATGGTGCTTTCCAGGGCCTGGTGGAGCGTTTGTGCTTTAATGGGTACAGAGTTTTAGTTTGGGAAGATAAAAAAGTTCTACAGATGGATGATTGTGATAGTTACACAACACTGTGAATATATTCAATGCCACTGAAATGTATGCTTAAAAACAGTTACAGTGGTAAATTTTATGCTATGTATATTTTACTACAATTTTAAAAAGTTTAATTATTAGATGAATTATATTTTTGGAGTATTCAATATTGTACAAATTAATGTTATTTTGTCAAAAGGGTGTAAAGTCAATAAGAAGAGGATAACTGAGGCTTCAGGCCTGAGTTTCCAGCAGGTCCTACAGTCAAGAGAATTTGGTAAGGAGTGCATAGTGGCCTCCTCTAATTTCTTGACAAGGAAGCCTAATCAAAAGCCACACTGGCAGAAAGGGCTGCTGTAGGACAAGAGGAGAGAGCAGGTAATTTATTTAGCACTGTGCAGAGCTTTTGCATCTACATTCCCTTATGAGCTGCACAGTCGCCCCAAGAAGAGGATATTACAATTCCCCGTTTTAGAACAAGGGAAGCTGACACTCAGAGAAGGTAAGTGACCATCTGAAGAACGCACAGCTCTTTTGCTGGGGCTCAAACCCTGTTACTCCCACTCCAAATCCTGTCCCTATAGCACTTATTATTTCCTAATGACATCGCTTTGGTTTGAAGCTAAAAAACTGCTTTTGTAGCTGTGAGTAGACTAAGATGGTGGGAGACAATTAAGGGAATAAAGGCAGGTCTGACTCATCTTTAAAGATCACTTTTTAGTGAAAGAATTACATGACTGCGATCATCATCATCACTGATGTCAATCCTCTGTGAGGCATCTGATTCTTAAAAATTTTTTTGTGATTTTCTTCCTAATTACTAAACATAAATCTGGAGTTGAGAAGTAGGATAAAATAGAGAAAAATCAGACAAATCACTAGAGGTAACCAAGAGTAACAGTTTGGTGTAAAAATTTTTCTATCATATGTTTAAAAACTAAAGTGAGATTATATGGTGCATATTAATTTGTAACATATTTTTGTCACTTACTGTGCCCATTTTCTAGGTCATTAAGTGTGAATACTTGTTTGATTGGAACTTTAAGGTGGAAGAAGTAATTTTAAGTGCATCTATTTGCTGTAGGTGTACTTATCGAGTCTTTTTGGCTTTAAGTAACAGAAAATGACTCTGCCTAGCTTAAACCAAAAGGGGGATTTCTTGGGGAAGCTCATGGAACCTGAGGAGCAATGAACAAATCTGCAGAAGGGTTGAGGTCTGGGCTCCCGAGGCCTCAGCAGCAGGAGTTCAGACTCCCCATCTCTGGTTCTCTTAGGGATCAAATTACCAGATAAACTGGTGATTAGGCCTAATCCTGGACCAGTCATCTTTGGGTTACATTGTGGCAATATGGTAGTTCCATAATAGTCATATAATGGGAAGGGGAGCAGCTGGAGGAGGAAGAGAAGGAAGAGGGAGGAAAAAGCAAGAGGAGAAAGAGCCTTGTAAAATGGAGGTAGTAGATGCAATAAAAAATAGATTTCTACCTCAAAAGGAAAAGTAGACATTAAATCAATTTCTTTGGACATTTTTTTTTTTAAGAGAGAGATTGGAACTATTTAAATCATCCCCAAAATGCTCCATTAAAATGTAAGGTTTGCAAAATTGTTAATCAAATGTTTCATGTTATTTTAGTTAGTGCCCTAATTTTAGAACATAATTCAATGAAGTTGCGTTTTTATGTAGTGAAGGAAACTTAGAGATTACATGACAAGGTATTGTATATGTTTAGGCCCCTTTTCTAGGACTTAGGGTGTTGTTTTGATATTTTAGATATTTATAGAGGTTTGTAAAATGGTCATTATTTTTGTTCCACAACAGGCTTTTCACAGTGTCTATGTTTTATTTGCCAAGGAGCATTTGGTCAGGAATAAAACTCCCAATTATAGCATCTTTTCCATGGAAAATATGATCTACTTTACGAAGTGATTTCTAAAAATGTGTTGCAGTGAAATCCAGGCCCTGCTAATTTATCCATATGAATCCATAGAAACTTACAGATGTGCAGGTATCACACAAACACATGCACACACACATTCTCTCAAATAGGTGATATTCACTGACCCAAGTGAGACTATTTATCTATTTTTCTATGTCTAAGAATGGATAGTAGGGAATGAACTCAAGTGTTTGCAGAGAAACAAATTAATTCAGAACTTAAAATGCATGAGTGTTAAAACCTATGCTTTTGGGGAGACCCCAGTATTTTTAGCTCTGATTGCTGAATGAAATAGATTTCTACAGTGATTCCTGCCCACCCGCCCCGCCCCAGCCCCTTCTTTATCATGTAATGCGTTCAAGTATCTCCCTTTTGTGGCTTTTTCAAGCATTCCCAATTATATGTTGTGCAAGTGTTCTCTGGGAGCAAGAGTAGATTTCTAATTTTGATTTTGATAGACACAGTGGTCACCTCTTGGTCTGAATCATTTAACAATGCAAGTAGAATAGGCCTTTGGAACCACTGTTCCAAGAAATACTAACACTGTGGTTGCATGGGAAAGCTCAGAGAGTGACCCAGAGTACGTCTGGCTAGAAGGACTTGGGTCCCCTATGGTCCAGTTTCAATGAAACAATCAAAAGGGCTCCATCATTTATCATCTTTGGGCTTTAAGGTTCTCTCTGGTCCATGGGTCTAGTCCATGGGTTTGGCATTTTTCAGAGCCACAGTGCCTAGGACATAGTTGGTTCTATAAATATTGATTAACGGAGAGGTTCCAGGGCTTCTCATAGGTCTTGAGATGACTCTGGCAGTCTTGAAGTCTCCATGGTTATTGCTGGTAGTCAGAGAAAAGAAAACACCTAGACAATCTATAAACATGGAATATGGCATCCTGAACTAAGGCAAATTCTAGAATGGAGAGATCTTAGACAATTGGGACAGGTCCCTGGCTTCATGGTAGAGTGTTTCACGAATGTGCACTATTTGTATAGATTATTGAACAAAGGAATAAAAATGAATTCACTGAAGATACTCATTTTGGTTTAGAGAGCCTTGGAGTCCAAGAAGTTGATTCAGATGAAGAGGATTCCTCAATGCACATGGAATTGGTTGAACTTCAACCTCTTTCTACTTCGGGGACTTTAATACAGTTTCAACCATTAGCAATCAATCTACACAGTAGTTTATTATTAATAGCTACTATCATCAGCATTGCTATCATCACATAAGTTAATATTTATAATGTAGATATTACTGTTAATCCTATTGTGCCCATGAAGATACTGAGACTTATAGAAATTATATAGTAGGTTAATAACTGGTGGAACCAGAAATCAGATCTGGTTGACTCTTGTGTACTATGTCTCAATCAAAAATAAATGAGTTTTAAGGAACAAAACTCAGGGAAATGCTGAAAGCTAGAAGTTACAGAATAAAGAAATACAATCCTCAAGTTGGAATTTGGCTTATATACAAGATGCCAAATTCCTGGTTTGTGAATTCTCTCTGGAAAGGTCTTCATAAAGATGCTCATAAATCTATAGGTGAGGACACTTTTAATGTCCTCTTATGGTCTCTACTGAGGCAAAAAAAAAAATTGTGTCAAGACAGTGGTTCTCAAACTTTAGCATGCAAGAGAATCAGTCACCTGGAGGCCTTGTTAAAGCACAGAATGTTAAAGTCCCACTCCAAGAGAGTTTAACTCAAGAATTTGTATGTCTAACAAGTTCCCAGATGTCTCTGATGCTGCTAGTTCAGGGGCCACACTTTGAGGACCACAGGTATAAAGGAAACCTATCCAGTGATTTCAAAATGAGGTCACCAGTTGGACCACAGATCATATGGAAACTCCTTATTTTTGAGAAAGTGGTTCCCCTGGAAATCACAAAAAAGCATCTGGATGTTTTTATTATTTTGTTTTTGTTTTTAAGAAAAGACAAGGGCAAAGCCGAGGGAATGCCAGAGCAGCGGATTTTAATTCTGCTGTTGGTATATGTATACATAGCTAGAAAAATCAATGATGAAGTTTCTTTTGGTAAGCGTAAGCTAGATGGGGGAGGCACTCAAAATTCATTAAAAAATAATCTCAGCTTGAGAGAGTCCTTTCTTTGGCAAAAAGAGAGCTTTGTGGTCAAAGGAAATGCAGGACAGTTGGTGTATCTCTCCACCTGCCCAGCAGATTTGTTTCATTTCCTATTGGTATTCTCCTTGGGAAAACTGAAAAATGCCTACTGGGATGAGTACACAGCTCTGACCCCTTTAATTAAACATGAGCTGTAGTTTGTGAGAGCTGCGCCTACTCTAGGAAGACGTGTATTTGCAGGTATGTGTGAACAATGAGAGGGTGGATTTTTTTGATCCAGGCGCATCATCTGAGCCACTTATGAGAATTTATCTGAAAATGTTTTTTTCCCACTATCAACTGTGACGATACAGATTCTTAAAATGGAAAGACATCCTCTAGTTATGTGTATATGCCAATGTCAAGTAGCCTAATTCCAGCAGCAGCTTATTAGCAGGTCTTAGGCTGTATCTAGAAACAGACTCTGAGATGGAGAGTTAAATGCAAAAGGTTTACTGGGAGGGCTCTCAAAACCAACATGTTAGGGAGTGAAGGATGCAGGACTGGGCAGGGTGGAGGTTGAACAGTGATGCCCTCTCAATAGCCGCCTCCGCAGATCTCATGGGCAAAGAGACCAGGTCTTTGAACCCCATTTTGACCTGTCACTGGTTGCCCGTTGCCTCTGGGGAAGGGCCATGTTTGTGGGCAAGGTAACTGCCTTAAAAGAGAGGACAATTTTGGGGGAAGGAACCCAGCTGTGAGCTATTAGCAGTGAATACTCCAGCGACTGGGGCAATGAGTACCTCCATTCTGAAGAGGGATGCAGGTTATATAAGGGAACAAGCATCATACTTTGTTTCATGGCATAGAACTGTCTAAACATTTACATATTGAACATACAGTACGTTCAAGGTAAACTACTAGGTGCCATGGGGTATCTAAAGAAAATGAGATAGGCATTCTGCCTTTCAAGAAATTTGTACTATTCATTACTATTTGCATGATGGATATAATTGGACCTCTTGTACAACCTATTATCTATAGCATTCTAGTTATAACACAAAGACTACTCTGCTGGGTATGAGGCATTGTAAAAAGTAGGTTAGACCCAATTCTTAAAGGCGGCAGACGTTATAAGGATAAAGCAATAATAATGGCTAATATTTACTGAGGCGTTATTCAAAGCACTACTATTATTCCCACTTTATATGTTTTAAGAAACTGAGACATAGACAATTTAAAAAATTCGTATAAGGTCACAGTTTGTAGGCGACAGCTAGATTTTGAATTCTGGTTGTCTGATTGCAGAGCCCACTTAACCAGCCTTTCTTCACTCTCTGTTATCATAAAGGTGTTATAGATAAATTAGAACTCTCAACTTTTTTCTCTATTAACATTTACTATAATTTTGTACTTTTGTTTATTTCTGTATTCCCCCAAGCACATTGTACTGGATCATGTACATAGCATCACATAAAGAAGTTTAGTTGATATATATATATATATTTCAGTTCTCCTTATTCTCCCTCCACTGAGTGCTGGTAGGAGAGACAAAGAATATAAACGATAATTTAGAGTTTGTAAAAGGAATTCCGTAATCCTTATATTTACATGAGAGAAGACTCATCTCTTATAAAACATAGCTTCCTATGCCAAGAAATTGAGCAAGACCGCATCCAAAATACAAATACATAGTCTTTGCCTGTAAAGATTAAAAGGTCGTGTTTTAATAGGTTTTCTGTCAGCACAAGCTGATAGCTGACTTGACCCCAAAGCCTCTTATATTTATTTATGGTCTGCTCCAGAAGAAGGGTCAGCAAGCCAGAGCCTGCAGGCCAAATCCAGCCTGCTACCTGATTTTGATTTTGCCACCTTTCAAGCCAAGAATAGTTTTTGTCATTTTTTAATGGTTGGGGGAAAATTTTTAAAAAGGAGAGTATTTTGTGACATGTGGAAATTATATGGAATTCAAATTTCAGTGTCCATAAGTGTTATTGGCACAGAAGCAGGCACATTCGTTTACGTATTGTCTGGGGCTGCTTTTTGAGCTACAGCTGAAGAGTTAAGTAATTGTAACAAAAGCTATATTGCCTGCAAAGCCTGACATTTTTACTGTCTCGCTCTTTATGAAAAGGCCTGCCAACTGCTGCTATTGAGTGGTTCTCAGCGTTAGCTCTGTAGGAAACACTTGAAGGAACCTTTAAAACTCCCAGTCTCCAAACCTTACCCTGTACCAATTAAATCAGCATGTCTGGAGATGAGACCCAGTCTTTAAGTTTTGTTAAAGCTCCCCTGTGTTTTCCCAATGTACAGCCAAGGTTTAAAACTACTGCCTAGAGCATGAATATATTTTGAGGGGCAGATGGACATCCAGGTTGCCAGATGGGAGAGAGAATGCAGGTCACTCATCACCACCCGTGTGTGCAGGGAGTGATGTGAGCAAAGAGGTTTAAGACCTTCAGATCCCTTCTGGTGAAAATCTTTTCTATGAGGAGATGGCAGGGATGAAGGGAACCAAAGGGAGAGGAGAGGATGGATTATACTAAATATTTATCCCAATGTATTGACTAAGTTGAAGACAGATTTTCCCCTAAATGGCACATCATCAAATGTACAGGTGGTGTAGTCTTCTTTTCCTACCTTAGCCACTAGAAACAGGTGACCTAGTTCCTTAGCATCCAGTAATGTAACCATGTGGTTGAAGCTGTAGAGCACAGAGCCAGGGATTTTGTACAGTGAGACGAAGTAGAAGCTTTTATCTGCTGTATGGTCCATGCAGTGATCTGCTTCAAAATTACTTGGGAGTCTTGTTAAACTGAAGATACGTAGGCCCCACCCCAGACCTATAGAATCAAAATCTCTAGGAACAGTCCCAGGAATCTACATTTTAACCAGCATCCTGATTGATTCTTAAGAACGCTATAGTTTGATCACCACTTACCTAAATAGTTATACTGGTGAATTCTTAGCAAATGTGCAGTGCTCAGTTGTCTTACCATCATTTGCCATAGTGGACTCACCTGGCCAGGTCAATTATTGATTTCTTTGTAGAGCTACACACACATTTCAAAAAAGATGGATTTACCAGGTAAAATCTATAATATATATGCCAAGTGGTCCTTAAAAAAGTTATTTTTTTAAAAAACAGTAGTGGAAGTAACATGCTCATTGCACCAGTTGCTGTCTTCCTCAGTATTATAGATACCTCTATGACACACTTTTAAATATCTAAATAGTGCTAAATCTTCCTGTTTTGAAGATAGGCCTAATTTCTGTAGTAGGTAAACATCATTTGGAGTAAAATGTGGTGAATAAAGTGGGTGATTAAGTTGGATCTGTTTTTTTTTTTTAAATGAGCTTTGACTCTTAAGTGGCCACATTGAATAGTGAGTATACGTTCTAACTCCAAAAGACATGCCTTTATAACATTTTGAATTTTTTTGTATAAAACAGAGCTGTTTTAGAAAAGTCCAGTTTATCCCAAAGTGAAGGAGAACAGTCTTTTGGACTTACAAATTTCAGTGTGTTTTGTATTAAATCAATCCCATTTCCCTATTGTCATTTTCATAAGGTTAAACCTTTGAAGGCCATAAGCCATCAGTTTGTCAGTGTAGGTGTTTGCATTTTGAAATATGTGATTCAATACAGGGAATCATTATGAGACAGGAGAATATCAGCACTTCATTTCCATTCATTAGGGAGACTTGTAGGGAAGGTGCCATTCTGGGGACCTGATGGTCTTTTACTTCATTTAAGTGCAGTGGATGCACCAACATTTGCATCAGAGCCAAAGGGCAGAATCACTGCATAGACAGAACAATCTGTGTTTTGTGGTTGCTTGAGATGGGTAGAATTGCAAATGTACTTTAGAATCAGATTTTAAATATAATTCGGGTTGAACGGAGTGGTGTGATAAGTCATTGTGAGAGTAAATGCTGTGAGCAATGTTGAAAGGTTTTATGTGACCACCCTGGGACCCAAGTGCCTGTTTCTAAAATGAGAGGATATATTTTATGGGTTGAGTCTACCCTCCTAGATTGAATGGGCGATGCCCCTTGATAGCAGCACAAAGGGAGTTTGAAACTTTCCATTTTCAACTGGTCTCTGAGCATTGACTGCATTCATTGTGTGTTTATCGCCATAGAGGCAGGCTCATGTTCTAAAGTGCCCTGTCTTAGGGCTTGCAGAAATTTTTGGGTGTCTTTAATTTCACCAAACTCAACAAAATTGAACACATAGATCACTAAGCTTTGATGTTCTAAAAGCCAAGATTTCAAAAAAAAAAGAGGATACTAGTTTCTCTGGAACAATTGGAACAACATAATACTGTGGAGTCTGCATTTACCCACAAGTCCCTTCATTCATCAATATGAAGGCCATTTGAAACATTCAGGTGACAACCTGCCTCTTCCACATTGGTCACTGATTTCTTTAAAGATTCATGTTGGAGATGAAAAGTAAGGTTAAGTCTCTTGGAAAATACAGGTGGCTTTATTTGCCTAAGTATTTTTGAGTTTTATTTCAGAAAGAGTCTTGCTGTGATTAAAATTTATTCTTATTTCTCTTTGCCTGGACAAAACTGGAACTACTCCTTCAGTGTGTGTGTGTGTGTGTGTGTGTGTGTGTGTGTGTGTGTGTGTGTGGTGTGGGGGGGGGGGGGTGGGAGGTAGGGAGAGCTGCCTTTAACCACTCCAGTGGGCCATTTGCCTAGTTTCATGTTACACATTTTCTGGCTTTCCTATTTACTGAAGAACTGCATTATGGCCTTCACTAGAAACTATGTGTCCCACAGTCCTCCCCCCTATTAAATGAGCCACTTTGTCTTAGATTATGATATTGCCTTCCAAACTTAAAAATAAAGTTATTGGGGCAGGGAGGAGGCAGTGTGAGTGGGTGGTTAGGCAACATTGCTTCCAGAGGAGCTTAACTGTTTAAGGGATAAAGACATAGAAAAATTATAACTTAAGAACTGTAGTTGCTAGGGGTTGATAAAGAAAGGTGGCTTTGTCTGCGTGATTCGTTTGGACTCTGTTAAGACAGACAAAATATCTTTTTTTGGTCTTATGGCGTAGGCAGGGTTTTATATGCTTAAAAGCAAATCTTCATCTGCATTCTCATTCTCTTACATCAGCCCACTTCTCCCCTTCTCTCTCATGTGGCAAAACAATAAACAAAGTATCCACTGTTGGTGCTGTGGGGTGTTTCTCCCTCTTTCCTTCTAATACAAGCTCCCAGGGTGAAAATCTTTAGCCATTTAAACTCCAAAAATTCTGCTCCTCTAAGACAGGACGTTTGCTGAATGTTAGCTGGAGGATGTCTCATAGCAAGTCAGTTCTAAAAAGGTTATGCAGAAATGCAGGCTGAGCTGGGATGGCAGGGGCACCCCAGGTCCTGTGAGAAATCCCTGTTTGGGGTTCTCTGTTTTCTTTTTCCTCAGCATTTGTAAAGTCAACACTTTAGGTCGGAGGGGGTAGCTGAAACTTCAGAAAAGCATTGAAAGTACTATTTGTTCTTGAAAATATTACAGTTAATCTCTTGGTCCCAGTCTGAGGGGAAGAAAAGATCTTTGTAAAGAAAGGCAACAAAATGCGGGTATATTTCTGTCTTCCCTGGCTGGAGTTTCAGAAGATTTGTTAACATGACTATCAGCAAGGAAAGAATTTGAGAGGTTATTTTAAAGCAGTGGATCTTAACCTGGGATCCGTGGATTCCCAAGGGGCCCACAGATGCTGTTCTGAGGGGGATGGTGGGCCCTCTAAAGCTGAATAGAAAAGTTTGTACACACAGGCCTTTTATTGGAGAGACTGTCTGTGACTCTCTTTAGAGTCTCAAATCCAAAAGAAAAAAATGAATAACTATTTTGGGGGGTATTTTTTCTTTTCTTCGTGTGGTAAAATATACATAACATAAAATCTGCCATCTTAACCATTTTAGGTATATATTCAGTGCTATTAAATAAATTCTTATTATTGTATGGCTATCACTATTATCCAACCTCATAATTCTTTTCATCTTGTAAAACTGAAAGTCTATACCCATTAAACAATAACTCCCTATTTTCCCCTCCCTCCAGACCCGGGGCAACCACCATTCTCCTTTCTGTCTTTATGATTTTGACTACTCCAAATACCTCATATAAATGGAATCGTGAAATATTTATCTTTTTGTGACTGCCTTATTTCACTTAGCATAGTGTCCTCAAGGTGCATTCATGTTGTAGCATGTGTCAGAATTTCCTTTGTTTTTAAAGCTAAATAATATTCCATTGTATGTACGTACAGCATCACATTTTGCTTATCCATTCATCTGTTGATTGACACTTGGGTTGCTTCTACATTTTAGCTATTGTGAATCATGCTGCTGTGTACATGGTATCCAATATAACTACTTTTTAAAAGCATGTTTATAAGAAAGTTTCCCCCTTTATCTTCTGAGTAAAGTTGGATAACAAGAGATTTTCAAAATCTGTGAAGTTTCCCCTGCCTCAACTGACTTTAAAGTTCTGAGTGAAAGCCCAGCCCAGCCATATACCCAAGTGGGCAAGCGCACATCTGTAAATACACATGTGCACTTGCCCACTTGGGCATATGGCTGGTCTGGTCTCTGAATGCTCTTTTTTTTCCGTAAGAAGATAACAGCCAATGCATAGAAAGCAAAGGACTGGGAAAGGCTAGTGGCATCCATGTGAGCCATTTCCAGAGTTGACCCCTGCCACTTAGCCCTATCTCCTTGGCAGTTTACCTCAGCCAAATTGGCATTAAGGATCGGCCAAAAAGGAGCCCTCACGCTATTAGGGAGTGAGCGAGGGAAGGAAGGACACCCAATTTACTTCTCCTAAAGCCGTGAGCCTGGTCCTCCTTCCTTTTCATGTCCCTGGCAATATGGTCCCTCCCTGAGTGAGTGTGAGTTTTAAAGTTAGACCTGAATTTGCATTTTCTCTCTCCCACTATCAGCTGCTCTATTTGGAGGCAGGTATTTTAATTCTTTGAATTTTAGTTTACGTATCTGTAAAACGGGGACAAAATATTTACCTCAAAATGACATTGCTAAGACTAAATGAGATCCTTAGTGCTGGGCCTGGCAATACAAATAGGAGCTGCTTCATCAAAACCTCAGCTCTGCCACAGCATCAAGCGTCATTCTGAAGTGGGGGTTTCTAATGTAAAAGTGTTGCTAGACCTGTTCGAGATTTTCTTTCTTTATGTAACTTTGGGGAATGGAAACAGGCAGGTCTACTAAATAAACTGAAAAGATAAATCTGGATTTAGTGGCTGAAAAGATGGAAGAGTTAAAGGCTAAGCTTGGACAGGAGCAGAGAGAGGAATAAAGATCTGTTATTATCTGTAATACGAGCATAGGGGTTGGCAAAAGAGGGAAAGGCTGTGTCACCTCTCCATTGGGACATCCTTGATGTACCCTTACCTCTCCACAGCACACGAGCACAACTCCTGCGTGAGGGAATGTGCTTCACATTCCTCTGAATATTTTAAAAGATGATTTATCTGATCAACTGCATAATAAAAGTAAAATATTATGCTGTTTATCTCTAAACATCAACAGAATCAAAAACAGGAAATAAGCCACGCACACATACACACACATACAACCCACTTCAACCAATTCATTGTTTATAAGCTCTATATCACTATTTATACAGAATTAATTTTACATAGCTGCTACCATTATGTATATACCATTCAGTCCTACTTTTTTCCCACTAATTTATTTAGATCCCCCCATTTCTATAGCTCTCATATCCTACTTAACATTCCAAGTGGCAATATTTATATTGATATGTTTTATATCTATATGATAAGCTTTGGGTTTAGTTTTTTATTCTAAGGTAAATGTCCTTTTATATACATACTCAATGTTATTTCAATACAAATTCTACCTTGTCAACAGCTTTGATAAATTTTATGACATTTGCCAACTTTTACCAATGTACTCTCTGAAAAGATTGTACTAATACTAATCAAGACCTCCAGCCGTGAATAAATATACCTAAAGTAGAATTATTCCCATCTTTCCCAACACTGAACTTTGTCACTTTTTTTTGCTAATTTAATGAGAGTGAAGTATTTTGTAGTTGTTTTAATTTTCAATTTTAAAGTTATAATAAATGTGAACATTTTCCTGTTTTTTTCTTTTTTAAAACTGAACAGTTTTCGTCTCTTTTTGTGTGAATTTTCTAATCCATGGGTTAGCAAACTATGGCCCCCGGGCCAAATATTGCCAGCTGCCTATTTTTAGAAATAAAGTTTTATTGGAACACAGCCAAGTTCATTTGTTTACCTATTTTCTGTGGCTGATTTTGAGCTACAATGGCAGAGTTGAGTAGCTGCAACAGAGCAAAGTCTAAAATATTTACTATCTGGCCCTTTACTGAAAAAATTTTCATACTTGAATTAGCTTTTGTTTGCTCTTGCTCTACCGTACTTTATGTTCCAGTAATATCAAAGAGGACTTGTAGCTCCCCTCATATTATAATTTGTGTTTTGGTTTCTTTGCACATGCTCTTCCCTCTGTCTGGAATTTCCAAACTCCACTTTGCCAGAAAGGTTCACCCGTCTAAACACTCCTTGAGAGGTGCTCATGCTATAAAGCATTCTCTTTAATTCAAATTCACAACTTTACTTTTTGTCAGAAGACATTGACAGTATGAAAATAAAATTTAAAAAAAAGCAACAACAACAACAACATAACTCTGAGAAAGCACTTTGTAAAACTACAGGGTGCTGTACAAAAAGTAACAACTTCTAATAATAACTATTATTATCCTTAGCAGCATCAATACCCACCTTTGTTTCTATTTTTACTTTAGACCATTAACAAGGAACTTTTTAGACCAAAGCACTCCGGAAGACCAGGAGGCTCTCATGAAATAAAGGATCTGATAATAACTTTCTTATAATACTGCTTTATAAAATACCAAAAAATTAGTGGGGTGCCTGCACTAGTTATTTTGGCAACACCAGAGGCCAATTTGGAACAATTATATGCACCTCATCAATTATTGAATAACCATTAAGAAGACTCGAAACACCGATGGACCAAACAAAAGAGCCCAGCCCGCTATGTTATCCTTCTGTTTGACTCAAGAGACAACAGTTTAGAATATTTGGAATTCTAGAGAAACAATAAATATAAAATCCTGAAAAAATATGCTCAACTATAAAGTCATTCTATCTTTTGGTTTCAGGTAATTGTGCAAAACCAGACAAGATAATATCTTGGGGAAGAGTTTCATTTATCCAGAAGAAAAGGAATCTGAACTAAAATTATATCTTATGAATCCAAAATGATGCCTAGCATCTCTGGGAATTCTCCTACTTATCTTTCCAAAGTGTCTACTAGAAGAACACTGAAATTACTCTGCATTTCTCTCTCTCCCTCACACCACCCCTCCCTCCACAAATATATATTTTTATTTTCTCTCTAATGGGTCTACATTCCTCTCTCTTATTGCTCCTTCCTTCCAAAACATCTCAGAAAATATTTTCATGAAATGTTATATATAAAAATTATAGTTAGTGTATGTGTGTGTGTGTTAATATAATTTACTAATTTAAACAATGATCTCTGGGGTATCTGGGAAAGAGCTTAGAGATTTCCATTTGCTTTGTGAAAAGTTTAATATATGTATTGAAAGCCACAAGGCGAAGGTTCATATTATGCAAGTGAAAGCTTGAGCGGTTTTGAATGCTCAGTCCCAGAGACAAAAGCTCTTAGTTCTAACTGCATTTCTGGAAAGAAGGGCGCCAGTTCGTTTACCACTTCCATTAAGGAACAACTACTTATTTTAGTGATGCCTTTCTCTCAGGAAGTGCAATATATAGTAAGGGCAGAAAAATAAGCAAAGGAGGAAATTCGTTATTGATTTTCGTTTCTTCTGTGAAATTACATGAAAGCTCAATTGCTTGTAGCAGTAACTAAGTCAATAAGGCTCCATTTGAGACCACCTTGAAGTTCAGTTCTCTCCCGATCCCTTTAAACTTCCTCTAATGTCAGATTCTTTTTTATTTAATTGTCTTTGGTGCTGAGATACTATGAAGCTTTTTATTCATAACACCACAGAGAGGATGTTGCTAAAGGTAACCTGTGAATTATTCCCAGACAATAAAAGTTCCTTCACTCCTTTTTGGTTAAAAATCAACAACGCTAAATACCAAACCTGAAAATCCAAGAGGAAAAAAAAGAGATGAAGATGGTGAACATTCAGACTCCTTATTGAAAAGCAATTTTTCAGTATGAGGATGTTACTGGGTTTCCTTGGGTTTGAACTATAGAAGGACTAAGCATGGTGTTTTCTCCTGTGGGGTGGGGGAAGGTTGTTTATGTCAGACTCACCATTATATGTGTGTACATTTTGTTCATAACACTTGCTGACATTTACTGGACATTTACTGCATGCTAGATAGTATGTTAAGTCTACATATGGTTTCTGTTCCGTAGGGAAGCAATAAGTCGCCTGTGTGAAGCTGTTCCTGGGGCAAACGGAGCCATTAAAAGGCGTAAGGTAAATATTGATATGGTTTTGTTTTATGTTTCCCCAACTATGGGAAAGATAATATAGAAATAGTTGTTAGGTCATTCTACCACATCACCTATGGTTTATTAGTTGGCATGATATCAGAGAGGCACTCAAAGTTGTTCTGGTCCCTCAAATATTTCCAACTTGCCTGACGTTGCCTTTAATGGTGATGCCTACCGTGACAGAATAGAGAAAACACGTGGGTTTCATGTCAGAAAATCTGAGTTCCAGGCCTGGGTCTTTACTTTCCTTTGAACATGATATCTCATCTCTCTGAGACTCCATTCTTGTTCCTATAAAGTTAAGTTATTGAACCAGATGACCAGTTTGGTACCTTCCAATCTGAATATGATATAGGTATGTATTCTGCATTTTAACATTTTAGACTTTTTAAATTCCTTGACCTATTTTCCAATGGAAACAAGGATGCTGGTAGAGGTGAAATAATAACACATGGGTGGGAGACTTTCATGCTGAAAGAGCGCAAGTTTTGATGTTACACAGACTTGGGTTTAAATCCTGCCTCTGCCACCTACTGTTAAAAGAACAAAAATTTAATTCAGTAAATTTAGAGATCTAATTGGTTTTATTGAGTGATTCATGAATCAAGCAGCATCCCATTTAGTAAATAGAGAGGTGCTTCAAGAAGCTGTATAATATAGAAGGTTTTTATAGGCAGAAACTGTGCAGGACAGGGAAAATTTTTAGCAAAAGAAAAGAAAGGATTGCTTCAGGCAAGGTTACCTTCCCTTAGGAAAAAGCGGAGGTCTTATCAGGCAGATTGCCTCAGTTTCCTTTGTGGGATGGGCCTACATAAGAGATTACCTCATTGGTACTAATCAGAAAAGTCCAGATTGACTGATTAAGATTACATTCCTAATCAGGAGAAGGTTGAAACCGCCATTAGGTCAGGTGTTAAGTCTAGGTTCAATGTCATGGGCTTGACATTGAACTCCATTTGGGGCCTGTGGTTTTTCTCTTTAACACTACTAAACTGTGTGAGCTTGGATAAGTCACGTCATCTTTTGCTTCCTCATCTGTAAAATGGGAGAAAAATAACACTTACTTTATAGAGTTATGTAAGAATTAAATGAAATGATGTCTACAGAGTACCTAACAGTGCCTGACATATGCTAGACTTTTGACAATAACGTAGTTAGTATTATTGCTATTAAGCTATTAACCCTAGAATGTTTAATTGCTTCAGAAACAACAAAAGAGATGTATAAAGGCTCTTCAAGTAACAATATAAGTCATAGAATTGTAAACTGTTTAAGAGGGAAGGGATTTTTAGCAATCTTCCAATCTAACCTTCTCATTTTGCCAGCTACTAAACTGTGGCTCAGAGAAGAGATTTGCCTTGAGCCACTGGGACTGTGAAGGGCGGTGTCAGCTGTAGAAGCCAGGTCTTCAGATTTCCAGCCTAGTGGTCTATTTCTGTACCACCCTGCCTCAATTTTTTTTTTCTTAATCATTCTTCATCATTTTGAATAGAGCTGAACCCAGTGTAACCCAGAATGACTCAGATGAGCCATGTGGTATGGAAAACTCTAATACATGCCCTTTGAATGCTATTAGAACTCCCTATTACTAGTTTCTTTGACAGAACCCATGGCCTCAAAGTAGCCTCTAGCCTCCTCCTGCTTTCTCATAATCTCTGTGAATAGGATGTTTCAACTGGATGATCCCAACAAACAGACTCATTCATTTAAGACATTTTCATTTCAGGAGAAGGGAGTCCACACCCCAAAACAAAACAAACCAAGCTATCACAGTTCCAGAAAGTACACCTGTAAAGGAAAAAAAAAAAAAAAAGAAAGAAAATTTTGAGTTAATTTTCTTCAACAGCTAGCATTTATTGAGTACTTAATATTTGCCAGGGACTCTTCCAAGCACTTTATAGTTTTTTTATACTTTTTTCCATCAATTAAAAAAATGTGATAAAGTACACATAATATAAAGTTTACCTATTAACCATTTTTAAATGTATAGTTTAGTGATATTAAGTACATTCCTGTTGTTGTGCAGTCTTCATTACCATCTATCTCCAGAACACTTTTCATCTTGTAAAACTGAAACTCTATATCCATTAAACAATAACTCCCCCCACCATTCCTCCCTCTCTCCAGCCCCTGACAACCACCATTCTACTATGGGTGTGTATGTGTGTGTATGTAAGTGTGTGTATGTGTGTCAAATTCTGCTTTATTGGAATAAAGACAGTAGGCAACAGGAATCACACTTCGTTAACCATTCTACTTTCTGTCTCTATGATTTTGACTATACTAAGTACTTCATAAAAGTGAAATCATACAGTATTTGTCATTTTCACTTAGCATAATAGCCTCAAGGATCATTCATGTTTGGCACATATCAGAATTTCTTCCTTTTTAAGGCTGAATAATATCCCATTGTATGTATATATTGCATTTTGCTTATCTATTCATCTGTCAGTAGATACTTGGGTTATTTCCTTGTTTTAGCTGCTGCGAATAATACTGCTATGAACATGGGTGTTCAAATATCTGTCCAAATCTCTGCTTTCAATTTTTTGGGGATATATAACAAGAAGTGGAATTGCTGGATCATATAGTAATTTTATTTTTCATTTTTTGAGGAATCGCCATACTGTTTTCTATAGTCGTACCATTTTACATTCCTGCCAATAGTCCACAAAGATTTCAATTTCTCTGCATTCTTTTTAACACTTTTATTTTCTGTTTTTGTTTCTTGTTTTTTTTGACTAGTTATAAGTCTATCCAGATTTTTTTTTCTTTATGATTTAATCTGGGTAGGGCTAATGTTTCTACGAATTTGTCTATCTTTTCTAGGTAACCCAATTTGTTAACATTCAGTTGTTCATAGTACTCTCTTATAGTTCTTTTTATTTCTGTTGAATCAGTAATAATGTCCCCATTTCACATCTAAAGCTAATAATTTGAGTCGTCTTTGTCTCTTAGTCCATCTAGCTAAATGTTTGTAAATTTTGTTGATCTTTTTGAAGAATCAACTTTTGGTTTTGTTGATTTTCTCTGCTGTTTTTTTAATCTCTATATCATTTATCTGTGCTCTAATCTTCATTTTTTTCCTTCCTTCTGCTAGCTTTGAGTTTATTCTTCTTTTTTAAGTTCCTTAATCGTAAAGCTAATTTGTTGATTTGAGGTCTTTTTTCTTTTTCAATATATGTTTATTACTATAAATCTCCCCTTATGTACTGCTGCATCCCATAGTTTTGGTGTGTTGTGTTTTTCATACTCTTTTAATCATCACAAAAAACCTAGACAGCAACTTTTTCTTTTTTTAATACTCCTTGGTGTTCAAAAGGACTTGAGAGTTCCGCTAGTCCAAACTCTCACAGGGATTCCTTTTATATGAAGCAGGACCCTACTCCCAACACCTGGGGAGAAAAGAATGTATGAGAAAAGTTCTGAGGGCTCAAATTTCACTACTTAGTAAAGAATTTGCTGCATTCCAATTTTTTTAAAAAAGTTTTTATTTAAAAAAATCATTTCATCTCTTTTGGTAAAAATCATTTCATCTCTTTTGATAAAATAGAAGAGTATGGGCTTTGATCCATTTTTAACATTTATAAAATAAACATTCATTCTGTAACAAAATTCATAACTTAGAGTGTTGTTTTGTTATCTTTAAAGCCTCCAGTTAAGTTCCTATCAACAGTTCTGGGCAAAAGTAACCTTCAGTTTTCGGGAATGAATATAAAACTGACCATCTCAACATACAGCCTTACACTGATGAATCTCGACAACCAACAGGTAAGATCATGAATGTCATTTATAGCTTAACATATTATCTATTTTTCCAGAGGAGCCTGGGCATAATAGAGAGAATATAGTTTCAAACAGAATATGCCTAAAATTTACTAAGGCACAGGGGGAAAAAATCTGCCAAGGATTTATGCATAATAATAATTAGAACAGCATTTTTAACTCATCATTGGGATATTTAACTGCCTGCATACTTGCCCCTACCTAATTGGCTTTGTAATAAGAACTAAGGGGTAAACAATATAGGAAATACCATTTGACAACTTGTATTCTTGAATCAGTCATTTGTTACTCTCCACTCTCCACCAACCCTCCCTAAAGAAAAAGCAGTTTGATTATCAGAGCTAACAGACTGTGTGTTGGACTCAGGGTAAAGATAAAGGACAGAGAGGAAGAGTTAATGTTCTAGCTAACTGAAATTTAAGCAGAAAATATTTTCTTCCAACCTGTGATGTTGAAAGCTTTTTAAAGTATTTTTAAACATAACTTTTTTTCATCTTTGATGATTTATGATACTATGGTGTGCCTGAATTTTCATTGTGAACTTTCTCAAAAAACAGCATTACTGAAGGAAATACAAAAGACATACAAGCATTGGACTGAATGTGTATCTTTAAAAAAGGATGCTTTTTGACTTGATTTTTTAAACTAAATTCTTTATATCAGGTTATTTATGTGTATTAGAATTTAATTTTTCTTTGTCTAATATGTAGTGATTTGAGGTTTCTTAAAAGGTTTTACTATATGGAGTGCTGTTGAGCAGAGACTCATGGAAGGTTTAATGTGTACTTGGCAGTGATAAAACACTAATATTTTGAGATAACATATAGGTTGAAATCCTGGCTTTGCCATTAATGAGCATGTTAACCTATCACTCAATTTTCCTCAACAGTGAAATGAGGATCATAGTACCCATTCATAGAGTTTCTGAGAGGATAGATTTAGCAATAGTTAATGTCTCATAGGATTATTTAGAGGATTAAGTAAGATCATGTATGTAAATCACTTAGCACAGTGCCAATCACATGACATTTATTTTTATTATTTACTCAAACATTCTTCCCTGAGACTTTTTCATATACTCAATACTTAACAGGGAATCATATTATAATATACAAAATTATAAAATTGTCAGTAACATATAAGTACAGTTATATATATTTTGACTTCCGTTTTTTGCCAAAAAATTCACTTGTGGTTTTGAGGACTGGGCTGCTTTATAGTCTAAATTAAAAATCAGAATAAAATATATTGATTACAGAGTAGTATAAATCATCATAGAGGAAAATGCTTAATATGAGACAGTTCAAAATAGATTCCCATTCAGTTGGATCCAAATAGATTCCCATTCAGTTGGATCCTTGGATCCTTGGTTATCTAGCAGAGGTGATACGATTGGTATAAAGACAGCAGAACATTTGGGGCTGTAGTTGGAAGATGCAACTTCTGGGTGGAAGGTAAAACATTCAGTCTTTCAGGTGCTTTGCCCTCAAACATTTGTAGATGCAGAATTCATTCTTAGTTTTCACCCATGTATATGGTACCAGGGATGCTTAACGCCTTTATGAGATCTCATTGAGTATAGGAGCCCTTGAGTTATCTGACTTTTGTAGAGGAGGAAGAGTAGGCAGAGCTAGAATATGGTGACAGTCTTAAGTGCTGAATCTGAGTGTTTTAAAAAATGGCTTTTGCCATAAGGTTACTAAAGAAATAGGGAATTTAGGAAGAACAGAGTTGTGGAGGGCATAGTTTATTCTTAGCATTTCCTTTTCCTCCACTACCTTTTTCTAGGCCACTGCAATTAGAGGTGGTATTTCCACACACCCGTAATTTTTCTGGCAGAATAGAGGTAGGGACAGTGGGCATGGTTAACTTCCACTACCAGTAGTTATAGCAATGAGATACCTTTGAGAGTGAATCACATCTTTCCTGCACTGGTGGCATGGAATGGGGTTGTGTTCAGCCTGCCATTGGAATGGGGACCAAAGTTAGGATCTCGCTGATATATATAATAGTTCCAAGTAATTTTGAACTATTCTGTAGGCCTGGGGAAAATGGTTTGGGATGCAGGGGTTGTATAAAAAAAAAAGTGCCACAATCTAGATGCTTCAAGAAGCTTTTTATGTCCTCTCAAAAGGGCAACTAAATGTTCAAGGGATGAAGGCAGCAGAAAAGCAGTCTTATGGCTGCAGCATGAGAAAAGGATTTATTAATTAAATCCTCCTTAAAGAAAGCCACCCTTTGAAGTTCTAAGATAAATACAGATACTAATGTCTCCCACCCCACACTCCTTAACTTCTAAAATTTGCTTTGGACTGAAAACATAAATAGGTTCAAGTTTATAGATACATTCATAGATGACAGAGCTTTTATGAGTCAAATGGTTCACATTTATTTTCAGCCACTGAGAACTTCAAAAATATAGCCATTCACTCCCAGAAAACGTCTTATAGAATCTCAGAGACAGAAAATAAAATCTATATTAAACACATAATGCTTGCAATTTTTAAAACTTACCATATATTTTGGGATGGACAAATATATTTTGGAAAAGCAAGTTATGTGTTTCTGTTTTTGTTTTTTTTGGCATATTCCTTTGTTTTAAACATTTAAGCAATAAGTTCTTTGACATACTTTAATATAGTATTTCAGGGCCTTAAGCAAGAATGTGTCTCTGTAGCTTCCACTCCTATTTATTCATTTCTATACTCCTACCACCAACTCTAACAGCTACTGAAATTGAAAAGGGTAATAAAGAGATTAAGAAGGTAAAACAGGCAGAAAATGAAGACATCTTTTAGTCTAAAATATCTAGAGGCCAGGCAGGTAATGCAAACTGTTTAGGTACAAGAAAAACAATGGTGTAAGCACAGTGATAAATGGTAACACTTGGATATCTGTTGGTGAGACAACACTGGGGAACATGCCAAACAAAATGCTTTCCATATGTAAAGGTGAATCAGATACTTTTTCCCATGTCACTATAGGTCAAGGGCTGCTAGATCCTACACTTCTGAAAAAAAAAAAAAAGATGGATATCTGAGAGTTTTGCTGCTCTCTCTGGGTTAAGTGTTGGTCTTTAAATTAAGAAATCGAAAATTATTAAGCTTGAGCCAAACAAAATAGATCTGTGCCCTTAGGGCAGCCAATGTGGGATATCTGATTTAAGCAAACATTTATACTACTTATGAATAGATCCAGAAAATGCTCCCAAACCATACTATATACTCCTAAGCTCAAGTTCCTTCTACCCACGTCACAAAATCAGGATCAGAATTTCCCCAGAACTCCTTTATTTCCCATTAAATGAAGATATACATATATCTAATCCCTATTTTCAGTTCAAGATCCTGAGGCAGAAAGATTTAAGTAATTTATCCAGTTAACAAAACTGGTAGGTAGTGGAACCTAGATTTGTACCAGGTAGACTGGTTCCAGTCTGTGATAACTTTTGTAATAGAAATACATTTGATTTTATACCCCTAAAAATGGTGTTTAAAATGTTATAATCTTCTATCTTCAGTAAATTAGTGTTAATTTCAGTGGTCTCCGAGGTTACTGCTTATTTTTAAGACCACTAAACAACCATCGGAGGAGTCAACTGCAGAATCCAGGTCTTTCTCCACAAAAATAAGCCTTCAAATCCCAAGAGGGCTTGGTTTTCCCCCCTCCTCTGTACTCACTTGGTCCCAGAGAAACAGAACCATACCTCTGGGTTTGTAGACCTGTTTTTTTTCTCTGAGCTTATTTCATGGCACCTTATCTGGAAGTAAATGCAACTAGTCAGTTCATTGTGTACTGGCATCTTTTTTTTTTCAGAGTACCATTAATTCACATCACACAAGCAATTATTTATTCACAGACTCATCTGACTGCAGCTACAAGCTGTCTGAAAATGCAGTGAAAGTGAGGCATGGGGGAGGCAGTAGGATTAAGTCATTTGTCACCTCCTGTCTAGTCTTTCCCCCACCTATCTCTCTTCCTCCCCACCAAGCTAGTGTTTATGATCATCCTGTCAGTCCCATATTTTACAGAACAGAACTCCTTTCTCTAAAAGAAAAGGTGACTGTAACATAAGTAAGGCTGTGTTGTCCTGTTATATTGGATGTGTCCTTTACTGCCATAATGGAGCAGGGACATCTAGTACATTTTTATTGATAAGACCTGTTGATATACTGTTTTATTGGTCACAGCCTTCTGACATAATTATCATAGAACTTTAGAACCTTAATAACCATAGCAACAGGCTCATTAATAGTGCAGGTTTTTCCAAGTTGGCAAATTCTCTTAAAGGACTTTTACTAAGTTTAGTTTCCACAAATTAACTTGTAAATCAGGTATTTGAAGCTAGAGTACTTTCCCTTACAAATAGTGGTTAAATTTAAATCATAGTGGTTGCAATAATAAAAATAGCACAACCATACCTCCGGGTTTGTAGACCTGTTTTTTTTCTCTGAGCTTATTTCATGACACCTTATCTGGAGGTAAATGCAACTAGTCAGTTCATTGTGTACTGGCATCTTTTTTTTTTTCAGAGTACCATTAATTCACATCACACAAGCAATTATTTATTCACAGACTCATCTGACTGCAGCTACAAGCTGTCTGAAAATGCAGTGAAAGTGAGGCATGGGGGAGGCAGTAGGATTAAGTCATTTGTCACCTCCTGTCTAGTCTTTCCCCCACCTATCTCTCTTCCTCCCCACCAAGCTAGTGTTTATGATCATCCTGTCAGTCCCATATTTTACAGAACAGAACTCCTTTCTCTAAAAGAAAAGGTGACTGTAACATAAGTAAGGCTGTGTTGTCCTGTTATATTGGATGTGTCCTTTACTGCCATAATGGAGCAGGGACATCTAGTACATTTTTATTGATAAGACCTGTTGATATACTGTTTTATTGGTCACAGCCTTCTGACATAATTATCATAGAACTTTAGAACCTTAATAACCATAGCAACAGGCTCATTAATAGTGCATGTTTTTCCGAGTTGGCAAATTCTCTTAAAGGACTTTTACTAAGTTTAGTTTCCACAAATTAACTTGTAAATCAGGTATTTGAAGCTAGAGTACTTTCCCTTACAAATAGTGGTTAAATTTAAATCATAGTGGTTGCAATAATAAAAATAGCACATAGAGTATATATGCAATGCTATTAGCCGAACAAAATACACAGAACAAGAAATTTTATTATCTTGAATGCTGGTGTATAACCAATAACAAGCTTAATTAGAGGAGGAGACAGAGGGAAACTTCAGATACTGAGGTGGATTTCTGGACAGGTTTAAAACCTTTAAAGGTTGATGGCATAATTGTTCATAAAGTCTTTTTTAAACATAGGGCTTTCCTTTTACTTGACAATTTTCACTTAACAGTTCTTATGTTATGAAGTTCGTCCAGTCTTTTGCCTGTAAAGTTAAATGAAAAACAGCGAGTAAAACAGAAAATTTCTCTAGTATATGTGTTAGCTTTCCTTTATACTTTCACATACTTTTTAATGTCTAAATTTGAAAATTTACTTTTTCATTTCTGACTTTTAAAAATGGTCAAAACAATTTTCTTGAATTACAGATCACAGTTTTATAAATGATCAAGATACATGTACAAACAAAATTTCAGATGCTCCTGAAAACATTTTCAGATACAGTACACGTGATACATATTTCTTTTGGAGTTTGCTTATCCTTCTGGGATACTAAGAATACTCAATTTATCTTAAACTAAAAATTTAGCCTTTGATAACTATGGCTTGGATAGATCACAAAGTGGAATCTTCAACGTTTTCTTAATAGGCTTTCAGTCCAAAAAACTCAAAGATATCTCGTGTTCTAAACTGGATATATTACTTTTTCTCATGTAATTAGTATCACTGGGCTCTTGTACTGGTAGTTTGTCTTGGCCATTAGTTTTTCTTGCAAAACCATCCTGTACAGTGAAATAGGAAAGTAATTTTCCCCAATGCAAAGAAAATAATCTGGATCAATAACAGAGTCAAAGCCATACGTTTCAGGACATTTCTGTAAACAGGTTTCAACAGTCCTAAGATCCTTTAACAGTTTTTTCCCCCTTTATCATACCTGTGCAGTCACTGCCCTATTCTATTCTGTGAAACAAAATTCTTTTTTGAAGATCAAGTTTTTCATTGGCACGGAACTATTTGGAATAAACCCAAGAGACAGTGGAATGTTGGGTCTCTCCTCAAGTAGTTTCCTCCTCTGGTAACTGCATTTAACTACTCTCTATCAATAATCTCATCACAGCCGAGTTCTTCGGTCAGGCGATTGACAACCATAAGTGAAAAAAGCTCTTCGATGAAAGCCAACTGATCAAACGGGGTCTTCTCATAATGCATCTGAAAACCGCCATCCAGGGCTGCTTCTCTTGCTCTGGATGTTCTCAGAAACATCTTGTTGGCTTCTTCAAGGGCTGCTGACACTCTGTAGCCTGCACCACTCAGTTGCTCCTCTTCAGGATAGTCGTAGTCGTCCTCCCAGTCATCAAATTCCTCGCCCTCGTCCTCGCTCTCAAAGTCAGGACCCGCGATCTGGCCTGGCTGCTCCCCAGGGCTGGGCCGATTAGCAAGGCCTCGTTCCCCCTCTGGCTCCGCCATTGGCAGGGCCGCCTCCTCCTCCATTGGGCCTTCCTCCTCCAGCTGTGGCGGGGCCCTGTTGCGGGAGGGGTTCGGGGTTGGCTCCCGGCTCCCGCTGCCTACCTCCATCTGCGGAAGGTCACCCTCGCCAGGCATCACATCCATCTGCAAATCGTTGCTTTCTTCATATAGCTCGCACAGCTCGTTCATTTCCGACATTGTGCAAGCAGCTCAACCTCTTGCAAGACGTTTTCAGCAAGCTCGGAGCTACGCGGCCGTGTGGTTGTGCGCGTGCGCAAACTGCGTGCGCGACCCTGTGCGTATGCGTGACCCCCAGACACCGCCTCCCGCTCGGCACGCTAGCTACTCGTGTGCTAGCCGCTCGCTTGCGCCGCGACCTGTCCGCGTGTTTTGCTGGTCTGTGTTTCGTTCGATTGGAAGTTCACCTGAAGACTGTGCATGCAAGAGCATTAATTCGTCTCTGCTTCACTTAACTGTTCTGCTGCTTTTGATGCTATAAACTGGAAGTTACGTGCCTACTGTAACAGCGCTTCATCCTCCTCTTGACTCCTTTCTTCCCCTTCTGCCCCACCTTCTCCCAGCATCTCAATCGCATCTGTTCTTAGGTTTTAACTACCTTTTATCTGCGCTAAAGACTTCTAAATCCACACCTCCAACCACACTGTTCTCAACCACAAAGCGACATGTTAAGAACTAATCTATTCAGCCTTTTTTCCATTTTCTTCATTAGAAAAAGTTAAATTCAAACTAAGCATATTATCCGTGTCCTTTTACAAAAGTTATAGTGAGGAAATAGTTGGTCCCATTTCTTTTCGCAAGAGGTAACTTTCCACTATTATCAATTTGTTTGTATTCTTTAAAATCTTTTTCTTTGCATTTTCATGGATCTTAGGTCCTCGTGGAAAAATCTTTCGTTTTAAAAAAGCCTCACATAACTGTCTTCAACTTAAAAAATAACCCCCTCAGCAATGTCTTGAAAATTTATCTTTGTTACTATACATATTTTCCCCATAGTGTTCTATTTGTTTAGTTATACTATAGTTCACCTAACTATGTGAACTAAATTATAAACTATGGGTAAATGAATGTCAATATGTGCCAGTGTTTCCCCAGAATAAATACATAGCCGTGGAAAGGGGAAATCCTTTAGTTTTAATAAGTATTGTCAAATTGCTCTCCAAAGTTTCTGTACAATTTAAGCTCTAGCCAGCAGTGTTTGAGAATAGCCAAACCCTTGTCACCCTTTGCGAACTTTAACAGTTTTATCAGTTTAATTGTATCTTGTTTTATTTCGAATAGTCTTGATTTCTTGAAGATTATCTTTCAGTATGTTTATCAAACATTTGTATTACTTCTGAAAATTATCTGGTCTTATTTTGGATTTATTTCTTCTTTTTATTGAGTCATAGAGATTCCTTTTAAACCCTGTAAGTGAATACTTTGTTTTACATGTTGCAAATATATTCTCTGTTCCTGTTGTTTGTCCTGTTGTTTGTTCTGTTTCAGGGGTCTTATACAAAAGTTTTAAAATGAATTTTTATGTAATCAAATTTGAGTTTTTTTCTTTTCTTTTTTTTAAATATTAAAATGGGTTTTTCCTACCTCAAAGATCATAAGCATAATCATTTATCTGTCTTCTGATCTTTTACGAATCAAACATTTATATAAGTAGTATGAGAACAGGATTTATTTATACACTTTTTCCATATATATAGCTAATTCAGCCAACTCCACTAATTGAATCACTTGTCCTTTTGTCTGCTGTTTAGAACCATGTTTATCATAGACTTAGTCCATAAATATGTGAATCTGTTTTTAGACTTTGTATTCTAATGAATTTCTATAGTTTTATAAAATACCTTGCTAACAGAGAAATGTCTCTTTGTCCTTTAAAAAATTACTTTAGTTTTTAAAAATTTTTTTGCATATTTATTCTTCCAGGTGAATTTAGAAGCAGCATGAAAAGTTCCCTGAATGACAGTGGTGGAATTTTTGTTGGAAGTGCATGCAAATTATAGGCTAATTTGGGGGAGAACTGACATCTTTACACTACCCAAGTCAAGAAACGGCACTTGCAGGGTCCCAGAAAACCGCTTGCTCTCTCTTCCTTTGCTCAAAAAGTAACCACTCCTGACTTCAAACAGAATAAAATAATTTTGCCTATTTTTGAACTTTGTATAAATTAAACCGCACAGCATATATTCCCATGTCTTGATTTTATTTTATTTTTTGACCAAGAAACACGTTGCTATGTAGTATGTAGTAGTTCAGTGTTTGAATATCACAATAGTCATCATTGGAATTTTTTCCAGTTGCTGGCTATTATGAAAAGGGCAGTGATTATCTTTCTTTAGAATATCTTTTGGTGTTCACATTTACACATTTCTGTTGGATATACATCTAAGAGTAGGATTTCTTGGTCATCTTAAATAAGCAACTTTAGTTGATCAGAATCTACTTCTGAAGACAGGATTAGCTAATAGTTTAGGTATTTTAATAAACTTCAAAACAGTATGACAAATTCATGTTTGCAAATTGGTCATTACACTGTGGGAATTACAAAAAAGCAATCCTAGAATCTCGAGTAAAAGAGACAGTCTTCTTGGCTAATGCAGTTAATTTGGATAGTCTTACTTCATATTGGAAATCTTAATGTTAGTGCCTTAGTTAGGATACTTTTGGCGGCAAATGACTGAAACCCAATTCGAACTAAATTATATAAAAATAAATTAATAAATAAAATAAGAAAAAAAGATAATGAGAGACGGGAAATATATTGGTTGAACTGTATTGGTAACAAATGTTACCACTAGACTTTCTTCTATTTTTATCTCTCAGCTGATTTTCTCCAGAGGGAAATCTTTTTTTTTTTTTTCCCCCCCACACATCAGGAAAAGATGGCTCCCAGAAGCTTTCTTTCCTGTTGTCTATTTTAGTTCTTCCCCAATGACACTGATTGTCTCTGCAGTATCCAGATGTCTTTTGATTGGTCTGGATCATATGTCCACCTGCAAGGAAGAGGCAATGAGATGAGCATGACAAATCCACATGAACCTCATGGTCCAAGTGAGACTATTATGGCATGAAGGTTGGAGTGGTTTCCAAAGGAATATTGTTCAGGCAAAAACAAAACAAACAAATGTATGTCCATCACTGTTAGATTATATGTAACTAGGAGTAATTAATTTATAGCATCATAAATGTTTAATTTATGTTTTCCAGATTATTGCAAATCATCATATGCAGTCTATTTCATTTGCCTCTGGAGGGGATCCTGTAAGTATGGATTCATAAAAGTTTTTTTATAAGAGTCAAAAGAACTTCCACATAAAGCATATTAGCCACTATGTGTCTTTTCCAAATATTTTATTACAATTTGTAAGTAGCCACATGTAACACGTAATCAAAAATTTGGTTTTGACAAAATATTTCTTGCCATTGATTTAAAAAAAAATGTTTGGATTAGTAGATGAGCTAATAATACTTCATTGTGTTATTAGCCATGGAATTATCATCTGAAAGGTTTCTTGTAGATAACATCAAAGTTATGAAAAACAAATATGTCATGTGTGTGTTGCCAGTCCTTCGTCAGAATTCTTCTCAATACAAATTTCCAGGTAGATCCAAATAATCATTTGGATTTGGCAGATGAGGGGAAGCCCATCTGCCATACTTGACAACTAAGTCTAATCTAGAATGAGCAACGAGGTTTGCAGAAATTTATGGAAGTAAGGGTCAGCTTGGGAGAAAGAACAGCAGTTCCTCCCTACCAGGAGGCCACGTGGTTCTCTTTTCCCATGAATGGTGTGGGCTGAGCCAGTGTTCTCTCTGCAAGCCTACTTCGTAGAGTGGAAAGTCTTTCCCTGACTCTATACTGAATCATTTCTGGACCAGAGCAAAAAGAGAGAGGCATTGGAGCTGGGAAGCCTTTGACTGAACAGAAGCAAATATGTTTAAATTAAGGGAGTAGAAGGAAGTTTTAGCTCCTTTGTGACACTATGACATTTTTCCTGTACCTGCCAACCCATAAAAGATTAGAGGAGGATGGAGTCTGATTTTCATAATGATTTTACACCAGTAACATCAAGAAAACATGGGGAACATATGCAGACCTTGCCCTTACCAACTGTATTACCTTGTTTTCTGCAAAGCATTTATTATTAAAGATTATATCCTCCAGAAATGAGGCAATTAAATCCATTCTAACAGTTGATTTTTTTTCTCTCCATCATATATAGTTTCTGTCTTCCAAGTGAGGAATAAAATTTAGGATCACAAATGATAGGACTCATAACCCAGAAACCCAAGAGAGGTATGGAATAGTAGTAAAAACTGAACCTGGCAGCTGGTGTCACTGCAGAATTTTGATTTATTTCAGTATTGAGGCAAAATATTTAAAAGGACAAATAGTCTATCTTGAAAGGAAATAAAGTTTTGAAGTTACTGTAAGTAAAATCATTGCTTTCTTTACTGGCACCTAAAGTACTTAAGCAAGTTCCTCACTTGGATGTTGATGTAACTTTTTTGTGTGTGAAACATAGTTAAATGCTATTTAAATTAGCCCATTCTTTAAAATGTTTCAATAATTCCTTGTCTTCCCATTGGCTAACAGGTGACTCAAAGGATTTAAGCATGTCAAACCTAGATAACCTGCCTTCCTAACTTCCTTGAGGCATATGGAAGAAAAGCAGCTTTTACTGGATTTCACATCATTGTTGTTTTTTATTAATGCATACTTAATTTTCCCTTTAAGCTTCACTACTTCCTCACCTTTCAGCTTTGAGTATAGTTATTTTTAAATGAATATATTAGTTGCCTGATGCCACCATTTAAAAATAAACCAAATTCGAAGAGCTCCACCTTTTCCCCAAGAGATTCTGCAGATGGCTAATTGAGGATTCACTAATAAACAGGGGACATACAAGGTACCTGACACTTAGTAGCTGCAATGTGAACCCAATACTGAATCTGAACTCTGATCCATCCAGCCTTGTAATCTGGCCTCATAGCGACACCAAGGGATATGTTTGGTAGCAGAGAGAGTTAACTGAATTCAGCTTGAAAAGGCCCGCACTGTCTCTTTCAAGTTCAGTCATTCGTGAAGTCTGTCAAATACTTTCCTTAGGATACTTTAATGAGTTCTATAAGGGTAGTGTGAAGAATAATTGTTGTTTGCCTTAAATTTCCCCTTTCAAGGGTTGCTGTCATTTTTAGGATTGGTACCCAAATCCTTTCATTTACCATAAGCATTTACCCTAAGCATGCACTGTGTGATGTCTATCATAGTTCTCCAGAATCCTAATTCTTTTTAGACTGTTTTCATGTGCCTTTAGTTTTGTAGTTCTTTCAACCCACCAAAGCATTGCCCCTACCAAAAACAAATAGTAAAGAATTTGTAACCACTATGGGAAAGGTCATCCCTGCTGAATTGAGTGGGACCCCTGTATTCTCTACAGCTGGGGAGAAAGCCTGCTGCTTCGAAATTAAAACTGGAGCCACTGTAAACATTGGCATTAGAGGTCCCTGAGAGAAGTTTTACCCTTAGGTCAGGGAGGCAGTAGGGTGGAGTGCCAGGCTTTGGAGTCATGTAGACTTGACTTATTTATCCTCTCTAAGCTTCAGGGTTCTTATGTATATTTTGAGGAATGATCACCCTGCCTCACAGTGTCCTGAGAATTAAGTGAAATGATTCATGTAAACTGATAGCACAGTGCCGGGCACAGAGTGATAAGAGATAACTATCACCCTTGTTGCTAACACGTGTCCATATTTATTTTAGAACAACTCACCAAGATAATTTACAACTTCACGGCTAACTGGGTCCAAGGGGTAGGAAGCCAAGTCTCCATGGCCCAAAGTAGCGCCCTTCTTTCTGCCATATTTTCTCCAAAGTTTAAAAAATACTGGATATTCTTCCTCACTTCTTGACCTTTGCTCACCCTCACTTTCACTCTTTTCTCAAAAATATTTTACTCATCTTCTGTCTGCCCTGAAGACAGTTCTTGGTAATGCTTCTGTATCTATATGTACTTTCTCCATTTAAAACATGCATTAATGAGTATGACTAAATTAAATACATTTTCTTATATTTTTTCCCCATTCTTTGTGCTTTATTTTTAACATTCTTTAAATTCTCCCAGATATTTATAGTTAAAAAATTTTGGAACTATAAGAATGATGGACACTCTTTTGAAGAAGAGGAAACCGAGTTCTAGAGAGGTCCCACGACCTCTTCTCTACCATCTAATACACCAGACAGCATTACTGGCACCATACTATCTCTTTAACTTTAAAAATAGCAGCCAAGCCTCCAGCATTTGTGGGTTTGCTTCTAAATTAATATAAAACAAAGTTTATAGATATGATCTTGTTTATTTACAAGATACTACAAACCTTTTATCTTTTTCCATAAGAGAAATTTACTTAAGTGTGTGTTATTTTTTAAAATAACTGAAGACAAGTTATGCTAGCCCCGAGATCCACTTCCTGTATGATTCATTGTGGCTTATTAAGTGATTGTCCTCGTGGGTATTAAAAACATGAGCTTTTATTTCCTGCCAGTTGATTACATCTTCCCTCTAGAGAGTCATACTTCTAATCTGCAAATGGCAGTGTGTACTTTTTCCTGAGAACTAAGATAACAAAAAGCATCTTTAATTATTAAAATCTTATCATTCATCAGCTTACTGTTTTCCATAAAAATCAGAATTACCAGGTGGCTTTATGTTTGTTTATTTTTACAAAGTCAGCAATACATCTCTTTTTTAACTTCTTAGGTTTTAATGGGTTCTCTTTTTCAAAACTGATTTTTCTTTTCTCTATATCGATCAAATAAATGCTTGTATTTCTGCTTTATTATTCCTTAAGTTAATTTGCACTCACACAGGCAAGCTAATGACCACAAAACCCAAAGTGTTTCTTTGATCGACTTGGTTTCTGATGTACATGGCATCTGTTTGGACAACTGGGAAATCATGGTGCCACATCCTCGTTTACGACACCTTTGTGATTGAGTAACACCTGATATTTCAATTTTCGACACAGGAGTCATAGTCCTAACCATTTCTAATGAATGTATGTCCTAACATATTCTCTACTGCATTTTCTTTTATTCTTAGTGACATGATCTATTTCTACATTTTTAATCTTCAAATTCTCTCCCTAAGGGGCAGAGAACATGGACCCCACAATGCTAAATTAAATAGTGTATATTCGTTTATGTTCTCTCCTAAGATGCTTTCATTTTCTCTTTAAAAAGAAACATTAGTGTTTAAGTCCTTGCCTCAGTATCATGTCCTAAATGTACTCTTATCTTTCAGCAGTACCATCCCTTAATTTTAAATCATTTTCCCTTTTTTATAGGATACTACAGACTATGTTGCCTACGTAGCTAAAGATCCAGTTAATCAACGAGGTATGGAAAGCAACTTCCAGATTTTCTTAAGAGCTGGTATATACCAACTTCAAAAAGTAACAAGCAGTTATTTTCAATATACAGAGTGCTGAGGATCACTAGAGTGCTAGATTGGATTCTAGAAATATTATGTAAATTTGAATTGGAAATAAACAGCAGAGCAAAGTAGAAAAAGTACAGAGGCGGGATTTAAATCCCAGTCATTTGAGAGACCCATAAACCAAAAGGCTTATTATCTGTTTGTTTAATTGAAAGAGAAGCCGTTTTGATTATGACAGAAAGGGCTGGCTGCAGCATCTCCGGTGGACAAAGGAATAATACATAAGACCCAAGCTTGTAAGGTTATTGCCTGCACTGGCCTCAATAAGTGTGTGTGTGTGTGTGTGTTGAGCCTATGCATTTACTGTTCAAGAGCCTGGCATGCCATTTTGCACATTTAGCTTTTCATCTTTTGGATCTCAGTTTAAATGTCTCTTCTTCAGAGAGAACTTCTTTGGGTGACAGCACCTTCTATCCCCAGTTAACATATCCTGCTCTGCTGCATCATAGTTCTCTTTTGATTAACACTTCTCCCACACTTTTATTATTTTATTTACTCACTTGTTGATGTGTTTAATATCTGTCTTTTCTACTAAAAGCTCCATGAGGGCAGGAACCTGTTTATCCTTTTCACTATTGTTTCCCAAGCACTCATTACAATGCTTAGCATATAGGTCATACCCAATAGCTATTTTGTTGAATGGCTGAGTGAATGGAAGTGTGAGTTGATTGGATTTCTCATCTCAGGATTTAGCAAAGTTGCCTAAGAAGTTCATCTGCTAGCGACACTTTGGGTTAAGGGCCTGAGGTCATTGGACCTCTCTGGACAGAGACATAGTACTGCTTCTCATCCCTAACTCCAGGTCATTCAGACTCCTCTTTGGGATGTTTGGTTGCTTCTCCTCTGTAACTAGAACCTATTAGTTGGGCAGCATCCTCTGCCATCCCAGGGACAGAATTTGCCCCAAGACATTTATTATGTATACATGGAGTGGAATTTTGAAATTCAAAAAGCTGTAAGACACAGAGATGGAAATGCATATAGCATGCTGAGGAACAAACGAATGAACATAGTGGAATGTAGATTGTGTATGGAGAAAAAACCGCCTAAAAGGCATCTAGAGGGCATATAGGAGAGAGCTAATAAGTAGGGAGTTCATCCTATGGCAGATGGGTGAAGAATGCTGTTTATAAAGCAGAGATTTAAGAAGATTGATTTTGCATCAGGAGGCAAAGATGGATTCAGAAAGAAACTTAAGGCAGGGAGATCCATTTGGAAGCTATCGTGATTGTCAGGAATGAAGTTATGAGGACCAGCTGCTGGTACAGAACCTGGCACATAGTAGATGCTCAGTTGATGCTTGCCAGAAGAATATGGCCATGATAAGATGCAGGGGAAGGAACAGGTGACAAATACTATGTACTACTCCACTGAAATTGATTCACTCCTAATGATAAAATGAAGAATGGATAATGGTCAGAGTGAGTAGGAGAGACAGGAACTAGCGAAGGGGTACGGGGGTGTAGAAACGGAACACAACAAAGGATACCAGAAAAGAGCAACCTTTTTAAATTAAGCCTGAGCTTCCCTAAAGAATAGTTGCATGCTATTTTGGGGAAGGCTTCTGAACAACAAAGTCTTTTATCTTAACCTGAAAAGGACAGGGTGAAAGGAAGAACAAATCAGGAAATCTAGATGTTTAATCACTTTGTCATCAGCCACTCAGTATCTCTGGGCATATCATTGCTCTTTCACTAAGTAGTGGTGAGGAATTCAAAGGTTAATGCCAGTTGCCGAGGGTAATGGCCAAACAGGATCTACATATTTGCTAATATCCCCCCTTGCTTAAGTGAAACACGAAAGGCAGAGGAAATTTTGATGTAGCTCATTCACTTTGAAAGATCCTGTTTTGTTGTTTTAGTTGTTCATCAGAGCTGAGCTGCTTAAAGGGGATCCACAGGGATTCTGGTATAAGGATTCTGAGAAGGCATTTATGAGAGCTGTTGTCATGAATGAGATTTGAGAGATGAGAAGAGAATGGACTCAAAAACAGTCCAAATAAATTTCAGTCTTTTCTTTCTTTAGCCCCCCAGATTGTATAGAAAACAGGAAAGACGCTGGAGTCAGACAGATTGGGTAGGAATCATAACTCTTCCATTATCTCACCATACACATGACCTTAGTCAAGTTGTTTCACATCCTTGAACCTCAGTTCCTTTAAATAGGAATTATACCATCTACCTGCCGGTGGTATTGGGAGGAGGAACTGGGATAGCACAGAAAGGATAATTTCCTTTCCTCCCTCATCGCGTCTTTCCTTCTTCTTTGGGGAAACGGTTCTATAGATGACTTAAAAAAATAGGGTAATTTTCTTTTCTCCTCATCCTTTCTCTTGCTTATCTTGGTTATAGAAGCCTCTGTGAGAAGCCACTCTGTTCTCAGCATAGTCCTGCTTGTGTACTCCTTTAGGATTAAATCGTTTCCCCTCACCTGGGCATCTGGACTTTAATTCTACCACAGTGGTACAGCTTTCAAGTCCACAAACAATTGTTAAGTACATACTGATATACAAGGAGCTAACCTAATCATTGGGAAGAAAAACAATTCTTGGCCACCACAGGCTCATTATTTAGTGGGAGAGAGAAACATAACCTTTAGGATGTGCACAGAGAAGAAGAGGGGGCCTAGAGAACAGTGCCTGGAACATAGCAGGTGCTGTCAGGATTTGTGAGAGAAATGAACTAAGACACAGATGAAAGAGCCCTGTAAAGAGAGCTTTGGGCTGTGTGTTTGGATGGTGTGTGTGTGTGAGCACGTGTGCATGTGTGTGTGCATGTGTATGTGTGTATGTAAACTAAGGCACAGATGAAAGAGCCCTGTAAAGAGAGCTTTGAGCTGTGTGTTTGGATGGTGTGTGTGTGTGAGCATGTGTGCATGTGTGCATGTGTGTGTGCATGTGTATGTGTGTATGTGTGTGTGTGTGAGAGAGAGAGAGAGAGAGAAAGAGAAACAGAGAGAGAGAGAGAAAGAGAAACAGACAGACAGACAGAGAGACAGAGAGACAGATAGAGAGACAGAGATAGACAGAGAGACAGAGAATGAGATCAGGCCTTCAGTACGGGTTTGGAAAAACTACAACTACAACTTTTTAGCCCTAAGGGTGAGCAAGATCACCAAAGGAAGAACCCAGACAGAAGAGGGCTGAGGGTCTCAGGGAACGGGAGAAGTCAGGAGATGGTGAAGAGCCAGATGAGTAGTCAGGGAGAGGGGGGAAAACCAGGAAAGAGTAGCACCTAAGAAGGAGGAAGAGCGAGTTTCTCTGGGAGAAGACAACCTGGAATGTTTCATACTGAAAAGGACTTAAGGGGAATGAAGATGGAAAATGCCATTTAGTCCAGCAATTAATAGGCTGTTGGTAACCTTGGGAAGCACAATGCCAGTGGACAGGTAAAAGCAGAAGCCAGACTTCAGGGATGAGGAGGGCATGGCTGACAGGAAGTGAAGACAGGCAGAGGAGACCAGGCTTCATGCTAATAATCCTGAGTGTTCCCACTGTCTCCTGTTTTCTTGATTCGCTGTTAGCATTAATGCATTCAAATCAGGGCTGTTGCCACTTTTTTCCATCTTGGCTAGGACCCTTTAGTGAACTCTTCATTTTATAAAAGGCCTTTTCTGTAGAAAAGGTAAGTTCCAGTAAGAATGTTTTGAGTTTACTTAGTGACTAATACAGACTGCCCCTGAAATTGCCAAAAATGAGGAAATCTCTTCATTTCTTACTCTAAGTGTGCAGCAGTCCAGGAAGGTTTTAATATTTTCTCTGAATCTAGTCTAAGAGGCCTGGTTTACCTGGACTACCTGGATATAGGAAGGCCATAGTTCTGGGTCTCTGAAGAAAGTAAAAAAGAAAAAAAAGACTGTAAAGCCAATTTAAATTAACCCATTTATTTAATTTATGTTTATGATTGTAAAATACATGTACTACCGTTCTTGTGACATTCATTAACTAGACTGGCTGACCTCTAGCTTGCTTCTTCAGGCTGGTTTCTTCCCAAGGGATGGTGGACCCTATGCTTAGATCTCACAGCGCCATCTGGTGGTTAATCTGAGAAGCTGCATTTTTGAATTTCTGGTTTTCTAGTAACAAAAACAACAAACGAAACAAAACAAACCGGTCTATTAAAAATAAATATAAAACAGTAAAGAAGAGCCTGTTGTCCTCTAAGAATAGTCTCAGCCTTTTGTTCATGACTATCTCTTTAGGAAGCCAAATGTAAAAGACAGAAGAATATGAATCTAAGATTCTTTTAAATCCTACTTAATATAGTACCTTATACCCAAAGATAGAACTGTGGGTCTATCTGACTATAAGGCTGAATGAAAAGCACCCAGATCTGCATCTGATTCCAGACATGGAGATCAAAGCTTAGGCCTCCATGCAAAGTTATCATCTCACTGGAAAGTCAAATTCTCTTTTGGGAATTCAGACTTTTTATATACTTGTTTTTCTTTCTTCCCATTTGCTAAAGGTCAGGCAATTCTTGTCCAAACTGGCGGCTTATCTGAGTTTTTGGAGATGTGTTTAACCTTGAGAAGGGAGCACACTTGTATGTGATTTAAAGCCCGCTCATATTCTGGCCCACGACCAACCTAAAAATGAGCCAAGGCCATTTTCACAGAGCAGCATGTGAGTGGAAACAATCGCACTGTCAAAATGTGTGTGTTCCCTGAAGGTGGTGAGGCTCCACAGAACATTTGTGCAGGGTCAGCCTTTTTGTCCAATGTTGCTACTTTCATGAAGACAGGCACCACTGATTTTTGTTTTCGTTTTTGTTTTTTTTCTGTTTAATTTTCTCTAACAAGTAATATGACATTAACAAGGTTACCCAAAGTTGATGTTGGTAGCATCAGCCCAGGAACAGGACCAAAACTTTAAAGTATCAGAATTGGAAAAGCTGAGAGAAATAAAACATTTTAGAAGTATGTGAGCAGTAGTAGAGGACAGTTGTGGTTTTGGTTGATTTCATTCATTCCTGCGTGCCCAAGTGCCTTGCCCTTTTCCACAGAGGGTTTAAGCCACTGAGATAGAGGAAGGATAGGATGGATTTATATAAAACAAGAAGGGACTTCTGACATCATTCAGTGCCCTGTCTTGGCAGGTAAGGACCTTGCTGTAAAGTGATTTATTTGGGGTCACACAGATTGCGGTATAATTCGACCTTCAACTTGGGTCTAAATCTTTTCATAGAGTTCTTTTAAACATCCTGTTCTCTCATCCCTCTCATGGGAGGCACGCTTTAGTCTGTTTCCTTCCTTCCTGCCTTCCTGCCTTCCTGCCTTCCTGCCTTCCTTCCTCTTCTACTTTTTTTTATTTAGGAATTTCCTGCCTCTCCTTCCCCATCTTTATCTCTAGACATCTCCTTGATCCTAAGAAAATGGGAGGCATAGTCTGTTTCCTTCCTTCCTGCCTTCCTGCCTTCCTGCCTTCCTGCCTTCCTTCCTCTTCTACTTTTTTTTATTTAGGAATTTCCTGCCTCTCCTTCCCCATCTTTATCTCTAGACATCTCCTTGATCCTAAGAAAAAATAAAATTACAAAAATTTTCATCTCTATTTTGATACAATTTCTGGTCTTTTCTCCATTTTTAATTGGACTGGAAATTTATGAAATGAAAAAACAAAAGAATTCAAGTGAATTACCTTTTATTTTTTATCATAATATAATACAACTTTTTTCGGTTCAACTGGAGGACACATCTCCAAGGATAGTTTGTGGGTTTAAGACTATGAAGCCTATCCAAGAAGGAGGAGACCATTTCCACAAATGACCCATGCAATTATTCATACCACCCCATAGATTAAAAACCTATCCCACTATGAGGGCTCACTGCAGGTCTCACTTCAGGAAAACTGACAGTTTCTCACGGTAGAATTATTACTGTGGTTTAGTGAAATCAGTATTTATTCATTTAAAACATTTTTAAAACAACTTCTGTGCATTGGTCACAGTCTGAAGCTATTGTAGAGAAAGAGAAAGGGCAGTATAAAATGTCAGATGGACCAAACATTTGGTAGAAAGGATGTAAATTTATAGATATTCTTAATTGAGTTTTCAAAACTGTAATTAGCTCCTAGTCTATTTCAGGAGCCAAGTTGCTTCCTTAAAGGAGCAATTTTATAAGAAATGATCAATAACTCTTGGAGATTTGACACCTTCACATTGTGTCAGTTTGGTAATACCACTCCCTCATCTCTTCCAAAAGTGTTCAAAAACATAAATCCTTTAAGTAAACATCAAGCTAATCTGAAATTACAATTATCTGATATCCCTCGAGATGATTATCAACATAAAGCTAAGAAATCCCATTGTAGCTTCTACTATAACCTAGTGTTATAGGCTTTGCAAATTTAATCAGATGTGAATGAATTGCCTCTTTAAGTAAATACAAAATTCTTTCCAAGACAATGCAAAGCATAAAACCATGCTTCTAAGTCAACACAGTGAAATCATTCCATAAACACAGGTATTCCTCCCCTCCTTAGATATCCCTTTTAGTAATGTGTTCCAGTGTCGGTTTCATGGTTCCCAAGACCCAAGATGCTTCCCTGGCATCTAATTTAATTCCTCATGCACTCACTTAAGCCTTTCCTATTCTCAGAGAACAGCTGACAATTTTTACAACATTCGTGTATATATTTAACCATTATCAAGCTTTTCCTCATCCCTCGGTTGTTCAGGCTATACCATAAAATTTTTCAAAATTTCTCATGAGTCATCACCTCTATCTTTGTCATTCTTAGGGCTCTTTCTAAGCCATTTTATTAAACTTCAAATTCAATTAAATCATCTTATTGCAAGGCCCTAAGCATGACATCACACTCTGAGACAAGAATAATATTCCATATGGTGGGGAGATTAATTTATGGTCCCTGAACACATCTGGCCTCCTGCTTTTATGTACAGCAGCAAATTTGCTAATTCATTTGTGATAGTCTGTCAGCTGCCCCTTCGTAATTTATTTCTTTAATTTGCTAGTGAAAACTAGCCCTTCCCAGTAACTGCTTCTCAGAGAAAGTGTTTAAGAAAAAAATTAATGTCTTCTGGTAATGTCATCTTCATGAAATCTTGATCTTGATTCTTATTGAAGATACCTTTCAGTAGAGTTTCAAGGATGGGATTACCATGCCATCACTGCTAGCATGAGAGGACAAAGTGATGGCTAGAGGAGGGGGTATTCTAAAGCTCTTATCTTCACTAGTAGCTCATCTCCCATTTTGGGGCAGTGAGGAGGTGGGAAGTTACCTTTTTTCAATCTTCTGCAGCATACCATGCAAGGAAAAGACTGAAAACCTCATCTTCCCTTCAGATTGCTGCCTAAGCATCTCCTGTATTGAATTCTAGAGCTAACACTGTACATGAGTATTCGTCAATATCAGTCTACTTTTACAAAAATGTGGGCCCAGAATACCTGCCTTGAGACAAGAATTTGTAGATATTTTGAGATATTTAGGTATAGAAAATGTATATTTCTTCTCTTTGATGCATATCAAATATGTAGTATTGTAATGCCATTTCAGAGCTGAAGAGAGCTTGTAAATCTACTCCCTTTTATTCAGTTACCAGTTCATGTTCTGGAAGTATTTTGACTTTATATAATCTTCTCTTACTGAAAATTTATTATAATTTTTTGTATGTCCTTTTGTAGCCTGCCACATATTGGAATGCCGCAATGGAATGGCCCAAGACGTCATAACTACCATAGGGCAGGCTTTTGAGCTCCGGTTTAAACAATATTTGAAAAATTCTTCTTTGAATACTTCTTGTGAAAGGTCAGCCAAGAGTTCTGTAATTATTTGACTTACTATATTTTGTTTAATTTTAAAATTAATATGGCATTTTAAAATCGACTAACGAAATTAGTAATTTTTTTCTTATAAATAGGCACAGTTTGAGCACAAACTAACAGTGACATTTTCTATTTTTCTTCCCTCATAGTTGTCCAGATACTTCTTCTTGCTTTGTAACAAAATTAAAGGAGACACTTAAAGTGAGAAGGAATCAGCCATGTTTTTCTGATGTTATATAGAGCTATGAATCAATTCAGTAGTATCATAAAATAATAAACATCAGCAAATTTCTCAGATTTGTTTTGACCATAAATCCCTTGCATATCAGTGAAAGAAAAAAATCAAGAATGAAGAGCAAAATAAGAATCAAATGTCTATTGCAGGAATTCCTGTTAGTTTGCTGGTTCGCAATGTAAATAGATCAGCTCCAGCTAACCTGTGGCAAGGGTGGAATACAACATGACCCAAAGATCTGGCTGTTCTGTCTAAGGCAGGGTTCCCCAACCCCAGGCTGGGGACCAGTCCGTGGCCTGTTAGGAACCAGGCTGCACAGCAGGAGGTGAGTGACAGGTGAGGGAGCGAAGCTTCATCTGTATTTGTAGCCGCTCCCCAGCACTAGCATCACCACCTCAGCTTCACCTCAGATCATCAGGCATTAGAGTCTTATAGGAGTACAAATCCCCGATGCCAAAAAAGTTGGGGACGTCTGGTCTAAGGCACAGGAAGTTCACAATGAAAGCTGAACCCTTTCAGGCCTGTCAGACTCTACCACGTCTGGAATGCAATGAGACCTCTGGCTCACACCTGAGAATTCACACCTGAGAAATGAAACTCGGGCACTTGTAAATACATTTCTCCCCCTAATTTGTCATTTTGTATATCAACAAACACTGAGTTTGGAGATAGCCCTTTATGAGGTAGTTTGGGGTAGCAAAGGAGAGGGGGTTACCAGAAGGCCTTGATGTTGAATTTCCCCCAGGGTAGTACTTACATCTCAGTGCTGTCATTTCGTTGACATGTAATGAACCCAACAAAACTGTGTGTATTGTCAATGGAATCAGTTCAGTCCAAAAGGACTTGATTTATTCTTTTTCATAAGAAACTTTTACTAATTCCAATTTGGAAGAAAAGTACATTTGTTTTTTTGCCCTGTTTCAATTTTAAAAACAATGCATGTTTATATAAATCTACCCACTTGCCACATATGGTTCTAATATTTCTTTATGAATTCCATACACGCCTCCAGATTTGTGCAGACAAGATAGCTGGCCATAGCTTTTTTTTTTTTTTTTTTCATATTGGTTTAATAAAGTGGGCAGGCCCTCTGCCCACTGTCTAAATTTTCTTTGAGCAAAACACAAAATGGTGCAAAGTGTGCTGGAGATATCCAGGAAAACCTTGTATTTTTATATTTTACTGAGAAAAATGCCTTACATTCAGGGAGTTCATATATATATATATATACACACATATTTTTTTTAATTGCTGAGACAGGGGAGACACACAAGCATCACCCTTGGCACTTTTTGTTGGCTTACTCCACTTTGTCTGTAGAACTCTAGACAACTCAACCATCTGGTTGCTTCCATCCAGATGTTTGACATCATTTAAGCACATCTATAAACTTACAACATGAATGCAAAGTTTTTCAGGATGATTTGCATGGTTCTGATCCCTCTGCATCCCCTACAGCATTTGAATTCCCGCCCAGCCTCTTGGGGATTCTTTTTTCCCTTACAGTGAGGAGGTGCATATTGATGGCCATGCTGAAGAGAGAGATCATGAGTATTACAATGAAATACCAGGGAAGCAGCCACCTGCAGGTGGTGTTTCGGATGTGCGAATCAAAGTTCAAGCCGCAGAACAAATGGCTTACTGTCCCATACGATGTGAAAAGTTGTGCTATTTGGTAAGTATGTTTTATTGTTATTGGAACTAGCAATGCAATTCTGTCCTTATCACTAGGGAGCTTAATTTGAAGGTTTCCAAATGCTAGTTTGGAGAAAGTATCATCTTCCTCAATACAGAGCCAGACAGTGAGTCATTGTCGGAGCCCGTAGTAGATCATCTTTACTCCTAATCCCCCAACCTCGACCTCAGCAACTGACCTCACATCTCACTTCACTGGGAAGATTAGGCCAGTCCAATGTGTTATCCTCAACTTCACCCTTTCCCATCTCTCAGTCTTCCTATATTCTCGCTTTTCTTCCTTAGTTACTGTCTCCACAGCTAATCTTTTCCCTAAGCTGCTGATCCCGTCCCCTCCTACCAACTCTGTGCCTTTTCTGTCCATCAACCTCTGTCTCAGTCTTTATTCTCTCTCTGTCTACTGATTCTTTTCCTTCTGTCTGCAAATAAATTTGCACTCCTATAACCCAACTAATGTCACACTTCCTTCTCATCTTCCTTTCACCCACAGATTTCTAGAAAAGATTCCTTTACCTCTGCATTCACATCCACACTGCATTTCTAAGAACTCTACTTGACAACTTTATAGAAGTTACTTTTATAGTGGTCACCAATATTTTTTTGGTCACCAGTGGTTTAATTGCTAAATCTATTTCCTTTTGACTCTGTCTACATTTGATACCTGTTAGCTACCTCTTCTTTTCTTTTAGACCTCTTCCGTTAGCTTCTAAAACATTTCCACCATTTCATTGTCATCTCTAGTTGCTGTTTTTCTTTATTTTTTCATGTTTTCCGAATTTTGTTATGAATATTTTCAAACATACAGAAAAATTGAAGAAATTATACAGTGAACACAGATACTCACCATCTACATTTTACAATTACATTTTACTATATTTGCTCTGTCATCCTATGTAGTCATCTATTATCCATCAATCCATTGTATTTTTTATGTGTTTCAAAGTAAGTTGCATCTTTTTATATTTCATATTTTTATACCCCCACTCCTGAGAACCAAAGCCCTGCCTTACCATCATGAAAGCACTCTCCAATGCTTTGCCCTTCGGCCTGATTTCTCCTCTGGCATACCACCTAAGTATGCACTTCTCCAGCTTTTCTGTCATTACCTCTCTCCAACTGTAATGCCATATCCATTGCATTACTTGTTTATATCAAGATTGAACCCAGCATTTTCTTTTTGAATCCAAAACAGATTCCTCTACTGATTTACTCATGTTTATTAGTGGCACTGCTACTCTTTTTCTAATCTATAGTCTTGTTTTTCTCACACTTTGGGCCCTGTATCAATTCAGTCTTTGAGACCTAGGATTCCACCATCAGAATATCTTTTGCATCTATGCAAACTTTTCCATTTCTATTGCACCTTTCCAAGTTCTTGTCCTGACTTGCCCAGATGATTCCGAAAGCCCCTTCTTCACTGAAATTGTCTTCAATTTCATTCATTCCTTCACATCTTTCTACATGATACTACCAGATTAATCTTTCTAAAGTATAGATACTACCCTTCTCAAAGACATCATTGGGTCCCATTCCATTACTGAAGAGAGCTATATGTATAAAGAATAATTGAAGCCCTTTGATAGCATGGATTTTTTAAGGATGAAAAGTGAGCCTGGCACAAACCTCAGCAGAGTACTTCGTGGTTACGTAGAGGTTTGCTAAATGGCTGGTGTTTATACAAGTGTCCTGGAAATCACACTTTCTGGTTGAGGCTTGGATTGAGTCCTGGTATGTGACTTCCCAAGCAGAAACAGTAACCTCAGGATACAGGCCTTAGGGCCAAGTGGCAGCCTTGAGGACCCCCACCACAATCAGACCCATCTCTGCAGCTCCAAAGCCATGCACTATGAAAGAAGTTTACATGGCCCGCTCCAAATGTCAGTTTCTTTTCTTTACCTGTCAGACACTTCCTTTATTAGCAAATGAAGTTGTCTGGATTCTTCGGCTGGGAATATTATTAATATTTTGTTTGTTTGTTTTTGCAAATTTATGAATACATACTATGTTTGTAAATGTTTCATGATTTATTATTCATGCAGCCTGGAAACTCCAAGTGCAGTAGTGTATACGAGAACTGTTTGGAACAAAGCAGGGCAATAGGTAGGTACAATTGCCCTTCCCCATCTGCCCATCCTTATTCCTTTTAAATCATGCAGTTCTGTACAGCCCTTGCCCTTAAATACTCCATGGAGAAGGCAGGTGTGTATGACTAAACGTAATACTTCAGCTACGGGCTTCCCACATTTTGTGAGGCCAGAATGCCACCTGTGTGTCATTCAGAAGGCTCATTGTTCTTCCTCTAGCACACTATTGTTCTACCTTATGGTGTTTTTCACTGCTTTGGCATCATGGAGGCTCTGACTGGAAGGGCACTTTCTCTGCTCAAAACTCAAAGGAGTTCTACTTCAAAGAAGATCAGACAGGCTAATATGTGAAAATTAATGCTTGTCAAATCCATTAGAATTAAGATAAAACCTTTATTTCTGCTTAGCAAAGGGAACAAAAAGAAATTTGAAATGCGAGAGTCCCAATTAGGGTCCTATCCATCCCATACTTGCCAGGGCATCAAATGTCTAATTACTGCTCACGCTAATTGATGTTGGGCACAGCTTTTCCACAATACAAATGTAGGGCATCGACTATTATATTGGAAATATACTTTTGTAAAAATAAGTTATACTTCTAGGTAGTCATTTTATTCTTATAAATCATTGAAAGTATTTATTCTTTGGGAAGAAAAGATTTGCAGCTATAAACAGAGAGATAACTGGACAGAATAAGTAATACAGTGGAAGGCAAAGTTGGATGACCACACTTAGGGACACAAATTAAATTAGCAGGAACCCGCCATGTAAGAGGTAGTCACTTCCAAGGATGCTTTTGTATTTCTTATGGAAATATGCCAATATAATCTATTAATTTTATTATTTTTTATACAGTAGGGGAACCTGAGGATTTATTGTTTTTGCTACAGTTATGATTACTACTTTCCTTCAACCTAAAAAAATAATAGGAGTAGTGAGCTAAGGTAGTATTTAAATTTAAAAAATATATATGACTCCTTTTGATAGAAATTAAAATTGCATACCATTTTTTAAAGTTATTTAAAATTTCAAACTAATTCTCACTAGTATGACTAAAACAAATTAAATTAATGATAAGTGTAAATGTCTTTTTAAAACTATTCTCCCTAGGAGCTATAATTCCTCCCTCCCTCTTTTCCCTTACTCTGGAAATCCCTAACCTAAGGGTTTAATAGTCAGAAACATGCAACACATGCCCTGTCATATCGTAACTATTTTCTATCTGTACTGAAACTCACTTGGAAATAGTTCCACATCCTGTTTTATCTCATTTATATTTTTTGTTTATTCAATAACTTACTCAACGACTGTTTACGAAGACCTCTTGTTAGTCAAGCACTGAGCTATAATGTTTCCTTAAAAAAGCAGATTATAACTTCCAGTGTGAACCAGAACGCTTGGGAGCCACTTCCCTAGACTTTAGCAACTTAGACCGTGGTGGGATAGAAGGACTGAATGCCTGCTACAAGGGCCATAAGGAAGATCTCTCCATTTGTGGCAGGAAGGACTTTTCTAACTCAATGTCCTTTCATCCACAGATGCCCCAAAATCAGGTGTTCCCCTTTGGGGCCTGCCTGTGACTACTTCGGCTTATGTTTAAAAAGCGATCTAAAATTTTTGATCAGTGAACAAATTCTTGCCAGACTAGCAAATAGACATTTTTATGGGTTTTCCCAGAGATTCATACATAAGCATTTGAGAGACACCTATACAAATATTTTCAATAAGATTTGGCTTTTCCTCCCAAGACATTTATTTATTCAAATATTGACTTATAACTTGAATTCTGGTACATTATAAATACTGCAGTAGGCCTCTGGTTGTTGAAAGAGTTAATTTTATTTATTGCCAGATGTATAAAAGATCCTTATCATTAATAATAAATTCTCTTATTGAAAAAAATAATTAGCAGAATAGAATGTTTCTCCAACTTTCAAGTTAAAATGGAAATGTTGATATTTTTAATCAAGAAGATGTTAAATTCCCATAAATCCTAAAGGCTCGCGCTTAAAACCGTTGGTATTTACAGTATATACACTGTGCGTATATTTATTTTCTGCCACAAATCTTCTCTTAGGCAAGTTGGATAGGTTCTCAGAATAATACTTGGCACAAAGAACTTTTGGAATGCATAATGGTTGGCATGTGTAGTTAAGCTCTCATCAACCACACACTTTACCCTAGAAAGATTTTAAATTTGGGTACAGGGTGAGATATCTTTTTTTTGTTTTTAATTTAAGACAACATTGCTGGCTTAAATATAATGGCACATTCGAAAAAAACGAAATGGTAATTTTCAAGAGAGACTGGATATAGACATTGGTGCTTTTGTACAATCCTGTGGGATGATAACCTTGATATGGTCAGTTCATGTCGGTGCTCTGTGAGGTGTACGCGAGTCAATGACCTGTGCTAAAGGTTGGCTCAGGGTCTTCAGAACATGGTGGGATCAGATATGTTCAGAAAGGAAAACTAGATAGATTTTCAGTCATCTTTTCATTCAGCTGACAAAAATTTTTCTTTTGAGCATCTGCTTTCTACTGGGCATTACAGATACAAAAGCTACACCAATAAATGGATTCTATTCCCTCCTCAAGAACTTAAGGAATTTGTAGCCTCAAAGGGAAGATAGACAAGTAAGCAGATACCTACAGTATATCATGGAGTGGCACCTTACCCAGCCTAGGGCAGAGAAAGACTTAGGGGAAGGCTTCCTAAAGGAGGTGGATTCAGAGCAAAGTCTTTAAGGACAAGTAGAAATTAGGTAAAGAAAGGGATGGGGAGGATATTGCAGCAAGAGATGAGCAGCATGTGCAGAGACCTAGCATCAGTGAAAAAATACATGACCAAGAAGTGATAGGAACTACTTATTGAATGCCTACTATGAGGCAGGCACTGTGCTCAGTGAATGTCTCACCCACATTCTTTCATTTAATCCTCATGACCATATTTTAAGTTAAATACTCCCATTTTACAGATATCAAAACTGAGGTTTAGAGAGGTTAAGTAACTTGCCCAGGCCACGCAAATAATAATAGGGATCTGAACTCAGGTCCATATTAATTTAAAAGCACATCACTTACAAACACTTTTGATCATATTTCACTTTCACTAAATTTTCCATGAGCAGGCACTCCTAAATAAATGATAATTCAAGCATATAAGTTATATACACATATATTAATAATTATGCATGTATTATGAAACAGAAAAATAGAAATTTTCAAAGTTAGAGTTAATAATAAACATTTTAAAAAGTCTTGCTTATTACAATGGCTGAATACTATCATTAGATAATATTTCAAGGCTTGATGTATGTTTAGAGCATTTATTGATAAAGAAAATTGACATAAATCCACATTTCAAATCTTTTGTATTTTAACTTTTGGGGTGTCAAAATATGGATCTAATTAGATCATTCTTATTTATAAGCTCTAATGAAGCTAAAGAGGAGCTTGTATTAAGAGTAAAAGAGTAATCGTCAATCCTTGATTTTTTTTGCAGTGATCTTATAGCCACTTATCCATTTGTGAAATTAAGTTTGGTTTAAATTAGATAACATACTTCATAAATCCATTTAACCAAGCAAATGGAAACTGTCATATGTTACAAAATGCTGCAAAAAAATTAGGTAACTTGTCAACTTCTCCCTCTGTAGAATCCCACTCCTCCCTCAAAATATCTCACATACAGAGTATGACATGGGACAAGGTGACATGTAATGCTGACAGACAGACAAAGAGTAAAAGAAGAGCGGATAGTAAGACTAGTCTTCTGACTTGGCTTCCCTTATCCGGTGTATCCTTAGGTTTCCATACTATTTACCATAATAGGAACTCCAATATGAAGTTGATCCTTTTTGGACCACATGGAAGGGGCGCAGTGACTGAAATAATAGAAGGACTGATGTTTTTATGATAAGATAACAGAATATCAGTGTCACTACTTCACGTGGAGCCTCCTGGTGATCTTGTAGCACAAATGGCCAAAACTATAAATGTGCTTGTTTAAATAGAAAAGCAAAAATATTCTATTTTCCTGACATTCTCAAGACAGAATCATCTGGTTGGTACAAAGTACTTCATGCCATAAGGTAGTGAAATTCGGAGCTAATATTCATTCAGTAACTGTTTGTTGGAGTTATTTTATGTGCCAGGCATGTGCTAGGAGCAGGAGTTTCAGCCACAACACAGACGGGACCCCTGTCTTTAGGGAACATGCAGCTTTAATGTTTGTAATAATACAAACATTAAAAAAATAACATAAGCAATAGGACTTATTACTTGTGTGATACGGTCTTCAAAGGTGAAGTACAAACTGCTAGGAAACAGAGGGACTCAGTCTAGTCTGACGAGTTAGGGAGGATTCTCTTTAGAAAGTAGTGTTTAAACTGACATCTAGTAGATGAGGATGATGAAGGGGAGAGAAGAGCATGGCAATCAGAGAAGATGGTCTTATAGGGAGATTAGACTGCAAGAAGGCCAATGTGAGCCTGGGCAGAGAATGGGGAGGAGAAGCTGGGTACCTGGGAGCAGGAACTGGGGCTTGTTCAAGAGCTCTATCTGAAGAGCAGTGGGAAGCAATAAAAGGTTTTTAAACCTCTGAGAAATATGATCAGATTTTCAGTTTAAAAAAAGTTTTCATTTTGGCTATAATGTGTAGAATTAAATGGAGGGGGAAAGGACACAGTAAAAGGGAGGGAGGAGATAATCTGAGGGCTGAGTCCTTTCGGTTAAATAACAGAGTAAACACCAGCAGTTAGTGCAAGGCTGAGCTTGGCAAAACAAAACTTTGGACATAAAGAGAAGAGAGACTTCCTGCTCTTAATAATTTTAAATCAAGTAATGAGTTTTTTGAAAAGGAGTTTAAATAATTGATATTCAAGTTCCATATGGCATATGTGTTTTCTTTGTTCCTGGACTGCAGCTCTCAGCAGTGTTGTGTATGGGTTTGTGTTGTTTGCTGGACAGTTGGCCTTCTTCCTCCCCTGGCTTTTCTTTCCTCTTTCAGATCTTCCTACTTCTTTCCTGTCTTCTGTTGAAGCAGTGTGTCAGCTGACGGGTGGGTGAGGGAGGGGCAAGGAGAGGCAGAGAAGTCAATGAGTGGGAGCTTTCCCTCAAAGACCATAGCTTATGTTGTTTTTCCAGGTCAAATCTAAAAGTCAGTATTCAATCCTTGTATGAGATGGGGGTGGCTTTCGCTTCCTATCAATTCTAGACTGAAATATGATTTTATTTACTGTTTATAAAGCAAAAACATGATACACTGTTCATGACTAATCACTACAGGTAATGCCCATGAGAGAGAGGTACAGTACCAAAGAGACACCTCGTTAATGAAGCACACATGTCGAGTGGATCTCTTCGATGATCCCTGCTACATTAATACCCAGGCTCTTCAAAGTACACTTGGCTCTGCCCGAAATCAGAGCTCAGATCACTCGCTGGGGAGCCCGTGGCACCGTGAAAGTAAGTAGCTGCTTACTGTCTGTGTTAGCTTCCTGTGGCTGCCGTAACAAATTACCACAAACCGGGTGTCTTAAAATGAGAGAAATTTATCATTTCACAGTTCTGGAGGCCAGAAGTCCTAAATCAAGATGTTAGTTGGGTCGGTTCCTTCTGAAAGCCCTGGAGGAGAACCTATTCCATGCCCCACCTAGTTCGTTGGCTTATGGACACATTACTTCAATCTCTGCCTCAGTTTTCATATGGCCTTCACTGAACACTGTCTCAAATCTTCTTTCATTTGAGAACAACAGTCTCTGAACTTAGGGCTCACTTCAATCCAGGAAGACCTCATTTTGAGATCCTTAATGACATCTGCAAAGACCCTTTTCCCAAGTCAGATACTGGGGATTAGGACTTGAATCTATTCTTTTGGTGTTACTGTTCAACTTAATACACTGTCTGTCATTTTAAAGAAGGCTATTTCCTTGGCCTCATTTTCAGGGAGCTAAAGGGATCCTTTCTTACCCCAATCCATTACCACAGTTAATAACAGAACTTTGTGGAGATATGGATTTCAAGGTTTTGGGACTTTGATTTTGAATAATCTTTTCAAAGACTTTAAATTGGCTCCCAACTTTTGGTTTTTGCTGTGTACTCTTACTGAAGGAAGGGCTGTCAAAGCCAGGAGATAATTTTGAACTTGTTTGTTTGCATGAGGAACAATGGCCATGATTTAAATTCTGTTTGGTGATGCTGTTAATGTTATTCATTTCAAAACCCTTGGCAAGTCATCTATATAGCACTAAAATAAGATGGCTTCTTTCTTCAACCATATACTGTGAGTAAAATACAATTAGATTTTACTTAATCTTAAGCTATATCACTTTCCTGCAAATTTTCTTCCAGGGGCAAGTGCCTAAATAGGAACATAAATAACTGAAAGTGAAACAAGCCAAAAGCCTACAATCAACAGAAAAATAAATAAACAAAAAATGCTTTTTATAAAATATTGAAGCTTGTTGGGTTCAGAGATAGGCTATGTGTCAAATTTGGTTCATTCCAAAGATGGAAAACCAGTTGAAGAACGAGTCCTTTCACTAGCCCAGAAGTCTTTCTAGAACTGCCAAGGGGCAATTTTGCAGCTAGCGTGGCTGAAAGGCAAGAAGAAATTTAAAACATTTTGCTGAACTGGGGCTTAACCGGATCACCTTAACTCTATGGCCTAAGAAACAAAGGTCCTCATTGCCAGTCAGGTGGCAAATGGGCCACCTTCTCTCAAGCTTTCTAAGATCAATCTTGGCTCCTAAACCACTTGGTTAGATTCTCTGGAGGCAGACACTGCGATGGGGCTTGTCATGCAGGGTCTTTATTGGGATCAATATCAGTAAGTAGATTTGGGCAGAAGGAGAGATAGAGCTGCCACACAGGCCTGACAAAGCCTCAGCAAACCCTACAGAGAGCGTATGGGGCCTGTCAGAGTTGCTCCACATTGGACGGAAAGGACTGGGCCACACGAGGACTTGCCCAAGGGCAGGGCAGCTCTCTGCAGCAGAGCAGACCCTGAAGAGATGGTCAGCTGGAGGCTGGCTGCTGACACCTGGGGCACTTGGCTCTTCCTGTCAGGGGGAATCTGGATAGTGCATCTCTGTGTCTATCATGGAGAGCATCGTGTGCCATGGATAATGGGATATGCAAAGAATTCAGATTTCTGCAGTGAATTTAACTTCATTGTGGAGTATCCTGCGTGGATAAGGTAATATTTGTCAGAGGGACAGGTTTTTGAAAATAAGTTTCTGGGCCCCAAGTTTCAAAAGTAATTTTATAAGAGTATATACTTGATAGCTTCCATTTCATGGACTTTTCAGAGTGGCAACATGTTATTAGAAATAAGTCCCAAATTAGGTGATCTGATCTATTCCTTGAGTCACAAACTACAGTTCTTTTATAATCAAGTCTTTAATGTTAAAAATCTTTGTAACTCAAGCAAAGAAACTTTGCTTCCTGATAGATAATTTAATAATATGAAAAGGCAAAATTAATCCATAACAACATTGCTGCCATTGGTCGAAAGTAAATAAGGCTCTATCCAAAATTGTAATGTCAAGTGCGTTTTCACTGACTCCAGCTTTCTTTTTTATTTTTTTTCATTCTTTTCCCTCTCCCTGACTTAATAGCAACGTGTTTGATAATTTAGTCCTCTAATACTCTCTCACTTTTATTTCTTATTAGGATTTAATGTACTATAGCCCTCCTGGGGTTCTTGCTACCCCCTCGAGGTTAATTTCAGCCTACCATCACTCCCTTCAAAAATTTAGATCCAACTACAAAAGTATAAATAATGTCAACTTAAGAAAACTTAGTCAGGATGGAGTAAGGATAACTTTATTCTTTTCTGCAAAATATATTAAATACACCTTTTAACCTTTCTCCCCTAATATTTCCTCCTATTTCCCTCCTTCCTCCCTCATACATCCTGTTTTGCCTCTTTAGGCATATTTAGCCTTAGCCTCCCTTGTCCAGTCAAAAGCTTACTGATTGGTTCAGTAAAATAAAACAAGAACAGATCTAGAGACATGAACCTAATATCTCTCAAGCATCCTTCAGGGCCCCTCAATTCATCACAGCACACTGCCAATGTAGGAGACAGTCTTTATCTCAATAACATGGCAGAGGAAATCAATACTGGTACTGTCCAGTTTTTGTATCAATTTATTATTAGTTTTAGTCTAAGCTGCCATACCAAAGAAACCCCATAAAATATCATAGTGTAAAAAGGACTGAAGTTAATTTATTTTACCTGATTATCCAAAGATTGGTGGTACAGGTCTGGTAGGACCTTTGTCATTCTTGACACCTGGCTTCAATCTCTGGTCTAAGGTGGCTCCTTGGGCTCTCACCATCACATCTGTATTCAACCAGTGGGAAGAGAGAAAGGCAAGAGGAAGGAGTGCACATACATTCCTTTAAAGGAATGACCCAGAAGTGGCAGGCATCATTTCTTCTCACCTGCTGTTGGTGGAACTTAAGTATGTGGCCATACCTACATACTACATTTAAAGGGGCTAGAAAAATTACTCTAGCTGCGGGGGCTATGAGCCCAGCTAAAACTTGAGTTCTATAATGTAATGAAAGAGAGAATATATATTGATAAACAGCTGTCTCTGATACAGCACACCTTTCTGTCACTCAAATATCCATGAGCTCTTCTTTTCTCGTAGAACATATACGATTACAGGATCCAGCTCAAAAGTCCTTGACATCTGGGTGATGTGAGTCCGCTCCATCAAGGGATTCTTATAATTTGCCAAGTTGCCTGCCCCATTCTACAACTAAAATTAGCAGTGGAATTGGAATAAGATAACTACAATATAAACTCACATTCACAAAAGGGAAGCATGCAAAACACACAACAGTCACTGGTTTACAGCGATTACCAAATCCTGCTCGGTGGTGGTAATTGTGAAGGCTCCCTGAGCTGGAAGTAGAGAAAGTGATTTGCTTGGACTCTGGTTCTGCTTTATGAGAGGAGCATCCTTGTCTATTGTCATCTTTGGGTTTGGACTCTGCATTCTGGGCTGTTCTCGCCATTATCCTCCATGTGACTATTTAAAGTAGATATTGAAGAATATGACTTTCTTGGGGGCTTCACCACTTTCACAGCCTGTTTCTTATTTATGTGAGCTTGAGAGATTGGAGTTCACTTTAGAAGCCAAACAGCCAAACAGCCATAGACCAGGAGAGATTGCGATTTCTTTGGCAATGTAATTTCCTAAAAAATTTCGTAGGATTTTGCTTTATTCACTTAGACTCAGTTCTGCATGAAATTTTCTGTAATAGTTCTTCATTCTCTTATTGCCTGAAGGATGCCTTCTCTCTTCCTTGTTATTGGTACTTTCTGTTTTCTCTCTTCTTTTCTTGATCAGTGTCCATTGAGGCTTATTAATTTAATCGATCTTTCCAAAGTATCCAGGTTTTAGTTTTATTTGCTCTATTTTTGTTTTCTGTTTCATTGATTTCCATTTTTATCTTTATTATCTTTCTATTTGCTTTGGATTGAATTTTTCTCTTCTTTATCCAGCTTCTACTACATTTTCTTCTATTGGCTTTATAGTTCTATTTCTATAATAAAACATTTATTCCACTTGCACTTTATATTTTATGTGAGCTGGGGGGGAGGGGGTGTCTAACAATGCTATCTATGTAAAAGATCCAATTTTCCAAACACCATTGACTAAATATTAATCTCCTCTTTCTTTAATGTTGGTCTATATTATACTAGAGTCTTCCTATGGATGTGAATCTGTTTCTGAGCCTCCTATATATGTGAATACTTTTTCTATTGGCCCCTTTGCCTGTTCTATACCAGTATAGTAATTACTACATACTAATTACTATGGCTTTGTAATATATCTTAATAGACACATTATTATTCTTTTATGTTTCACATAATTTTTCTCCAGGTAGTATCTCAGCCTTTCATTTATGCTTAACATTTTATGTTAACATCTTTTACTAACAACTTTTTAGACACCTTATAGAGTGAACATATTTTTTCCCTCAATCATGCAAATAAGTTCCTCTTTTATAATTTTCACACACCCAGTAATTCATACTGATAAACAGTATACAGTTGATTCTCATTATTCATGGATTCCATATTTGAGAATTTGCTCACTCACTAAAATTTATTTGTAACCCCCAAATCAAAACTCGTGGCACTTTCGTGATCATTTGTGGAACTGCATTGAGCAACAAAAAATTTGAGTCACCCAATGTGCACGTTCCCAGCTAAGGTCAAATAAGGCAATGCTTTGCTTTTCTGTTTTCAGCTTTCAGAATGTAAACAAGTGTCCTTTTGCGGTCTATTTAGTGCCACATTTTTCACATCTTATATTTGTTGATGATTTTGCTGTTTAAAATGGCCTCCAAGTTCAGTGCTGAAATTCTGTCTAGTGTTTCTAAGCTCAAGAAGGATGCGATGTGCCTTACAGAGAAAATGTGTGTTAGGTAAGCTTCATTTGAGCATGACTTATAGTGCCGTTGGCTGCAAGTTCATTAATAAATCAATAATATACACTAATTAAGGTGTCTTTAAACAGAAACATGCATAAAACAAGGTTATATGTGATTGATGATAATGTTGTGACCTGAGGCTTGGAAGAACTTAACCCTGCATTTTTCCTAGAGACTGGTTTACTTTTCACTAATTTAGTGTTCTTGGCAACTTTAAAAATCGTAACTGCATGAGTAAAGAGGATTGACTACTTACCATCCTCCTGAATCAGAGATGCAGTCATTATAACATGTTGTGGGCAGAAAAGGGTAGGCTTTTCTTCCCACAACAGAAAACTGAGGATTATCCTCCAACACCGACAGGCTTTTTGCAAGTTTTTATCACTCTTCTGTTTGTGTCTTTAGTTATGTGGCTATTCTGACTTTTGTACACATTTTAAAGTCTATAGATTTTTCCAGTCTTTTGATAATATTATAACCAATGCTATCAGAAACATCCTTTTACATGTTTGCTTGTATCAATATGCTTTCTTCACAGTTCACTTTGGTTTCTTTAAATGTTTCATACTTCTTTTCTTATTGGCATTACTTGCAATTGTTTATTTCAAATTTTGCATGTTAAATTTTTTTCTCTTTCTTAAACTGCATTCCCTCTTTCAGAGATTTTGGCCATCAGAAGCATATGGGTGCGGATACTCATATCTATCTTGTGCTTTCCTGAAGTTTTGATTGTGAACAATATGTCTGTAGTCGCTAATGGGAACTCCAAGATGACATGATTACTTTCTTCCAATATTCCTAACATGTTTTTTGGGGGGGAGCTCAATTAAATCTAGAGTGGCCTTTTTTGTTGCTTCCTTAATCTATATTACTTCTGAGAAAATAATTTATAAAATATTATATGAAAATTATATATAACTATGTTTAAATTATGATTATTTTTTCTCAAAGTCAGCTTTATGTGAAGAAAGGACCAAAGTGATAGATAATACTATACCATGTTAAGAGCAGTTACATTTGGTGGTAGGGCCATAGGTGATTAATTTTCTTTATTTTTCTAGGATTTTCAGAAATTAGCATGTATAACTTTTAAAATTAAAACAAAAAATTACAAAAGTCTGTGAGATAGTCTCTTTCAGTTGAATTAGATTTCCAGCGAATGTTTGGATGATTGAAATCCCCTAGCACAGTGTATCTTGTCCTTGTGCTAGTTTGGGAAACTATAGTAGGAAAATATTGTCCAGATCATTTGGCTGGCCCATGATCTGTTGCCTCTTTTCAAGATGATATAATGTCTGTTTTTCTTTTGTTTTGTCCTTGTCCAAAAGTTCTCCACTGTAATCTCAGAATAAACCAAAAGCCATCATGCACTAAGATGTTTGTGCCCATACACATGCATGCATGCTTCTCAAACACACTTGCACAAACACTTTCTCAGATACACACACACACAGCTACTCATCAGACGTTCCGTATTATGCCTGATGGCAGGCAGCACTAAGACCAAATATAAGTATTATTTATCAAATCTAGACACGTTTCTTCAGGCTTTTTCTGGCAGCAATAGAAAGACCTGATTGTTCGTAGAGGAGAATGTTTATAGCCACTAGATATTGACCAAAAGTATTTTTAAAAGATATATTTATGAATGCAGCATCATAATTGTGCTACGGAGAGAAGTTCTTAAGCAGAGGCAAAACTATAGCATATTAACAGGAGAAATGGATTATGTCTATAGGGCACTGGTTGCCTATATCAATGACTTCATACAATTGTCATTTATAAGTTGTAAAACTCAAAATCAAGAGAATTCTTCATTTGTGAGACCCTTGCAAAAGGACATGTAAACACTTCTTTGCATTTACAAAGACAAAGGCTGGTTCCTATGCCAAAGTTCTTTTGCATTTAAAAAGACAAAGTCTAATTTCTATAGTTATTTTCCTGGTAAATTTGCCACATTGAACATATGACTTTTACTTGGATTCAGACACAAGAATTTCATGCCATTACTTCTGGAGATGCTATGTATCATCCTGATAGCCTTGATATCTTCTAAGGTCCTTTGTGGGTACTATGGAGTAGAGTAGCTTCAGACCACTTGTGAAAATGGAAAGGTTTTCACATCCAAGGCAAAGGCCTTAGAGTATGGTAATTAATTACCTGGGCTTTGGAGTCAGATCTTTTTTCAAACCCAGGTCTACAACATATTAGCAGTGTGACTTTGGTTAAGACATCTAGCCTTTTAAAGGATCTGTTTTTTTGCCTGCCTAATTTTGAGAGTCAAGCAAGATAATATATGTAAAGCATTGAGCAATGCCTGTCATACTCGATAAATGTGAACTGCACAATGATTATTAGCACTGTGAGTATGAATAGTACTGTTAAGTGTTACCTGGGTGTACCTTGTCATCTCCAGTGCTCTTGATGCTAGATAACACTTATTCTGCAGAGCCGTGGAGACCTGCCTCAGGCCATGCCTCCCTGATATTTTGCCTTCTTATATCTGATCAACTATATTTTGTTCAGGCAAGTGAATGACAACAAACAACAGAGTGCTTATTTAATAGGAACTCCATGAGGATCAGTATAGCTTTGAAGCGTTTGGTCAGAAGCATCTCTGAAGTACATTAGTAATTTGTTTTTTTTAAAAAGCTGAATGCTAAACAAATGGGCATAGTCCAAAGTTCCCGTAGGCATTTTCAAAGAGTTTGAGAAAGTCTTAGGTGTTATCTGTAATCCAGATATAGCTTAGGCCTCTTCATCTTCAACATTCAGCCCCTGGGACATAAAGAGCCTCTCTTTGATTATAAAAGCAATTCTTACGGGTCAGTTCCATTTCTCATCTGAAAGGAAAACTCCTGCACCTGCGTAAATCTTTCCTGGTAACAGAAGCCAAAGACAATGTTTTGACCAACCATTAAATTAGAGCTTGTTGGAAGTTCTAAAAACAAAAACTCCGTTAGTTCCTAAAATAGCATTATTTAAATAGTCTCTGGCACACAGTAGGGCCTCAAGTTATATTTGCTAAGTGAATGAATGAATGCATGGATGGATGAGGAGACAACTTGGTGATGTCTCTCTTTTGTATTTTGACTTCAGAAGCACCAGAAACTGTTCAGCCAGGTGCCATGGCCCAGCCTGCCAGCTCACATTCTTTGCCACACATTAAGCAGCAGCTGCGGAATGAAGAATGCTACCATGGCAAGCTTAGCAGGAAGGCAGCAGAGAGCCTCCTAGTTAAGGATGGGGACTTTTTGGTTCGAGAAAGTGCAACATCTCCTGGCCAATATGTATTGAGTGGACTACAGGGAGGCCAGGCAAAACATCTTCTTCTGGTGGATCCTGAAGGCAAGGTATTCCTGACTTCTCATTGTAGTATTTATAGGATGTTGTGATTAAGGTTACTCTGAATGATAGCCTTATATTGAAGAGTGTTCAAGGCTAAGGGTTTACTTTTTCTTGAACCATCCAGCTGGAGCAGAAAGTGCTATATTGAGGTTAGTGGAGGAGTTTGAGTGGGAGCCACCCTGTAGGATCAAATAGAAAACAGCTTCTTTCTGCCCTTTTCTGTTCGGTGCAATGAATTAAGTGAATGCCTATGTAGAAGTACAGGGATCCACAGGTGACCGTTGCTCAGAATCATATACATAGGCCTTGTTCTCAGGGTGCCTATAAATTCATTGATGCTTAGATAATTACAAAGAAAAATGACATAAGAATGATTCAACCAAAGCATTGTGATGTTTCTCAGGATAGAAGAGTGCTCTGGAGGAGTCAAACTGAAAGGCTTCTTGCAGGGTCTGACATGTAAGACGAACCTTGAAAGAGGGCCAAACTTAAAAAGAGAGGACATTTGGAGAAAAGAAGGAACCAGGAACAGGCAGAGCAGTAGAATGGTATTAAGCCAATAAAAGATGTACTGCTGTAACAGAGGATGCCTATAGACAGAAATGATCTTGCACTAAAAACAACAATATGGTAGTAATAAGCCCTTCCTTATCAATAATTAATTGTAAATAGTTTAAACTCTCCAATCAAAAGATGTAGAATAGTTAAATGGTTTAAACAAAAGAAGATCCAACTATACGCTTTCTATAAGAGGCTTACTTTAGATTTAAATACACACATAGGTTGAGAATGAAGAGAAGGATAAAGATATTCCATGCAAATAATAACCAAAAGAGCAGGGGTGGTCATACTTATATCAGAAAAAATAGACTTTAAGTCAAAAATTGTCAAAAGTGACAATGACATTATATAACAATGACATTATATATATCAGAAAAAATAGACTTTAAGTCAAAATTGTCAAAAGAGACAATGACATTATATAATAATAAAAGGATCAATTCATTAGAAAGACATAACAATTATGAACATATATACACCTAAAATCAGAGCACTCAGATATATTTCACAAACATGGACATGACTGAAGAGAAAAATAGACAGCAAAACAATAATACTAGGGGATTTCATTATCCCATTTTCAATAATGGATAGAACATCCTGACAGAAGATCAATAAGGAAACAGAGGGTTTGAACAACTCTGTAGATTAAATGGACATCTACAGAACATTCTACCAACAGCAGCAGAATACACATTCTTCTCAAGCACACTCAAAACATTAACAGGTTAGGTCACAAGCCCTAGGATAGATTGTATGTTAGGTCACAAACCAGTCTTAAAAAATTTGAGTTAGAAATCCTACCAAGTATCTTTTTCAATCACAATGGAGTAAAATTAGAAATTAATGGCAGAAAGAAAATACAATATTTACAAATATGTGGAAATTAAACAACACACACTTGGACAACCAATGAGTAAAAGAAGAAATGAAAAAGAAAATTTGAAAATATCTGAAGACAAATGAAAATGAAAACACAGCATACTAAAACTATGGAATGCAGGAAAAGCAATATGAAGTAAATTGACAGCAATAAATGCCTCCATTGAAAAAAAAAGAAAGATCTCAAATAAACAATCTAATTTTACACATCAAGGAAATACAAAAAGAATAGCAAACTAAGCCCAAAATTAGCTGAAGAAAGGAAATAATTCAGATTAGAGCAGAAATAAATGAAAGAGGAGAAAAAATTAGGAAAAATCCACAAAACTAGTTGGTTTTTTGAAAAGATAAACAAAACTGACAAATCTTTAGCTAAGTTAGCTAAGAAAACCAGAAGGAAGACTCAAATAAATAAAATCAGAACTGAAAGAGGAAACATTACAATTGATGCCAATTTATGACAATATGGATGGATCTTGAGAGTATTATACTAAGCGAAATAAGTCAGATGGAAAAGAATAAGAACTGTATGATTTAACTCATATGTGGGATAAAAAAGCAAAAAGAAACAAATAAACAACTGATGCCATAGAAATTAAATGATTATAAGAGATTACCAAAAATAATTATATACCAAGAAATTGGATAACCAAGGAGAAGTGGATACATTTCTAAAAACATACAATCTACCAAGATTAAATCATAAAGAAATAGAAAATTTGAACATATGGATTATTAGGAAGGAGATTGAATCAGTAACCAAAAACTTTCCAATAAAGAAGAGCTCAGGACCAGATGGCTTATTTGTGAATTCTACCAAACATATAAAGAAGAATTAATGCCAATTCTTCTTAAACTTTTCCAAAAAATTGAAGAGGATGAAATATTTCCAAACTTCTTTTATGAGGCCAGCATTACCCTGATACCAAAACCAAAAAAAAACAAAAAACAAAAAACAAAAAAAAAACACTACACAAAAAGAAAACTATAGGCCAATATCCCTGATAAACATAGATGTAAAAATCCCTAACAAAATACTAGCAAACCAAATTCAACAATGCATTAAAAGGGTTATCTATAAGCCATAAACAAGTGGGATTTATCCCTGGAATGCAAGGATAATTCAACATATGAAGATCAATGTGACATACCACATTAGCAGAATGAAGGATAAAAATCATACAATCTTCTCAATAAATGAAGAAAAATCATTTGGCAAAATTCAATACCCTTTCATGATTTAAAAAAAAAATTCAACAAACTAAGAATAGTAAAGGCCATATATAGAATACCCACACTAATATCATACTCAACAGTGAAAAACTGAAAGTTTTCCCTCCAATATCAGGAACAAGAGAAGGATGTCCACTCTTACTACTATTATTTGACATAATATTAGGAGTACTATCCAGAACAGTTATACAAGAAGAAGAAATAAAAGGCATCCAAATTGGAAAAGAAGGAGTAAAATGATCTCAGATGACAAGATCTTATATGAAGAAAACTCTAAAGATTCCACAAAAAACTATTCGAACTAATGAACAATTTCAACAAAGTGGCAGAACACAAAATCAACATACAAAATCAGTTGCATTTCTATACACTAACACTGAACAATATGAAAAGGAAATTAAGAAAACAATCCCATTTACAATAGCATTATAAAAAGAATAAAATACTTAAGAATGAACTTAACTAAGGAGGCAAAAGAGTTGTACACTTAAAGCAAAAGACTTGTACACAAAACATTGCTGAAAGAAATTAAAGAAGATGCAAGTAAATAGAAAGACGTTCCATGTTCATGGATTGGAAGATTTAATATTGTTAAAATGCCTATACTACCTAAAACAATCTACAGATTCAAAGTCTATATTAAAGTCTCAATAACATTGTTTTTTACAGAAGTAGAAAAACAATCCTAAAATTCACCTGGAACCACAGAGGACCCCAGATAGCCACAACAATCTTGAGAAAGGACAAAGCTGGAGAGGCATCACACTTACTGATTTCAAACCATATTATAAAGCTACAGTTACCAAAACAGTATTGTACTGGCATAAAGACAGACATATAAACCAATAGAATAGTAAAGAGAGCCCAGAAACAAATCTATGCATTTATGGTCAAATGATCTTTGACAAAGTTGTCAAGAATCCACAATGGGGAGAAGATAGGCTCTTCCAAAAAGTTCTAGGGAAAACTGAATATCCACATGCAAAAGAATGAAATTGGGCCCTTATCTTTATATCATACACAAACTCTACTCAACATAGATTAAAGATTTAAATGTAAGATTTGAAACTATAAAACTCCTAGGAGAAAACATAAGGGAAAAATTTTATAACTTTGTTCTTAGCAATGAGTTCTTGGATATGACACCCAAAACACAGACAACAATTACAAAAATAGGCAAATGAGATTACATCAAACTAAAAAGTTTCTGCATAACAAAGGAAACAATTCACAGTGTGAAAAGGGAGCCTACAGAATGAGAGAAAATATTTGCAAACTATATATCTGATAAGAGATTAATTTTCAAAATATATAAGGAACTCCTAAAACTCAATATCAAAATTGAAACGAATAACCTGATTAAAAAATGGCAGACGACTTGAACAGACATTTCTCTAAACAAGATATATAAGTGACCAACAGGTACATGAAAAGATGCTCAACAACAATATTGTCAGAGAAATGCAAATCAAATTCACAGTAAGATCTTATCTCGTACATGTTAGGCTGGCCATTATCAAAAAAACTGGAAAGAACAAATGTGCTTGGGCAGAAATTGGAACACTTGTGCATTGTTGGTGTGAATATAAAGCTGCTATGGAAAATTGTATGTAGTTTCCTCAAAATATTAAAAATATAACTCCTATATGATCCAAATATCCCACTTCTGGATATTTATCCAAAAGACATATACCCGGGGGAATGGTCAGTCAATGGAGCAGTCAGAACACAAACAATGTTTATTAATTAAGTTCTCTTAAGTGTCGTTCATTTTGCTCCCAAAATATTACAATAGTAACATCAAAGATCACCATAGCAGATATAATGATAATAAAAAAGTTTGGAAAATGGTGAGAATTACCAAAATGTACACAGAGACACAAAGTGAGCAAATGCAGATGGAAAATGGTGCCGATAGACTTGTTTGATGCAGGGTTGCCACAAACCTCCAACTTGTAAAAAATGCAATACCTGCAAAGCACAATAAAATAAAGAGCATTAAAACGAGGGATACCTATTTAGTGTACAATTAAAGATTTGTTCAAAGAATAGATCTGTTATGGGTTTGTTACTACACACACACACACACACACACACACACACACACACACACACAGCCTATATAATTGGGTTCACAGCAGCAGATGTTTGCAGGGCCTGGCCAGTACAGTAAGTGTGTAAAGCTGGGCAAGTGAAGGAATGAGCAAAGGGTATGGTGGATTGTGATGAACTGGAAAGTGCATGTTTTGTGTAAGGGGGCAGTCACCACTCAGCTCCAGTCACTTGCTGCCATTTGGAGTGGGAGCTGATGTAGTCAGATTCGATTTTTCCAAGGAAGCCACAAAACCAGATTTGACATGAATTCCCCTCATTTTTAATGTGAAATACTTAAAAATTCTCTTCCACCTTACTCCCCAGAAAACTAAAACACCTCCTGGTATATTTGGCCAGAGCGGTTAGTTTATAATCCTGCCACTAAGAAGATTAATTTGGCATTTATATGCAAGATCGATTAGAGAGAAGGGAAAGACCAGGGACAGAGAAAGTAATTAGGGGATTCTAGGTAAAAACAGTAAAAGTTTGAACCGAAATGGAAGCAAGGGAAATACGGAGAGGAGGGCAGAATGAGCTAAAATTAAGAACACAGACTGACAGGACTAATCAGCTGATTTGACTTGGGTTGGGAATGAGATGGAATAAATAAATGTCTACCAGTTTTGAAGCCATTTGAGAGTAAGTTGGAGACATCATGTTCTTAGCCCTGTAATCCTTTAGTTCGTATTTTCTAAGAAGATTCTCTTACATTGACATAGTACAATGATCAAAATCAAGAAATTAAAACATTAATATAATACCATTATGCAATTCACAGTTCATATTCAAACTTGGTCAATTATACCAATAAGTGTGTGTTTTTTTAATATTCTGAAAACCAATATCTGGAGAGAACCTAAAGAATTCCTTAAGGAGAGGTAGCAGAATTATATAACAAGGTGCTCCCTGGCTGCATGCCTTCCCTCTCCTGGACAGTTTCCAGCCACCCTCCAAACAGGAGTATATCATGGCCAGGCTACTGACCATTGGAGTCACGGTGGAGAGAAATGTCTTCTGCCCATGCGTAGGGTGAGCATGTAATAACACTAGAGAGGAAAGTCCACAAGAGAAGGTAGGCCTAGGGCACCTGAGTTCCTCTGGCATGCAGACAAGATGTTCTATGTAACAAATATTTATGACTCACTACCCTGAAGTCTGCAGGAAGGAGACACAAATACCTATTAGAAAGGTCTGAGAGCCTTTTTGGAGGGCACAGGATTTGTGCTGAGCCTCCAAGGAGAGGCAGGACTTCTCCAGAAGGGCCTGCTTCTACACAGACAGGATATTAATGGAAGCACTCTGCTTGGTGGGATTTAATTATAATCCTAAATTTCATGCTTGTGTACAACACGTTTCAATATTTATAAGAATAGTGACATAATAGAATATATCAAACCTTAACATGGCAAAGAGATTGATTGCAAATTTGGACTGGGTGACAAGTGCTTATCATTTTTCTAACGGGGAAGGACAGTTACTTTAAAAAGACAATAGAGAATGAAAAAAAATGTTCTAAAGGCAGAGTTAAAAAGCACCTTTTCTTTTTTTATTCAGCAAAATATCTCCTTCAAGGTTATGTCTGTCTCCACCCCTCACCCCAATTGTTTACATCTTTCAAGAGAACTGTTATCATTTAACCTAAACTCTTTTATGCTTACTTTTCAAGGTGAGGACCAAGGATCATGTATTCGATAATGTTGGCCACCTTATCAGATACCACATGGATAATAGTTTACCAATCATCTCTTCTGGAAGTGAAGTAAGCCTTAAACAACCAGTAAGAAAAGATAACAATCCAGGACTTTTGCATTCAAATAAATGATATTATGGAAATACCATCACACTGATATTTCAAGAAACTCCGCTTTGTGTTAGGACAAAAAGATAATTCAAACTTGGTTTCTAAATAAAATAAAACACAAACTGTAAAGTGCATCTTTCCAAGACCATCATGGATTAGGTCCTTTATAAAACAAAGAACTAACAAAAATTGATCTTCAGAAAGTGAAAGTCAGAAAAGGGGACAAGGATTGGTCCATTTGAAAATAAATTATACGTAAGCACGGATGTCACTTTTTAAGGCCATATTGCATTGATAACAAGCTAAAAGCACAATTAAAATTTCACATGCTAAAGACAACTTGAATGAACTGCTTGGGCAGTGGTATGTGCCTTTCAACTTGATAATTTGGGGACATTTTCATATTGGGGAGATTAGTTCTAAGTGTCTTCATATTCTATAACAATGGAACCATTTGCCAAAAAAAGTTTTTCTTTGTTATAAAAATAAGAAGCAATTTGCTTGTTGGATATTGACTTTATTATATTTTCCATTTAGTAACACTTTCACTTCAGTGTTAAAATAAATTTGACATTGAATTTGTCTATGCCAGTGGAATTGTCTATGCCAGTGGAATCAAATCAAAAGCCATCGAAAGCATTGATCTATTTCATTGGCCTGTCCCATTTGCTAGTTAAAGGATTGGGGCCTAAATTGTTTGGCCAAGTGTTTCTCAGTTTTTGCTGTTTGGACTATTTGTATGCAGAACATGACAAGCTGAAGAGGCCGAAACTATTGGTCATTTCTGATTTAATATTTATCCCTTCTCCTCTTCCCTGCCACCAAAAAAGTTCTTGAGAACACACATTTAAACAATGGCAAACAAACCAATGTTCTTCATATTCAGTATCCAGATTGGTTCCATTACTATTTAAAATACTGAATTTATTCAAGTATGGGGAGATAGCCTCTTGATTGGCTATGACTGAATGATAGTCCCTCACCTAATGTATCCATAGCACCTTTTTTAGATATGACCAGACAAAAATGCAGAAGAGAGAAAACATAGCACACAAAACTATTGGAAAGGTTTGTCACAAGTAGACTCATTGGTAAACCGATGGTGTCATTAAGCGTCATATAGGGAAAAGCTCTGGGATGGCTGTCATCAGTGTGACCAAGAGCCAGTTGCTGAACCTGTCTGGGCTCCAGTTTCCTTGTATATATGAGAGAGCTGGGCTAGATGAATTCAGAAGTCCATTTCAGCCCTAACATATTATGGGTCTATAAAAAGCCAATTTGCCATTTATTAGGGGTCAATGTTGATAACCAGTCTGTATAGTTAAGGTAACAACTTCGGTGTTTTCCTTAATCTGTGTCTGTACTCAGAATGAATGGCACAACTGAGATCAACATTCAGATAGCAGAAACCCCACACCTTTCAGTCAAAAACATTGAAACTTTGGAATAACATAAGTAAATACAGTACAAGTAGGTTCAGTTGTTTTGAGTAGCAGAAAACTGCTTCATTCCTTTACTTGCCTTTACATATAGAGATATGGTTATTATTATAGAGCGGGTTTTATTCTTAGCCTGAGTTATCTGGACAATTGCCTTAACTCCACTTCACTTTGGCTATGTAGATACAACTTAATATTTGTAGTTGTGATGTATTTGCTAAGTTTTAAATAAAATATGGGAGACTTTTTTTGGCTAGAAATTATCAGAAATTGAGCACACTGAACTCTAATGTTTTTATGTAAAGGTTTATGATTTTATTTTACTTCTGCTATTAATTTCTTAGGTCCGTTTCCTTTTATACAACTAGGAAATAATGTATTTTTCATCAGTTTTGCATACACTGTAGTTCTTGGTTACCTGTCTTCATAAAGTAAATCAGGAGGGGTAGAGATCATAGAAACTTATGGGTGATCTAATAACCTTTGTTAGAGAAAGAGAAGGGCTGTGGTCTCAGTCTGGCTTGAGCAGAGTGTTAGAAGCAAGAACAAGTTCCTGATACAAATAGATGCAGAGAGTATAAATGATGTGAGCAGTACATGTGGATAATCAGTATTTGAACTGTAATGGTATAGTATTTGGATGAGCAAATACTACGCTCAGAAATACCACAGACACAGTTAAAACAAAATGAAACGACAAAGAAATGTTTGATTGCATGCTATTTTAATGACACTTTTATCTTCATCTGTCTTAATGTGGAAATCTATTTGCCTATAAATATCTGTAAATGACTTTTCAAAAAAAATAAATAAATGATTATTGCTTTGTGACAATATGTCTGATGTTTGGGATTTGGAAAATTTGTCATTTGTAGGATGTGTCAGGGTCCTGACAGGAAACAGATGGCTTGCTTAAATTGGGTAATTTGAGGAGAATTTAATAAAGATGTGGGCAGAGAATGGGAAACCACAGGGGAGGATGTAGTTCCCTGGGGCCAGGGAAGGTGTGAGGAGAGGGGAGCAGTAACAGAAGGAGAGAGCTATGTGGCAGGGTTGCCTTTAAGGAGCTATGGCCTGTAGTGGAGGCACCCAACCAGTCCTAGTGATTCTAAGAGGCGGAGGCTAGGGGCATTATACTCAATGGACAGAGGACAGCCTTTTCAACAAATGGTTTTGGAGCGATTGGACATCTGTATGCAAAAGAATAAACTTCACAATTTATATATAAACACTAATTCAATCCGATTATGACCTTAAATGTAAAATGTAAATCTATGAAACTTTTATGAAAGAAAAAACTTAGAGGCCATTCTTCAGGATATAGGGCTAGGCAGAGTTCTTAGACTTGACATGATTCATTAAAGAAAAAACTCATACATTGCACTTCATCAAAGTGACAAAGTTTTGCTCTGTGAAAGACTGTTAAGAGGATGAAGGACAAGCTAGAGACTGGGAGAGAGTATTTGCAGATCACATATTCAAAAAAGGGCTAGTATCTAGAATATATTTTTAAAAAACTCTTAAAACTCAAAGGTAAAAAAGTCTAATTAGAAAAAGGGGAAAAATAACATGAACAGACATTTTACTGAAGATATACAGATGGCAAATAAGCACATGAATACATGTTCAACATCATTAACCAGCAGAGTAATGCAAATTAAAACCACGAGGAGATATTACTGTATACCTATCAGAATGGGTAAAATGAAAAATAGTGATGACACTAAACGCTGGCTGGGATGGATCGCACATACATTTCTGGTGAAAATGTAAACTAGTGCAACCACTCTGGAAAGCAATTTGTTAGTTTACTTAAAAACTAAATGTGCAGCTAACACTCAACCCAGTAATTGTACTCCTGGATATTGATCACAGAGAAATGAAAACTTGCGTTCACACAAAAACTTGTACGAGAATGTTCATAATAGCTTTGTTTGTAACAACCTACAACTGGAAACAATGCTAATGTTCCTTCAGTGGGTGAATGGTTAAACAGACTGTGGTACATCTATACTATGGACTACTACTCAGCAATAAAAAGGAATGAGATGCTGATAAGACAACTTGGATGACTCTCCAGAGAATTATGCATAGCAAATAAAGCTAATCTCAAAAGATTACATACTATAGAGCTATATTTATATAACATTCTTGAAATGATAAAATTATGAAAATGGGGAACAGATTAGGAGGTAAGGAGGAAGCCAGTAGGAAGAAGGGATGTGCATATAATTATTTGCATGAAGGATAACTGAAGGGCAACATGAGGGATTCTTTTGTGGAATTGTTTTGAATTTTTACTGTATCTATGTGAATATCCTAGTTATGATAATGTATTATAGTTTCGCAAGATGTTATCATTGGCAGAAACTGAATATAGCTTACAGGAGATCTCTCTGTATTAGTTCTGGCAACTGTATGTGAATCTACAATTTTCTCAAAAAGTTTAATTTTAAAAAAGTTAGTGGGAAAAACTGAGATACATCAAAAGATTTTTGAAGATTGATACTCTATTAACTCTTGGCAGTTTCACTGAACATACTAAATCCACAGAACATGGTGGTAGGATCATCTTGGTCATCCTTGTTCCATTATTCTAGAACTAGGAGGCATCCACTGGATGAGCTGCATGAGACCTTACTTTCATGAAGGGACTCAAATGTCAATATATAATTTCATCTCTAGAGACATGTTGATAAGATGAGAGGACGGCAAACACTGATGTTGTAGGAGATACTGTCAGCTCCTCCAGGCCCCTTTGGGTCCTTTGAACCATAGCTGTATGCCCCTCCGCTGGCTTCTGTGAATTTTGCTCCTAACTGCTTGTTCAGTGACTGTTTATTTTGAGGACAGCCTCGGGCCAGGGGAGCTACTCTGAGACACCAAGAGCCAGAGGAACCTGTGGGTTTCCTCTTCCTCTTCCCCACGACCACCACTGATGGAGAGTGGGAGAAAGCCCAGCTCCCTTGCCTCATCCTGATTGTACTGCAGAGCTCCCTGTGAGTCAGGCTGGGATGGGCACCCTGCTGCATGGCCTCTTCCCCTTCTCGGTCACCCTGACACTTTCTCTGGGAAGCCCTTCCTTAGTAAATCATTTGCACTCAAATTTTCACTGCAAGGTTCACTCCCAAGAATATGACTGACAACAGAAGAACATCAAACAATTTTAAGCATGTGTCCCATTACTGGACTATACTATCTATATGTTCAAAGCCATTAAAATTTAAATTATGTAGTATTTTTTGAATGCTATGATTATATTATGTTGTATTTTGTCAATATGCATCAAACATGTTATGTAAGCATTTAAAACATACACCACTTTTAAATCTTGTTTGGATATTTCTTTCTTTCCATTGTAATCTACTGAGTATTTTGAGAAACATAAGTGGAGTGATTTTGGGGAGGGTCTGCATTCTACTTTGAATATAATTCTTGCAGATTTGGATCTTTATCAAATGGTCATCATCACCTCTTCTGATAGCTTTTACTGGTTTTCTGATTTAAAAACTTGTGACTAAAAATCTTAAATATTAAATTCAGATAGTTGGTTCTCACATTCTTTTGGCCAAAGACCATCAAAGATACAAAAGGCCTACCATGCCACATACATCTCATCCCCAAACCCATCTTCCCCACTTTTTTTTTTTGGTAGAGATAAAGTAATCCAGCAACACTTAAGAACTGGAGAGGAATGATAGGAATTGTTTATTTACTTTTAAGGGAAGAATATGATCTCATTCATATGATTTTATGTCCCAAAATACTGTCCTATAAAGTTTTTGATAAACTTAAGTTTATCATTATTAACATTCTTCTCCAAAAAGTGGGAATATTAATTATCTGGTGTGTTTGGGCAGAAACTTTGCAATGTTGAATATAGAAATGATGAATAACCACTCTTGGTAAACTTGAATAAAGTGCTGATTTTAATTTATGAATTCTAAACATTAGTAACCTCTAATATTTTACTTGGTAGGTTCTTAATAGGTAAACCTTAGCCATATGTAAAGATAAAAACCTATAAAATTGCAGGTAATTTTTCCATGATAACTGATGAAATAACTTGCGTGCTTGTGTCATTCGATGGCCCATCAGAAAGACCCTTGAATGGGCAGTGGATGATGTTTGGAGAGTCACTGGTCTAGACTTTTTAAATATAATCAATCTTTCATCACAAATGCATCTTAGTCATAAATGTTTGTTTGCATTAATTTCCTAGGGCTGCTGCAACAAAGTAACTCAAATTAGGTGGCTTAAAACAACAGAAATTTATTCTGTCACAGTTCTGGAAGCTAGAAGTCTGAAATCAACATATTTACAGGGCCATACTCCCTCTGAAAGCTCTAGGGAAGAATCCTTTTTGTCTCTTCCAGCTTCTGGTGGCCCCAGGCGTTCCTTCGCTTGTGGCAACATAACTCGGATTTTCTGCCTCCATCTTCACTTCACATGGCTATCTTCTCCCCGTGTGTCCCTCTTCGTCCTCTCTTCTTCTTTAAAGACATGTCATTAGATTTTGGGTCCATCCTCATCCACCTCATATCAACTAATTACATTTGCAAAGATTCTGTTTCCAAATAAGGTCACATTTTGAGGTTCTGAGTGTACATGAAATTTAGGGGAACACTATTCAACCCCTACATGACCCAGGCCAGCTCAAGTCAAAAGATGTTTTAAGGTTCACAGAACCCAAGGAAAAGCTGAACTATCAGACTTCACAAAGTGGAAGAACCAGACAGATCCATGGCTTTGAATGACAGAAGTTCATCTTTTCTATCTAAGCTCCACCATATAGATGACGCAGTTATGGAGGTAGCATAGTTCCCATAAAATATAGACATGTGACATAAAAGTCTGCTTCTCTTCCATATGGTTACTGCCTGACTCAGTTTCGTGAAGTCTTATTTCAATTACTTGGGAAGGGAATATGACTGGCCTATCTTGGGTCTGGTGCTCACCTTTGACCCTGTAAGGTATGGTTAGGTCTTCGGGTGGTGGCAAGGTGATGATGGTGAGGCCATAGTGGCTATTGGCAAGAACAGATTCTATGAGAAGGGTTTGATTATGGCAGGTGTTTGACCCGTGTGTCAACATTAAATGAACCCCTGGAACTGTGCTTGGCACAAAGTATATGCTCAAAAAATATTATTGAATAAATATACTATGAATAATGGTCTGATCTTTCTCAGTTCTTTTGAGTACTTCTGTTTCCATCTCTAGCACATCATATTTTTGTCCCGTTCTCATAAATCTCTCTTGGATAAACTCCTTTGTCCCATTCCATAAGCTCCTGTTACCCTCTGCACATTCACACTTGTATTTTTCAACCATTCATTCTCAGAATATTGTAGCATTTGGGTTACAGCAATTATAACTTCCTAATTTTTCCTTACTACCTCAGATTCCAGTATGTACTCCAGCCCAATCAACTGTAAATACATAGTAACAGAATATAAATAATCTTTAAATAGTATTACTACATTTTAAAAGCTCTACCTCTGTAGAATGCTTCCCATTCCTCCAGGTTTCAAGCTCTTCTACTGACTACCTTCTTCCTGCCTACTTCTCCAATCTCATCTCTAAGTATAAGAATCTTTTGCTTTTGTTGGTCTAGCCTTCCTGTTGACTCTCTTCCTCTAGGAACATTCCCTGGTAGAGCCTTCATCAGATGTTCATTTTCCCCCAGAATTATTGCCTATTCTACTCTTATTACATGCAGTAAATGATTTTTGTGTCTTATTTGTCTTTTTATGTAAGCATCTTGTGCCTCAAATAGAGTGTGGGTACCTTGAAGGTAGGGGTCCTGTCTCACACTTTATATTCAAGCACTTAGGCCAGGAATTAAATAGGATAGACAGTCAAGAAAATTTGATTGCTTATAATATGTCCATAACTCCACTGAAATATATTTTTAGAACGAAGGGGCTGTAATTTATTCTTTATTTAGCATCTTTTGTGACTTAGGTGCTTAATTCTTGTAATTTACATGTAGTAGTGACAAGTCCTAGATTCCTAGAGATAAGGGAACTGGGTTCAAATTCTGTCTTTGTTGTACATTGGCTTTGTAGCCACAGATAAGTCACTTAATTTCTTTTGTTAATTTCTTCCGCTGTAAAAGATCATAATACCTATCCTAGCCCCTCACAGGGTTGTTGTGAGGACCAGATGAGCTAGTGTCTGTGGAAGAACTTACCAAATTGTAAAGCATTACATAAGGGATTATGAACACTGCCTCCTCATGTGCTCCCCCTACCCTTACATCTCTATCCTTTAATCTGCCTAGGAAACAGTTGTGGGCAGGGGCACTAAAAAAATCATTCCATCTTAACCCTTAGCACAGGACACCGCACACAGCTTGCTGGTGGACTTCAGTGAGACATGAAAAGTCCCTAAGCCTAGTTCTCACTAACAGATACCCTGGCTCAGGTTGCAACAACTGCCATTTACCTGAATGCCTTTATTTGCTTTTTCTGACACACACACACAGAAGTCTTCATTATTTGTTTGTTCATTCATTTTCTTATTTAACAAATTTGTTTTGAGTCTTATCAGGGGCCATGAAGCATGCTAGATGTCCAAGAAGCAAAGTAAGTACCTTAAGATTTTAACATTGGCTTGAGTGAAGCCGATACACAAATTATATATATATATATATATAAACTATAAGATATATACACTGTGTATAGTGGCAGGAAAGATCATGTCTGCCAAGGGAGGGAGATGTGTATCATGAAAAGCTTCAAGGAGATGCTCATCTATCCTGAAGACTGAGTAGGTGGAGAAATAATGAAATAATGTAGGGCAATACAGGTGAAAGAAATAGTTTTGGCAAAACAAAAACAGTGTGAGAAACATAGAAAGCTCAGCCAGAACCTATTATGTACCAGACTCTTATGCTAGTAATGGGTTTACAGGGGCCATTGTAGGCATCCCAAGTATGGAATAATGAAGTAGCAAAGGAAAACTAGCCAGATTATGAAGAGCCTTGAACAACCATCTGACTCCATATTAGTATACATGGAAAAGACTTAAAAGGATATGTGAACTTGCTGCTACCAACTCCTTGATAGTCACTGGAACCCTTTTCGCCATGGAAGGTACATGCGGTAATGAGCTTTACTGTGGACCCGGCAGTGCTGTCTTAAGGAACGGGTTAACACCTACCTAAGTGACAAGAACATTCACATTCGAGGAAATTCAAGTAGTGAATAAACATGTGCAAAAATGTGCCATCTAATCAGTAATTAAAAAAACACAAATTCAAACAAGGTGGGGGGCCTGGTAAGCAAGAAGACAAAGTAAAACATCTAAACATCTAAGCTGTTTAGGAGATGGGGAGGCAGGCACCTTAGAGAATCAGAAGAGCAAATGCAAAAACCTCTAAGGTAAGGGTTAGATAGGTAAGCGAGAGGCTTTGTGTGCTGAGGTTTAGGGGTGGAAAGCGCGCAGGGCACGAGTCGCTGCACCAGTCTTCAGCACCAGTTAGTGAGGGAGGGGGCAAGGGGCCTGAGCAAGATCAGTTCATTCTCGCCAAAGGCTGGAGGGGAAGCGCTTGGGCGTCTCTAGGAAACCGATAAACCCGCCTTTTCCAGAGTCAACTCTTTTGTAATTGGCTCATGAATCCACCAATGGGCGCACAGGAGGAGCTTCCCGCCACCTCTGGCGCCCTCTTTCAAACAGCCGTACATTTGCAAGTGCAGGCGGAATTCTCAACCAAGCTTGAGGAAGGCGGAGACTTTCACCTTCACGCCCCGCCCCGCCCTGGCCCCGCCCACTGAAGGAGCCTCTAGCAGGCGATTGAAGGAGGCAGCTGCTTCTCAATGACCTCGGGCTCCGTGTTCGGTTGTGACTCGGAAGGAGCTAGTAGATTAGAGCCAGGTTAAGGAGGTTTGCTAGAAGTTGGTCTTCGGCCGGAGCAAGGGTTTTCCCGCGGTGACAGCATCCGCGGCCTTCGGTGAGTTTCGCTTCGCAGCTGGGCTTGAGGGTGTAGTTAGAGGGTGTGAGGGGTCGTCTGGATTCTGTCGGAGGCTTCCGGAAGCGTTTGACCCATCCCCCTCCCCAAATCCCGCCGTGGTAGACTGCCCAGCTTTTGAAGTGTTATCGAGACCCCAAGATCCTACCGAGCATGATGTCTGGAAGGCCCTCCTCGCCTCTTCTAGGTTTCTGGGGTACCTCTGAGACCCTACTCTGGAGACCCTGGTCACCCTGGCGCTGCGCCTGGCTCACAGTGGGTGCTCTGTACACGTGTGTTGACTGAGTGCCTGTGACGCTGGCAGCCAAAGCCAACAGCCCCAGGCATCCCGGGCTCTGTGCAGCTTCGGTCTCGCGGTACTTATTTGTTGTGCAGTAGTTGACTCCGAACAGTTTCTTGGTAAGGCCATTGATTTGTTCACTGGTTCAGCCTGTGGGTGCCTATTCGCTGCATCCTCCGGGCACCCTGAATCGCTTTGTCCAGGCTGCTGTCATTAGCACTGATCACAGATTATTGTCATCATTCGTTTCTATGTTTATTTTCTTTCCTGACACTAAGTTCTGTTAAACTTTGCAATCTTGAAACGTGCTTGGTAAGTAATTGTTGAATGAATGAATAAGTTTCCTAAGCCTGATATTGCAAGTTTAAACCAGGCTAGTGTGCTCTGGCTATTTCCATTCTAGAAGAGAAACTAGCATGTAAGCAAGTAAGTAGAATTTACTCTCAGGATTCTTATAAACCCCTTTTGTGGCACTTAACCTTTTCTATCTTATAGTCATGAACTTGAGAGTGATTTAAGCTGAATTTTGCCATATCCTTCCCAGTGTATGACGATTTATATGCACTCTCTAGATATGTGTTTGAATGCATTCAATTAAATGAGAGGCTGAAATTGAAGCTCTAAAAAAAGTATGAGAAATATAGACTGAAAGTGCAAAAAAGTTAATTCCATGGAGGAGTAGGATTAGGAGGGCATCTTGAAGGAGGTGGTGGCATTTGCATCCCAGAGAGGGTTACATTATTTAAGTTAAAGTTTTCCACAGGTTGCATGTTAACCTTTTCTCAGATATAACGGATGATTTTTGTTCCTTTAACCTTTTGTAGCTGGCAGACTCCTACGCATCAGTGATAATGTCATAATAACAAAACTAAATTATATTGATTGGTACACAGTGCAAAGCACTTTATATGTATTATTTTGTGAACCTCATAACCAATCTTTGAGGTCAGGATGATATTTAACCTCATTTTATGAATGAAGAAATGGAAACAGTGTGCTCATATTGCACAGCTGATAAATAGAAGAGCCAGAATTGAGCCCAGGTTGTCTGAATGAGTGCCCTTATTCTTAACCATTTCCAGCGCTGTATGGCATCCTTCAGGATCCATTTCTAATCAAAAGTCTTCTGTGAAACTTCTCTCAGCCTTCCTTTCTTCTTAGGCAAAGTTAATATTTGCTTTGTTAGTTTACTGTTACAGAATTTATTACAATGTATTGTTGTAACTATTAATTTATATCATTGTGTTCCTAAGGGACTGTTAGCTCGTCATGGCTGGTGCCAAGTCTTAGATATATCTAGGATATAACCTGGCACACAGTAGGTGCTCAGTAAAATTTTGTTGGAATAATGAGTCCATATAGGGCAACACAGATATATTATATTCATTCAACCAATATTTGTTGTATGTCTACCATGTGCAAAGAGTGGGGGTGAACCATTTAATTTCTGCCTTCAGGGTACTTATAGGCAATTAGGTGAGACAAAAACAATACTGTTTTTGATTTTTAATATTCTGTTAAACTAAACACCCACTGGTCTTCCTTCTCATTGCAAGGAAGGTAAAGACAGCATAACCAGGGACAACAAAATAAGTACTGAGGCTGAGCCCTTCCAATCTGAGTATAACACAAGGACAGAACGTAGTCTTGTTAATAGGATCAGGAAAAAATTTTCTGTCAAGAAAGTATTAACTAGCTTGCTATTTAAAAAAGCATACTGTACACTTATTCTATATCTTGATTTTTTAATGATCAGTCAATAAATATAGAAATATTTAGTTATTTTTATTAGTCTCATTGCTAAATTTAGTCAAAAGTATTTTTACTAGGGCAAATGTTCTTTTTCAATATGTTAATATTGATAGTTTTTGAGATGGTTTTCACATTTCATAGTTTCACCAGCATCTCAAGAAGATACTTGTTTCCCATAAAAGAGCCACCACTAGGTGTTACCAAGTTTGGTTTTGTTTTTTTTCAGTTTACTGGTTGAAAATCATTTTTCATTGTTTAAATGGCACTTTGAATTCTTCATGAGTGTGAACATCTTTTCAGGTTAATTGAGCATTTACATTTTTAAGAATGAATTGTCATATCTGTTGCCCATTTTAAAATTATTTTTTTAAATTTCTTTGTGAGAATTGTATATTGGGACCTTGTCATGTATTTTGCTCATTATTCATTATAATTTTATCTTTGATTTTGTTAGTGATTTTTTTCATACATAATGTTTAACTTGTTAATGATGTCTTTTGCCATATACAGATTTTGTTTTTTTATGTGTGTATGTAGTTAAGTTTCTGTCAAATTTTTCCTTTACGGCTTCTGAGTTTACTGTCTTGCTATTTTTTTTTTTCTAAAACAGTCTCTTATTGCTCTGAATATTATAGTAAAATCTCTGATATTGGTAATTAGTAGTGATTAATAAGTTGAAGAAAAGCATTAGTTTTAATTTTAAATTTTAAAGTACTAATTACCTTTTAAGTCTTTTTTTAGTTTTTTTAAAAAAAGACAGTAAGTTTATCAAATTTCCCCTTTATGCCTAATATAGTTTTTTAGTCTCTGGTACTTTGCAGTTTCAGAAGGAAAACTTGTTTTTATCTTTTGTTCTCCACTGGAGAGATTTTGGATTTTCAGACATTTTCAGATTTCTTCTTTAATGATGTGGTTTGAATTTTAAATGCCATTCAAAAAAAGATACACTTTGGTCTTTTACATTCTCTTCACTTACATTCTCTTCACTTACAAATGAAAATACCTTGTAGAATTCATTATTCTCTGAGAAAAAGTACACTCATAAGTCGTAATGTTCTTTTTTAATAGTCAACAGAAATTGGTGGAAGGTTAGTGAAAGATTGAAAAAAACCTTTCTTTTGCCTAATAAAGTAGAAATTAACCCAAATTCCATTTTCTCACTTTATAAAATGCAGGAAGAGATGGAGAGTACTATAGGAATCAGAAGCAGGAAAGATTATTCATGCCTGGAAAATTCAGGGATGTCTTTTAGGTTCAGCTTAATCTTATTTCTTTTAAGGAGCCAGGGTTTAAATGGGCTAATATTTTCATTATCCATAGATTCTGTAGACTTGATGTTCACTTGCAGGAGTGAAAAACCCTAGGGACATGAGCTTGTGTGAGTGTTTTCCCCAGCATTTCAGCTGTATTATAGGCTCTTTATCATATTCAGATCTCCACCTTATGCTGGTAAACAAGAGGGTTCTGGTAGCTGTTGGGTGGAGGGAGACAAGGTTTAGATTCTCCAACTGATATATTTTCCCTCTCCGTGAAAGAGTGCACATGTCCCTTCCTCCTTTTAGCCCTGGCACAGGAACAGCAAGGAGCACGTCTGGTCTAAGAAGCAGAGGCTAGAAGGGTTTACTGTTGATGGCAAGGAGTTTGAGTTGATAGAGTTGAAAGGAATGGGCTTGGCATAGGGACCAGAGAGGGAGGGATTAAAAGGGTGGATTGCAAATTAGAGTTTGACCAAGAAACATAATTCAGTCCTTGAAAAAAAAAAAAAAAAACAAAACCCGACATATGGGGATTTCAGCATTGAAAATCATTTTTGTGTTAATCTGTAATACCATATTTCACCTATTCTAAAGTGCACATTTTCTTTTCACATTTTAAAATCTACAAAGTCGGGCTATATTTTAAAATTAACGATGTGTCATAATTTAATTGGCCACATCTTTTTCTTAGTGGTACCAACAGAACTGTGTCAATCAAGGGCACCTGAGTTCTGTTGAAATGGAATATCTTTTGCTATAGACCTGTTGGCTTACATAAAAGTTTGTGATCACAGTTCTCAATGTGAGGGAGTTGAGTTCTTTTTGGTAAAATGCTTTCGGATGGCTGGGTCTGTGCTTCTTATTTCACTTCCAATTTAATGACATTTTAGAGCCTGAAAAGTGTAGCAAATGAATTGTGGCTCAAGCTTACATCGAAGTGCATTTCACTGGCATGCCGAAGAAGGGACTGAGGGGAGGGCAGCGTTAGGCCTGGTAATGGGTCACGACTGCCTACTTTTTTTTGTCAAGATTGTTCAGAGCTTTGAAATTCTGGGTAGTTTCTGTGTAGTGTCAGGATCCCTGAATATAATTCAAATCATCAGCAGCCTTTTGACTGTAAGTACTTGAAAACCCATTTCCTGCAGCTGCTTGCCACAGCAGTTACCATTCTCCAGGGAACTCTTGCTGTTGCTTTTGGAATTGGAACCCCATCGTGGTACAGCTTCACAGCCTTCACTTCTGTTTTTCCTGAGGGTTTTTTTTTTTTTTTTTTGCTAGAACCTGATTTCATCAAGCTTAAGAGCAGGACATTTGACACTTACATTTTTGTTGTCTGCTCTATGGAGTTTACCAGATTCTAAATGGTTTTTGGGTGGCAATCATTAACTCATTATTTAGTGGCTCTCTTTTTGTAAAACCTGAAATTTGTATTTGTGACATTCAAAGAATGAAGCAAATCGTGGAGGATAATACCTGTGCCACACTGAATACATCAAATTAGAAACTTTGAGCATATTCTTAAAATTTTTATGTTTTGGCACATTTCTAGTTTATTGTTATTTTTCATGTGGACAGAAATCTTACTGTTTTAAGTTATATTTTCCAGACTACTAGAAAGGTCTAGTCATAAGTTGGTTTTTTGCTTTTTTTTTCTATGAATTGCTGTCATACAGTTATTTTGACCCCGAATCACAATTAATTTGTAAGAACTCTTTGTATTTGGAATAATAACCATTTGTCATAAATAATTGCATATTTTTTTTCTCCCTAGCCGCTGTTGTCTTTTGTGTATGGCATCTCTTGTATAGTTTGGTCTGGTAAAATTTTGAGGATATTTAGAAACCAAACAAACATATTACTCTTCCCACAGGAGGACCATGTCATTGGACTTTGGCAGTGTGGCACTTCAGACACAAAATGAAGATGAAGAATATGACAAAGAAGACTATGAAAGGGAGAAAGAGGTAAGTTGCTCGGAAAAAAGACTCTAAACCCAATCTTAAACAATTTCCTCATTAAAATTGTCTTCTTGTGTCATTTTGAAGGAATTTATAATTCTTTTTTTTTTTTAAACACTTAAAACCTGATCAGTATTTGGACTTTTAAAAGGTGGATGAGTGGAATACTTCCTTTTTTGAGACAAGAATAAAATAATGCTATCAGAGAAATGATTAAATTCTTTATGATCTTTTCATTCCGGAGGTAGTAGCTGGCTTTGGAGGCAGAGGCCTAGTTATTCTAGTTGCTTACATTGCCTTAACTAAGTTTGGCAGGTTCTTTGCTTCAGGTAGCTTACATCTGAGTGGAAGCAGACCATAAACAAGTAAACAAATGCAAAAAGTAATTTGAATGAGTGATAATTTAGCACAGATAAATGATAGGGAAACAAAATAGGGTGATAGTAAAGCAACTGGTAGGGAACTGGCGAGGGAAGATCTCTGGAAGGAGGAAATGTTTAAGCTAAGACTTAACTTATAAGAAGGAACAGCCATGCAGAAGCCTGAGGAAGAATAGTGTAGGCCAAGACACCAATGACTGTAAAGCCCAGAAATCGGGACGAGACCTTGTGTATCAAGAAGGCGGTGGTGTTGGGATTTTGTGAGCAAAGGGTGAGTGGTGGGACTAGGACAAAGAGGTGGGCTGGGGCCAGTGGAGAATTTTAAACAAGGAAGTGGTATCTGATCAATTTTCGAAAGCTCTTTCTGAATGCTGTGTGATGAGTACACTAACAGAAAAGGAGTAAGAGGAGGATAGTGTGTGTGTGTGTGTGTGTGTGTGTAGTTCTTGGCACATAGCAACTGTTCAGTAAATGGTAGTAATAGTAATAGTAGCCGTTGGTGGAAGTCAGTTTACATGTTAGGACTGTTTTTACCTTGAGTCAGATTTCTTGATTGACTGCAATAACAGGCTTCTTTTGAACTGAGACTATGCTTGATAGGACCCATTTTCTAACATGTAAAATAATCCTTTTTAATGGTTACTGTGGACCTTTAGTATTACTAGGAAGTAAGGAATAATAGGGTCAATTGCCCCTGTCACTGGCAGTAGAGTTAGGGTAGAAATAGAAAACTGGCAGCTCAGTGGATTTTGTCCATAGACATGTATTGTTTGGTTGCACAGTGTTTTTAAAAAATTAAATCTATATTTACAGATGGAAAATTTCATGTAACAAGCCAGAGTTTCCGGCTTGTCTTGAGACGTCCTAAGGCCTGGCCACCCGTGGCCTGTGTCTGCACATGGCAACAGGAAGGCTGGAGCTGAGCGGTGGCTCTCGTTACCCAGCTGGCTACAGTCCCCACCTCTCACATAGACATGGGCTTATGTACTTTTGTAAATTCTCTGCCAGGTCTCTGAGAGCATCGGAGTTTGTGACCCTGGTCAGGGTTTCTAGATTTTGACAGGGTCCTTCACAACAGTTGTGGCAAGGATGGGGATGAGGATTTTCTGTTACTTTGTGAACTCACAGCATGAGATTTTCATGATCCTGATGGCTTTGGATGGTTTGCTGGAATTTAGCTACTGGGATTCTTGAGAGGATCAGTTTAAGTAATTACTATAGTCGACTTTAAAAAAGAAGAAAAAATAATCTGACAGGTGATTTTTTATTGGAAAAGATATTAGAGTGAGGGGTAGGGTATTAGAGAAAGCTTACTGCCAAGTGTATAGTGTGGTGAAAGTTTTAAAGGGGTATTAGTTAAGAAGGCAATTAATTCTAGATAATATAGAACATAGCCATTGGGATCACTTCTTGATAGATTGTGTGTTGGGGTAGGGAATTTCCTAAGGCAAAGGAGCTCTTAAGAGGTGAAGTATCTAAGAATGAATGTTTCTAGCAGAGTGGAAGAAAGAACATATAGCTAACTTGGCTCTAATATGATGATTATGGTTTATGTTAATAAAAAATGTTTCATGTTAATAAAAAGTGTTTTTACCTTTTTTGTTAATTTCTGCTAGAGAAGAAGTGACATATGAGGCTAGAGAGTTTCAGATTTTCAGCAAGAAAATTCAGATTTCTTCATAAAAATATATATTTCATATATATTCAGCTATATATATATATATGCATATGTGCATATATAATTGCTGTGAGTTGAAATAACAAATTGACTAATCAAATCTACGTTTGTTTGGCTATCCATTAACCTTTTCAAACCTCCTCAGTCTCCCTGACCCTATGATAGCAGAACAGTTAATAGCCTTGAGAAGTAAAAGAAAAGAGTGGTCTTTTCCTGCCTGCCTGGTTGGTAGCTTTGGGATTACTGGCTGGGTTAGAAGTGTTAGCAGTGGCCTAATGCATATGGCTTTCTCTATTTAGTGAATCACCTGTGTTCAGTTTAGTTCTGTAGGAGGAATGCCTGTATCCCTGAGGGCTGGACAAGCAGGCCATATCTGACATTGTCTACTCTGCTTAGGATTTTGAGACCCTCTCTCTGTAAATGGCAGAATAATCCTGATTTTGACCTTCTGGTATGAATGCCCAGTTGCTAATACAACACGCTTTACAAAGCTGAGTTTCAATTTTGGTGTTTCGGAGTCAGCTGGGATTTTGTCCACCCTCTCTCATAAGTCATTGAATAAGCCATAGTCAATTCCAATCTCCACGCCATCTATTAGCAGCTCTCAAATTAGAGTCTCACCTTTTCCATTTCTAGTCCCTCCAATGTTTGCATTGAAGAGCAGATGGAGAAAATATATATAATCTTCAGAAAAAGAAAGAATTTAATAAAGCGATTCAATCTTCAGAGGCCATTTAGACCAGTGAAATCTTAAAAACAGCCCACTACGAATAGACTCACATTTTGATAAAAGCTCCAAGAATTTTGCAGAAAAGTAAGACACTTATAATCATTTCTAATTGTGTATTGATAAAAGTTTGGCCACTGTGCACCAAGACATAGCAGAGATGTGCATAACCCACAGCCTCACCCAGTGTTTTACCTGAAAATCCATCTCCTATATAGTAAACAGAACAGATTAGGGTGCAGGTGACTAAGGGTGATGATACCATGGAGATATGGTATTATGTCAGTTAATGTTCATATCACTCATATTTTTTACAACTTATTGCAGCATGTTGCTTTCTTGCTGTATCATTTGAGAACTACTGATGTAGTTGTCCTTGATAGTAAGCAGGCCTCATCCAAAGTATGTTAGGCAAACTTTTACTTGTAACACTGGCCCAGAGAAGAGGTCTTTTATTAACTCTCTCAAAATGTAATGATGTGATTTTGCAAAATGTTTTTCACTTAAGGTCACTCTATACTTTGGGATTTCATTGTCAGAAATTACAGAAATATAGTTGTTATTGTGATAGAAATGGTTATAAGTTTCAACGTTATTGGTCAAGCCACTGCTCACAGTAGATCGTCGTTTGGGATTGCCAGTTTGCTGGAGTATACATGTACTTTCTGCAGTGTCACCAGAAGTAGCTCTGTGATTATTGCTTTGTTCTAGATAATAAAATTATGTATGTATGCATGTATGTATGTATTTTGGAGCTGATGCTTTGGGGCAGAGGTACTTAGTAATATATGCTATCAAGATAATACTTGCTGTTAATGATTCATTTGAAACCTGGAAGATGATCTCGAGTAGAAAGGTAGGCAGTTTAAATAGCAGATGGCAAATAGAAACTTGCACCTGGTGATACTGATTTGAATCCCTCTTGGTTTTTATATTGGTATACCTCTAATAGAATAACAAAGCTCAACTGAGTTTGGAATTGTGCGTTTTAGAGGTAAGGTTTCCATTGCATAGCCTTTCTCCCACTTTTTAAACTACTTTGTTTTATGTAATTATGGAAACATTTTGATATTTTGTCCCCACTAGAGGGAGTTGTAAAGCTAGTATTTGTTTACATTTTATATCATTTGACTTATTTAGTGGAATTTTCTTGGCTTCACCCAAGAAAATCAAAGAAACAAATGGTTTAGTATTCATATTACAGTTTTCCTGATGTTTTTCTTTAGCAATTTCTTATACTTTATCTAGATTGTGCCTTTGAATGTTTCCCATAATATACAGGTATTTTTCAGGTACTGTCACAGTGGGAACAAAGCATTGAAGACTAACTGAAATTTGATTGTATACAAACAGGTAGAGAAAAAAACAGTGACAGACTAAATGTCATGTAGAAGAAAATAATGGGAACGTAGAGATTCAGGTGATGCTAGGGTCTGGGACTGTAGCTCTCGCTTCTCATGGGCCCGCTCCTTACCTTCTCTGGGTCTTGGTTTGCCGACCTTTAGGAGAGATTTGGCTTGAGGGAGGAGCTCCAGTGTTCCTTCCAGGCCCAAAGTTCTATTATGTGTCATCTGTAAAGCAGCCGATATTTGTCTAATGTTACCATATTTCTTTTTCAGATATGTGGCAACCTAGACAAAGTCTTCCCCGCTAACGTAAAATTTAGTTTAATGGAATGGGTTTTTTTTTTTTTTTTTTAATTCTGCACAGAGTATAATTTACAAACTAAAGCTCTAGCTGCCAAGTTATTTGGTCCTTTATCAATCCCATATTCAATCTTTTGAAGGATGTTTTTAACTTGGCTCTTAGGTTAAAATGAAGATTCTACTTAGCGCATATCCATGAAAGCATTATTTAATGATTCATTTTAAAAAATATCAGAATCTTTTTGGCATACTTATGAGGTAACCTGTTCAAAGGCACATAATGTTGGCTAGTCCATTTGCTGCTTTTCTCTTGGGAGATGTATTATACAGTTTGTAACCTGAGAAGTCTTCCTTCCTTTCATGAATATTGAGGATTACAGTCTCTGAAGACAATCTGCTTAGTTAATTTAAGTTGAAAATCTTAACAAAAGGTTATGTATTCTGTTTTATATTCCCCCTACACATAGGCTTTTTGGATGTTCTGTGTGAGTTATTGTGAAGTGTTTTGTTGCTAAAGTAAATGCTCTCATTTTTCCCTTTCTTGTTAGGGAAGAAACATATGAAGTAGTAAAGGGAGAGGGATTTATCGAATGGTTAGAATAAATTTCAGTAGAAGCCTTAGCAATGGCAAATTTTTTTCTAGGGAAGATATCTCTTTAGTTATTAAACACAGTTGATACACACTGAGAGGACTGCATTTGCAACCCAAAAGCAGTCTGATGAATTTGAAAGTAATGAGTAGAATTAAATCTTGTCATTTATAAGGATTCTTATCTTTGCCCTTGAATCTATTTGGATCATTAATGAGGAAAATTTATAGTTTCTAAAATTTTCTGTTTAGTAACATGCATAAGTTGATCTGATAATTTTGTGTTTTATGGCACAAGGTTCCATGACCAAAAGCAATATCCATTTGACAGTGAATATAAAGGGCACACTTTAAAAAAAATTTTTAAAATAGTTTCAATTATGTTGACATCCAATATTTATTAGTTTTGGGTGTACAACATAGTTATTAGATATTTATATGAGTTACGAGTGATTTCCCCGATAAGTCATGCATCCACCTGACACCATAGAGTTATTACATTATTGATTATATTCCCTAAGATGTACTTTACATCCCCATGACTCTTTTGTAACTGCTAATTTGTACTTCCTAATCCTTTCACTTTTTTCGCTCAGCCCCTCTCCTATCTGACAACTATCAGTTTATTCTCTGTACAATGAGTTTGTTTCTGTTTTGTTTGTTCATTTATGTAGTTATTTAGAGTCCACATATAAGTGAAATCATATGATATTTGTCTTTCTCTGTCTGACTTATTTCACTTAGTATAATACCTTCTAGGTCCATTTATGGTGTCGCAAATGTTAATATTCCACTGTATATATGTATCACATCTTCTTTATCCATTTGTCTTTTGATTGGAATATTTAATGCATTTATGTTTAAAGTAATTATTGATAGGCTTGTAGTTATTGCTATTTTATTGTTTTCTGAATATTTTTTCTTCCTTATTCTCTTGTATAGTGATGACTCTCTGGAGTATTGTGTTTGGATTCTTTTCTCTTTATTTCTTGTATATATCTTATAGATTTTTGGTTTGTGGTTACCATGTGCTTCATATATATCAGCTATGTTATGGTCTCTTAAATACTAACACATTCTAAAATCACTAGTATTTTTACTCACCCTCTCCATGTTTATGTTTTCGTCATTATTTTTTACTTCTTGTGTGTGTGTGTTTGTGTGTATTCCGTAATTTACTGTTGTAATTACACATGATCTTCCTACTTTTGCCATTTACCCTTTGTACTAATTTTATTCTTGGTTGATCCACTTATTATGTGTTTGCCTTTGTTAGTGAGAATTTTTTTCTTTGATATTCTCTTATTCATATTTTTTATTTTTTTTCTTCCTCTTCTTAAAATAGTACCTTTAACATTTCTTGTAATACTGGTTTGGTGGTGATGAACTCCGTCAGGTTTTTCTTGTCTGGGAAGCTCTTTATTACTTTGATGGGTAGGGTAATCTTTGTTGTAGGTTCTTGCTTTTCATGCCAATCCCTTCTGGTCGTCAAGGTTTCTGTTGAAAAATCAGCTGACAGTCTTATGGGTGCTCCTTCGTAGGTAACTAACTACTTTTCTCTTGCTACTTTTAAGATCTTCTCTTTGTATTCAACCTTTGGCATTTTAATGATGATGTGTATTGCTGTGGGCCTATTTTGGTTCATCTTGTTTAGGACGCCCTGCACTTCCTGGGCTTGTATGTCTGTTTCCTTCACCAGGTTAGGATAAGTTTTCTGTCATTATTTCTTGAAATAGATTTTCAATCCCTAGCTCTCTCTCTCTTCCCCTTCTGGTACCTCTATGATGCAAATGCTGTTACACTTGATATTGTCTTAGAAGTCCCTTAAACTATTCTCATGTTTTTGGATTCTTTTTTCTTGTCGCTGTTCTGATTGGGTGTTTTCTGCTACTTGCTACTTTGTTTTCCAAATCACTGATTCGATTCTCTGCTTTATCTAATCTGTGATTGATTCCATCTAATATATTCATTTCGATTATTGTATTCATTTATGACTGGTTCTTTTTTATGTTTTCCATCTCCTTTTTTTGTTTCCTCTTTGTTGAAGTTCTCACTGAGACCATCTATTCTCCCCCTGAGTTCTTTGAGCATCCTTATAACCAATGTTTTGAACTTTGCATCTGGTGAGTTGCTTGCCTCTATTTTGTTTAGTTATTTTTCCGGAGTTTTGTCCTGTTCTTTCAATTGGGACTTGGTTCTTTGTCTCCTCATTTTGACTACCTCCCTGTGTTTATTTCTGTGTATTAGGTAGATCTGCTACATCTCCTGTTTTTAGCAGAGTGGCCTTAGTAGGTGTCCTGTGAGGCTCAGTGGTACAGTCTTCTTGTTCACCTGAATCGGTTGCTTCAGGGGTGTCCCTTGTGTGAGTTGTGCGTGCTCTTCTGTTGTAGTTGAGCCTTGATTGCTGTTTGCAGGACAGTAGATGGGATTGACCTTCAAGCTGACTAGCTCTGAAGGACTGGCTGTGACTGTAGCAGACGAGCTTTTATGCGGGGACTGACCCCACAGACTGGGATTTGCTTTAGCGGGGGCTCTAGTGCCTGCCTGCCCAGTTCACCCTTTATGCTATTTACTGGATAGTGCTCTGGTGTGGTCTGAAGCCAGCCACCAGGTGTGGTCTGAAGCCAGCCACCAGGTTCTGGGACCTCTTGGGAGGGGCTCTGGTGCAGGCCAAGGTCAGGTGCTGCCTGTGTCTGGCCTGGGGCTACCTGATGAGGAGAGGGGCACACTTTGATCCTGGGAAATGGAAGCTTTGGGGATGGGATTTTGTTCCTGTATGCCTTATTAGGAGGAATCACCTCATTTAGCTTTTCTCTGTCTTGAAATTTATAAAAGTCAAGGAATATGGCCCAGCTATGCCAAAGAATTTGATGGAGAAAGTTTTTGAAGGTGCATGAAATGATTTAAAAATATTACCATATATAAACAATATTTTATAAAGCACTAAATACTATAGGGATGATTTTCCTGATTTTACTTATGGATCCAGAAACATTCAGAACTTATTGCTTATGCTCACATTAATTTTCCTCTATTGATGCCAATTTTGTTAATGATTTTTCAATTACACTTTTGTGGTGCCACAAAGAAAGCTACCAGAACTGCTTAACTATTGTGTAGCTTTTTCTGTCTCTGTGACGGGGGAAAATGTACTGTTCAGATGTTCCTGCCATGGTTCCCCTGAATTACAAGGCTATGTACTTGAACCTCACTGAAGATTTAGAAGAAAGTATTCTTTCCATACAGAAATCCTTACTTGATGTATGTATGAAAGATTATTTTGTTATTTTTTTTCTCTGTAACGTGTGGGGGATAGTCTTTGTCATTAAAGTTGTGATGTGTAATTATAGACAAAACAGGTCAGACTATTTTAAAAGACCTTGTAGGTGTTTTTTTTTTCTTAGTGAATGTTGTATCTTTGTAAAATCACTTTTTTACCTTTCATTTGAGGCGTACTAAAATGTTGATGTGGTCTGTTTTGTTTTAGGGTTGCTTCTTTTTCATTTCTTATTCTTTATGTCTTTGGGTCAACTCCGATATGGCTAAATCTCAAAATGATTTTTCAGTTTACCCTGCATGAGCAGGTAGCCAATAAATTAAGTTGGTAATATTAGGATCAAATAAATTTTGAGACGAATGTAACTTTTCATTGAAATAGAATATTTTTTCTCTTCTTTCAATTTTAAAGAACCAAATGGATTGAGGGAGCTTTAAAAAAATGATCCAGTGAATATTTGAAATATATATGGAAGTAAAGAAGTATCCCCTCTTCCCACCTCACATATCCCATTTCCACTCCCAAGTTTGACTTCACCAAAACTGACAATTGGAACATACCTTTCAGACCTTTCTTAGAATATTTTAATTTAATTTTTACCATATGTATTTTGTATATGAAAGTTTTTTTTATTATAAATGTATTACTCAGATATAGCTACATTTCATTTCTTTTATTATAATGACAAGAAGTGGGGGAAAAAAAAAAATCTATCATAGACTAAGGAGTACCTCATTTTCTTCCAAGGATTTAAACAATATTTAATATCTTTAAAATTCACTTTGCATAATTTTATGGGATTGATTTATTTATTTTGGAGGGACTCAATCAACTTGTTAATTTAACCTGTGCTTAATTTGAAAGAGAAATCATTAGAAACAGTCTTCCTACTATTTAGTAACGTAATACTTACTGAGATTTGATGTTATATTGAGATTTGAAGAAAGTCATTTACAGATATTGAAATTCAAAGAATTAGACAGTTTATTCATTTCCATCACAGTTTATCTTGAAACTTGAATTAACTTATTCTATCTCTAGTTTTTATAGGCAGAATGCTAAAGATGTGAGTTTTCTAGAAAAAAAATTGGAGCGAAGTCAAATGCTTTTGTCAGTTTTAGAGTTATGCTTTCGAGAGTGCTCTCTGTAGAAAACTGAATCTTACAGCTTTCTTTTTATTCAACTTTTATAAAAGCTGTGTATTATCATCTTTTTATCATTGGAATTAGGTGGCTGTCTACTAATTAGTCACTTCCCAAGAGGTTTCTCTCACATTGTTAGAGCTTTCAAGGGCTTCTAGGCCACCTTCTCCTATTCTCACCACCTGGGCAAAGTACATCTGGCTATTAGAGTCTCTGGGGAAAGTCTGATTGTCAGGTCTCCAAGGTCTGGTTACTGGTAGAACAGGATTGTGAGACGCAGGTCTACCCTGTGATAACATAATACAGTTATTGTACCATTATTCTGACTTGCTGTGTTTCCACAAAGAAGTTTTTAAATTCTGTTGTAATGTATGTGTATTTAAACCTAAGATCTTCATAGAAAAAAGTAAAGCCTTCTAATATAAATCATAGAATTGTCTGTTCTCCTTTCCCTAAGTCAAATGATGAACATAATTTGTGTGGAACTTAAGACATATTAAATGTAGAAATTAGGAACTACTTTGACTTCTACAGTTAAAAGCACTTGTTCCAAGGCAGCTTTGGTTTGTCATCTTGTGTGTAAGTCAAGGGGATATTGACACTGACTTTTCTGTCTCAGTTGCAGCAGTTACTCACAGACCTTCCTCATGATATGCTGGACGACGACCTGTCCTCCCCTGAGCTCCAGTATTCGGACTGCAGCGAGGATGGCACAGAGGGAGAGTAAGGACTTGAAATCACTTTCACTTGTGTATTACAATTCTATAAGTCTTGTTTTTCTGCAGGTAATAGTAATGTATATGATTATAAAATTGTTGACTAATTCTTAAGCTTGTAGGTGAAGGTTGGAGGGAAAACATGTTAAAATCTTGGGGTTCTTTGTGATATCTATGTCCAAATCAGGATAGGCTCTAAATCTAAAGTATTGATTTTTCTTAAGACCTCATCGTTCTGAGAAATCAGAGATGAACTGGAATGAGCATCAAGTGCTGCCTAAATCTAAAAGTGTAAATGTAAGTATTTGGTATGACAGTGTCTTTGATGAGGGTGGGACTAGATCTTAGTGCTTTTATCTTAACTCTTGTTATGTAATAGGACTATAATGAGATTCGGGATGTATGTATTGGAGAGAAAATTGGCAATGGCTGGGAAGAGAATCAAAATAAAACTGAAGACCAGCATCCTGGGTACCATCCCAAAGAAGGTGGAGATGAAGGCGGAAGTGGTTATAGTCCTCCAAGTAAATATGAACAGACTGATTTATATCACCTTCCTGAAAACTTTAGGCCATATACGAATGGTCAGAAGCAGGAATTTAATAGCCAACCAACCAATGTAATTAAATTTTCAGATCCTCAAAGGAATCATTTTCAGGTATTACAAGAACTTGACTTTCAAGAATTTGTGTATATATGTGCACCCACTTGCTTATATGTGTGTATTTAAGAAATGTATGTAGGTACAATGGTAAGATTTATTTTGAGTATAAAAACTTCTGAGTACAATTATTCAGGCTCATGCTGAATCAGTCATGCTGTTTTCTCTTTAATGAAATCATGATCTTAAGTCATAATTTTAAAATAGAGATTTTATGGAGAGAATTAAATGTTACAAGTAAAGTCTATCGAAGAATAACAATCTTTATTTACTGCTGCTTCTTGCTTCTACCACTTTACCATGCTTCAGTGAGAAGCTACATTCAGGTATCTTGATAAGTTTTAAAGCAGTAAATCTATGTAGATGATACCATTTAATTACCTTGATTTTCTAGCTCGCCACTCTTATAACAAATTTTAGGTCGGACACTTCAAAGCTGATATCTGATTTGTGATAATATAGCAGTAGAAAGGATGAATGATAAGGAAAGAAACTTTTTTTTTTAAACCCTGGCACTGTTTAATGAAGTAAAGCCTTAGGATACAGTTAGCTGTTTCTTAGACTTTCTCAATGACAATGCATGCCTCATTTTGCCAATAAGCTATTCTGTGTCACCCAATGATAAGATGAATTTTTTTTTAAGGCGGTCATTTTCTGTTTTTATAGAGTACTATTCATTCCACAAAAGTTATTTATTACTTATTACATATGCATTGTATCACGTTCTTGTTATTGAATATGTGTATTTTTATGTTTTCAAGATGTTGGCATCATCTAAATCATTCTTAAGTCTTCATATAGTCTTATTTGAATTCTTGAGTGTTATTTATGGAATTGGCCCATTATACGCTCAAAGGTACAGTTAAAATGTGTGAAATTATATTTTGCACTTTTAATTAAATGTTAAATAAGTTATTTTTAAGCAAAGATGTATGTATAAAATTTGTCATTGTACCACAATTAAGTCTAACAAAATTAAGGTGTCTAATTCAGATAATTTTTTAAGAAAAGGTCAAATCCTAATTGTCAATTTCATTTACTGTCTTATAATAGCAATTTGGTACATCACAAGGTCCCAGTGTTCAAGCGTTGGAATCATATACAGTGACTTATAAACCTTATCAGTCTTCTGCTCAGAATAATGGCTCACCAACCCAGGAGATAGGAGGAAGTGACACATTTGAAGGCCTGCAAAAACAATTTTTAGGAGCAAATGAAAGTATGTATCAAGTTTATATTTATTTCCTAAGAACATAATTGCGAATTTTAAACACTTTAAGCATGTTCAAGAATTATTTTTTGTAAGTATGATAATGGAATTATGGGTTTTTTTTTAGAAGAACCCTTGTTATTAGAGATACATCCTGAAGTATTTATGAATAAATCAATATGAAGTCTAGGATTTACCTCAAATAATATGTTGTTGGGGAGTAATATTGGTTGGGAATATAGATAAAGCAAGACCAGCTATGAGTTCATAATTATTGAATGGATTTATGGGAGTCACTGTGCTCTTTTCTCTCTACCTTCTTATATATTTGAAACTTTGCATAATAAACTAAAATTTTTCTCAACCGTATGTTTCAGTCATTGTAGTTGGTTAAGACTTTTCATTAGCCTCATATTTTTCTTAAGTCTAATTTGGAAAATGAAATATTGTTTTCCCTTCAATCTTAGATTTTTCATTATATAGAAATTTAATTTAGTAAATCATCGATTATCATCTTAATTTTTTTTGGTTTTTAGAGTTTTAGTGTAATAATTAGGCAACCCTGATATAAATTACTTTATATTCAGAATTTAAACTAGACATATCTTAGATTTAGTCAAAAAAAAAATTTTGGATTGTGTATATATAAATCTGAGAACGAGAAAAGTACTACTAGAGAATTTTGAGGAGATGAAATGTCCAAAACCCCAAATCGAAACTTGTACTGTGACTAACCTGAATTAGCATTTTCACATGCCCACCTTTTTTTTATCATACCCTCTGTGAAATAACTTCTAACTGTTGTGCACGTTAAAGAACCAGTGTGATTCTAGAGTGTGAACAGCAAGTTTTTTGTTTGCTTTTTTAACATTTAAGAAGCTGGGGGGAGGGTCATATTGGATATTCTGGCTTTCCTGGGCTATGCCAAAGAGAAAACTGGACTTCATGCTCTAACTTCGCAGCCCCACTTCTGTCATACACTTGGGCTACAGGACAGTAGAACTCACTCGCCCTCGAAGGAGTCAAAGCTAACATGGCGGTGGCCTCTCTTTGTTTATAAGTTTTGGTGGAATGAAGGGATGAAGAAGTGTTCATTGTGTATGGCAGGACTAGTTTTAGGCTGTGTAGATAAGCATCACAACAGTGGCCTGCCTTCTTGGTGTTGTTTTCCTCTCAGTTCCCATGTTCAGTTGGTGTTTATATTTCCTGGTTTTTCTGCATGTATAACCTTTTATCAGTTTCTTAACAATCTGCATTTTATCAAATTGATTTATTTTTTGTTTTGGTTATACATTTGCCTAAATTTGACATTTGAAAGTTAATTAAATAACTTAATGGGAGTACCAAATTTAGCGATGACAGCTGCTAAGCAATAGTTTAAAAAAATGACTTTGAAGAGTGGTGTGGCTTATATATTGTGTTTATCCCTGTCCTAAGGCTCTAGATGAGTGTGACTTGTAACAAAGTTTTTAGTCTACAGTCTTTTTGTGTTTTAACCATATCTCTTTTTAAAAAGAGGACTACTTTGCTAGCAAGTAGGAACATTCTAGTAGAAAATGAAGAATATTTGTTATTGTGTAATTGAAGCATTATCCTTCTACAAATCATTTTTTTCTTTTCTCCCCCATTTTAAGTGATCCCTAAAACAACTTTAATTATTTCTGAAAGGAGATCTCAAAATTCTTTATTAGTCTATTTATTCAGCAGTTATGTACCAGCATAGATATGAATACAATATAATTCCATTCTTGCTTAAAATAAAAAATTTTGAGAAGGATATCCAGAAATTTTCTTTAAAAATGATTTTATTGAAGAAGATGTAAGGAAGGTACATGAAATCCATCGGTGGTGGTTAAGGAGGCAAGAGGAAGCTCTATAATTGGATAAGAGGCAAAATTGAGAAACACATACTTCTATTACATTGATGGGTACAGGATAGTTAATAATTAACATTTACAGCACTTTAAGATGGTATGTGGGGAACAAGATAATGATGAGGGGTTCTGCTGTCTGGTGCTCTGGTACCTGCGGTTGTGCCTTTGGGGGTGAACAAAGAAAATTACTCTGACATTTCCAAGGTATGTTTTCTTAGATGTATAAGAACAATGGACAGACCTCACAGTAAAGATTGACCTTTGCCAAGGAAGCTATAGGCCTGGGACATGACTACCGATATGATCTGCCAACTAGATATTTGTGATCAGATCGTCCATCCTGCTTTGTTACTTTTGGTCACTGAGCTTGATGTGCCTGATGTGTGGCCCCCTTGAGCTTATCAAGTTTATTACATAGCTCCTTTTTTGTTCACATTGGTATATATTTTAATTTAGCCAAAATGGTCGTTATTAAGGGTTATACACTAAACCAGAGACTTTTAAAACTTTTTTGACAGTGACCACAGTAAGACGTATATATTTTACATTGTGATGCCATCTATAATATTTATATAAATAAGCATATATAACTGAAACAGTTTTACAAAATAATACTTATTTGTACTACATGATGTACTCTGATATATTCTGTTATAGTCTATCTCGTTTTCTTTTTTTCTTTAAGAAATGCTAGTCTCAAACCACTGAATTGTTTTCATGATACTTAATGAGTTATATCCACAGTTTGAAAAATAGTGCCCTAAAGAACCACAATTTATATTTTGGTACGCTTTTATCTAATAAATTGTCTTTAATTCCGAATCAGATTCTGCAGAAAATATGCAGATTATTCAACTTCAGGTTCTTAACAAAGCCAAAGAGAGACAACTAGACAATTTATTTGAAAAGTTAAATGAAAGTGAGCATCAAATGAGATATCTGAATCACCAGCTTCTGATGATCAAAGGTAAGATGACAACTGTTGTTTATGAGGTACTCTAGAGCTAGATATCTTGTTTCCACAACAACCTCATTTTAAATATGAAGCTTAGAGAGTTGATGCACATGGTCAGAGGGGGCTCATAGTCAGTCAGAAGGAAACAAAACCCAGGACTTTTAACACATTTCCTTGAATTACTACTTTTCTCCAGAACATACTCTTTTGAGGTCCTACTTTTCTCCGTTTTCTTTCTCCTCTTCTTTCTATTAGGCTGTTAGAATCAATGAACATCATTTAGCTATGTTGATAGCATTGTGTTCTAAGAAGGTGTTGATCCCTTACATGGTTTATCTTGGATGAAGTATTACAATTTCCAGAGAGACTTGTGTTTACTTTGCAATACATTTTCTCAGCCCACAAATTAACGTAATATTTTAATCCAACTAAGAGCTAATGATCCTGAACTTCTTTAGGTGTTCCAAGGTGAAAAATGGAGCCATGTCTGGGAGAAGCACATAAATACAAATTCAAATTATAATTGCTTGCTCTTTGTGCTTTCTGTAGTTTTGGTCAATGTTGAACTTTCATTTACAGAATAATATTACTGAACTAGAGTTCATTTTAAATTTAATCGATGGTGGAAAAAGGTCTCTTTCTATAATGCCCATAAAATTTATTTTGAGAGAAGAACTCGTGAGCGGTTATAGTAAAGTACGTGGGAAGAATTTAAGGTTAAATGAATTTAAGAGTTCATTGCAAGTATGTATAAAAAGTAATTAGTCCTCAGATTCCCTCTTGATTAGCAGAGGATTGTCACTTCTCAAGTAAACAAATGCCAAAATCACTGTTAGGAAATCTTTTAGTCCCCAAAAGGATGCAATAAGATTTTTGAAGGAAGTGGTTCTGGTTCTCTAAAATATTTTTGGTGTCATTCAGGCATTCTTTTTTGGAACTTTTCTAGTTTTCTCTAGATCAACTAAAGTTCAGTATCTGAATTGAACTGATTGCAACATTTATATGTGATATAGATCTGATATTTGATAGAGATTGTGACAATTGGGGTCCCTCTGTAGTAACATATTATTAATATCAACATTTTTAATGTTCTAGATGAAAAAGATGGTTTGGCCCTCAGCCTTCAAGAGTCACAGAAACTCTTTCAGAATGGAAAAGAAAGAGAGATACAGCTCGAAGCACAAATAAAAGTACTGGAAACCCAAATACAAGCATTAAAAGCCAATGAAGAACAAGTAAATATTTTATCTTGATTATTTATGGTAAAAAGTTATTTATTATAGTGAAATATTTACTTACTTAACTTTTGGTCCAGTGGGACCAAATTTAGAAGAACTTTGAAATTTCTACCTTCTTCTACCATAAGCCTGCTATTCTTTTCCTTAATTGGAGGAATAGTGCTCCCATCCACCTAGTCATTTACACATCAGAAATCTGGAGGAGACCTCAGCTCCTCTGTTCCCTTTCATCTTGTCAGCTACTACGCTCTGCTGAGTCTCTTCATTTCTATCCACATGTTCCTAATTTGGGATTTTACCTTCTGTTACAGAAGTCTCTTAGCTAGCCTCCAGTCTTTTATTCCTTCTCCAAATTCTTTCTTGTGGTCATCTGCATAATCTTTCTAAAATACAGTTCTGATTATATCTTTCCCTTGCTTAAAGCCTTTCAATGATCCCACTTTACCTGTGGGATAAAGCATGGTGTCAGGATGACCATCTGATCCTTGCCTATCTCCTCTCTTACTTTCCTCAAACTCAACAATCCGTTTAATGTTTTTGTGTACTTGTATGTGCCGACTCCTCTCTTTGGAATGCATTTTCCATGGCACACTGCTATTGGATTGGTAAGCTCCTGCTCACAGATTTTTCCTTCAAGTTTCCCCTGCTTTCCTCCTGAAGCCAGGTGATCACATCTTATAATAGACCTAGAACATCTTGAAGGCAAGAATGGGCTGCCTTCATCGGTATAGTCCCACCTCTTATTCAAGCCCAGTGCCTGACATGTAATAGGCAGCCAGTATATGTTGAGTGAACATTATTGTTTAAAATTGACCAACCTGTATATATATTTTTTTCTCACATATATTTCCCCATACTATCTCTGATACTATCATGACTATAGCTTTATGGTATGGTTTGAAATTTGGTAAACAAGGGCTATTCTTAATATTATTAAAAATTTTTTTAGCTCTTTTTCACATTTTCTCTTCTCTTCTAGATCTTACAAATCCAATTCTCATATTTTATAAGAAATCTTGTTGGGATTATATTAGTGAGGCATTGTATTTACCATCTTATGGATGAGTTAACCAGGTCTTGGAAAAGTCAGATTACGCGCCCAAGGTTATAAAGCCAGTTATTGACAAAGCTTCAGAACGTAAATTTCTTGACCCCAATAGATTTGCCTTTAAAGTGGTGATATATTCTTTGATTAATGAGTTAGATAGCCATTTAACTATTAGAAATTGTCACAAGTCGTTGGTAGCCAAACCTGTTGGTGGGTGACTTATGAGAGAAATACCATTTTAGAGCGGGGAAGGAGGGTAGTTAAAAATGAAAGTGACTATAAAATAGTGACCTTGGTCTTGGATGAGATTTGTGGCTCGTTCTGAGGTTGTTTTAGTGAAAGAGTTTAAACAGTGTTGTCTCATGTCTGGCTCCTTCTCATCCTTCAGATCTTAGCTAAAAAAAGTCACCTTTTCAGAGAAGACTTCTCATTCACCTATATCTAAAGTAGCCCATAATGCCATATTCCCATACCTCTTCATTATGCAATATTCTATTACTCTATTTTAAAACTCATTTGTTTACTTGTTATTGTCTTTCTCTTTCCATCAGAAAGTAGTAAGAGTTTGGACCTTGCCTGTGTTGTCATTATGTCCTTAAGTTCCTAGAACCTTGCCTGGCACAAAGTATCCACATTATTTATTGAGCAAATGAATAAATGTATTACTCAGTTAAAGTAGCATTGGAATAAAGTGTCATTCTCTGAAATAGAATGAAGAATAAGCCACATTTTTGTGCGTAATGTAGATCTATTAGTGATCTGAGACTCAATTTTCAACCAGCAGAGTACTGGGCTGGGAGTTGGGGCTTTCTACACACCACCCAGCAATTCTCATATACCAGCAGGGTGTCCAAGAATTTATCAATTCTGACACCATCTACATCAAATTCAGATGCCAGTCTCAATCCTAGATTGTTAACCTGTACTTCTGACCGACTGGCTGTAAATCAGAGGTTCCCACCACTCCCTCCTTGGGTACCATTAATTTGCTAGAGCGGCTCACAGAACTCAGCAACATTTTACTTACTATACCACCAGTTTATTATAAAAGGATGTAACTCAGAAACAGCCAGATGGAAGCGATGCATAGGACAAGGTATAAAGAAAGAGCACGGAGCTTCCATGCCCTCTCCGGGCACGACACTCTCCCTAAACCCCACGTGTTCACCAACCAGAGAGCTCTCTGAAACTTGTCCTTTGGGTTTTGATGGAGGATCTGATGTATAGGCATGATCGATAAAATCATTGGCCATTGATGAGTAATTCAACCTCCAGCCTCTCTCCTTTCCCAGGAGGTCAGGGAGTGGGACTGAAAATTCCAACCCAGAAATCACATGGTTGGCTACATTTGCAACCAGCCTCACCCTTAAGTGAAAAGTCACCTCATTAATATAACAAAAGACACTTTTTATCAGCCTCCACACCGGAAATTTTAAGAGTTTTGGGAGCTGCGAACCAAGAACTGGATGAAGAGCAAATATATATGAGAAATATATATTTGGTCATCTGAAAGACCAAATATATATTTCTTCTAAATCACAATACCGTAGTAGATTATTACCACTTTAAAAACTTTGAAAACTGATAAAGTTATTAGATTAAAAAGTGGAATTGCTTTTATGTAGTAGAAGGTTATAACTTTGTAGTCTTGTTTTAAGTTAGAAATTGCATTTATCAAAAATAAAATAGCGTAAATAAAACAATAAAAGCACCAGAATAACCAAGCGTATTGGTTTCCTTGCTGTTGTTGCTGTAACAGATTACCACAAATTTGGTGGCTCCAACTAACACCAATTTATTATCTTAAGAGTTCTGGAGGTCAGAATTCTGAAATGGATCTCACTTGGCTAACATCAAGGTATCAGCAGGGCTCTGTTGCTCTTTGGAGACTCTAGGAGAGAATCTATTTTCTTGCCTTGTCCAGCTTCAAGGAGCTACCTGTATTCCTTGGCTTATGGCCCATTTCCATCTTCAGAGTTGGAAGTCACTGGTTCTGACTTTTCTGCCTCAGTTTTCCTCCTTTAAGAACCCTTGTACATACATTGGGTCCATCTGGGCAATCCAAGATAATCTTAAGGTCATCTGATCAGCAACTTTAATCCAGTCTGCAACCCTGATTTTCTCTTGCCATGTAACATAACACATTCATACGAGTCAGGGATTAGGACATAGACATCTTGTGGGAGCCATTGTTTAGGTTACTATACCATTATTTTCCAACTGTACAGTTATAGCTTTCAAAATGTTCTTAGTAAGTGACCATTAACAGGTTTTATCAGTCTTTCAAGAAACAGTTCTCATTTTTCTGTGACCTAACATTTGGATTGCCTCCCACACTTGGCAATGCAAACAGCACTGGGACCAGTATAGTAGCAGCAGATTCCTTGCCTGGTACCTACATTGCCATTATGCTGAACAACATTGTCTTTCACTCTTCTTTGTTAACTAATAGATTTTATTTTTTAAGTGAATAATGTGTGCAGCAGCCATGGGCCTGATGGGTCTTAAGGAACTAGAGTCACCATGAGGAAACTCATTCTTCTCTACTGTCATTAAAGCATGGTTAACTTTCCTAAAGAGAGCACAGAGTCAAAATACTAAAAACATGGATATCCTGTCTATATTTACTAGATGATTAAGAAGTCCAGAACAACTGAAATGGCTCTGGAAAGTCTGAAGCAGCAGCTGCTGGACCTTCATCATTCTGAATCCCTTCAACGCACCCGAGAGCAGCACGAGAGCATTGTTATGGGCCTCACCAAGAAGTATGAAGAGCAAGTGTTGTCCTTACAAAACAAATTGGATGCTACAGTTGCTGCACTTAAGGAACAGGTTGGCATGATTGCAAATGAGCAAAGTAAAGCTGGTTATTTATTTTATTTTATTTTTTTTTGAAACTGACACTGTAATTCTTAATATAGAAATTTCGAATGTCTACAGTAGGTTTTTGATTGTGAGTAAAACTTTAAAGGCAAAGTTTTTTTTTTTTTAATGTATGAATGTTCCCCAAAGGCATAATTTTGGAAATTCTTTCTCTTGTAGGATGGGTTAGTACTTTTTAAATTCTCACATCACTTCACTAGTCCTTTATTTGTAGAGTATGTATGCATATTGTTCATATTGTCATAGAATAAATCCAGATGTAAAGGAAAGTGTGTTCTGGGAGCTGGCCTGAACTTGAAAAGTTGTCCTGGGAGCTTAACCTGTAGAAAGCCTTTCTCGGAACTCCTACCATTTGGTAATAAACCCATCATTAAGATTGTCTAGAAGTGGTTCTTGGTAAAAGAGTTAACTTTGAGAATAATATAATAAAATAGGGAAGAAAGTCTGATCTAAAATCATTGAGATTTGAAAGTTGAGCATATTTCACAGTTTTTATTATTTTTGCCTCAAAAGGAATAAAATATTATAAGCTGATGGTGAGTCAGGTGGTAGGTTGGCTTGTGCTCCAAAACCTCAGGTAATCATTTGAATGAATAAAATTTCAGAGTACATTTTCTTAATGCAATTTCAGAATTAATTTAACCCAAAGGAAGAGAAGAAGTAAAATAAGATGTGAGGGTATGGAAAATTCCACTACACTTAAAATTCATCCTGATTTGGGTTGTTATTTCTTATTTATATAGCTCACTCTAAATTTTTCCATGATTTCAGTAGAGCTATATAAGATTGCATTATTGGCAATAATAATTGTTTGTATACCATTTTATTTTATGTTACTTTATTTTATTTTTGTGAGTATTTTATGAGTTTTTATTAGATTTATTTTCCTAAATATGTTTTTATTCTTTTTATATAGAAAAATATCGTGAATTTGATCGGTGTGGAGGCTATGTAGGGGTGGAGAAAGATGAAAGCTATGCCAAATTATTGAACATTTACTTTATATAGCATTTAAACAAATGGAATTTGAGATACAGTGTTATTAACTTTGGCTGTGTTTGGGTAGTAGCATTAAAGTTAGCTGGACTTGGAGAGTGGCCCTCCTGCTATCATGAGAGGGCTGGGTTACTTGAGGACCTCTCTATTCTCTGTTGACTTAGACAGATTATATGGTGGAGGACTGAAATGAATTCCTAGTGTGTTCATCCCTTGTGCCTATTCCATTCTCTATTCTCACCACCCCCACCTTGCTTGCTTTAGTAGAAAAATCCTAGACTAGAACACAGAACAAACTTGACTCTGGCTGACTGGGCTTCAGATTCCTGAACTATGAATTGAAGGAGTTGATTAAAATCTTTTCCACTATTACAGTCTGTAACTGTTTTTTGTTTTAAACAGAGCATGGCACTGATGTTAGCCTCTGCATATAATTGTATAATAATTGCTTGACAAAGTGCCAATTCCAAAGTGCTTATAGTTTTTTCTTTCCAGGAATATTTCTTACGGTATGGTATCTCTTTTGTGCTGTCAATTTGCTGAGTTGGCTTAGTAGTATTTTTAATGAAAGGTGAATTCCATATTATTTTAGAATCCAAATTGAGATTCCTGATTCAAGAGGTGCTGTAAAAATCAACCAGAAGCCAAGGAGATGCCTACCTATAAGCAGAAAAATGTATGAGTGTGTTCTACACAAAGAGGGTTGATTTTAGATTTTCTTACATAACTGGTAACCATACTACATACATACCACATTTTGCCTCTTGCCCTTTTTTTTCTTTATAAAAGTTACCGAAGAGGTGTAAAATATTTCCTTCAGATAAACCTTTTCCCACTACACTCCATTCAGCATATTGCAAAGAAAAGTAAAACAATTCTTAAAAAATAGTAGCAAGGTACAAATAACTGGGTAGTTTAGCAGATAAACTTGAATAAGTTTGCCACTGTCTAGGTTCTGAATGGCTCTCATGCAGTTACACAGAACTGTGTATGTATGTATTATGTATATTGTATGTACACAGCATTAATAGAGTAGATGTTCACACATAGTAAATAAGTTTTGCTAGTTACAGAGATTCTTAACCTGGCATCTCCTAAGGCAATTGGTGACTAGGCTCCAGGGAGTTGATAAATCCTCTGAGATTGTGGGTATGATCTTCGTTTGGGTGTGAGTACATGCAGTATTTTTGAGAAGACTCATGAGCTTGTTCGGATTTTCCAAGAGGTTCATGCCTTCTCTTGCAGAAGGTTGAAAATCACTGTTTTATGAAAAACACATTCTTGGTGGGAAAGGAATACAATTGTAGATTAATTATATTATTTCATCTGTTCAGCAAAATTTTACTGAACAATAGCTAAACATCAGGATGTATACAGGCTTTATGTATATTACATTTTGAAAGACAAAATTCAACACGAGGACTGCCTAATTTAGCAATCCATGATACAGTTGGTTTTTTCTTTTGAATGTCTTTGTAACTAGTATATTTTGAGAAATACAGGGCTTATAAAATTATATTATTAATTAGGATTTTCCTTAAGCCATCAGCTTTTCTGGGTAGAAACGATTATACACACAACATTATAACAGTTCTTTTTACTCTGGCTGAGTTCCTCTTGGGTTTTTTTGTGTGCCAGAGAAGATGAGAAGAAATGAGCTTCTCAGAGCTTGTAATGCTCCTTCAAGACAACTCTCTAATAGCAAACTATCTCCTGGACTCTCCTCCAAACTGCCTTTTATCTTTCCCATTCATAGAAGCATCATATTCTAAGATCTCTGGGTTCTCTCTCCAAACTGCCTTCTGTATCCGTCCTCCCATTCTTAGAAGTATCCCATGAAGATCTCTGATTATCTCCTTGATGGTGTAGACCTTTTTTCATTCTGGTCTTCTTGAAATCTTCTGCTTTTGATGAAGTTCATGATCTTTGGTTTGCATGTCATGACCTTCACCTGATCTGTTTTCTATCTTTTCTTTAATCTTATATTTAAGGGCTCCACTTTAAACACTTCTATGGCTAAGGGACACACACAGACCATATGTGTGGCCTAATCCTCATTTTTCTGTGCACTAAAAATCAATTCTATTTGCTTCCATGGATTCAGCTATTATCTCTTTGTCACCACAGTTGTCTCATTTTGTCTTAAAATATGTCTGCCTTTATCAGTCTTGAACTGAGTATTCTCACTCAAGCAAAATTCATGGAAAAGATAGAACCATTCATTTGTTTTGTTTTACTGGTGTTTAAACACCACAGTTTTCTGAGTATAATCTGTTTCCCTGAACTTGTCAACAGGAAACAACATGGTTTAATTGACTGTTGCATATAGTAAAAGTATTGCCACAGTCAGCCTTTTGTTTACAATGTTTTTTATATCTACCTTTTCTTGAACTTTTTTTTTTTTACCAGTTCTCAGTCTCTTTTAAAATCTACTATCATCTCCCCAGCACATGAATGTTAGTTGTCTCCCCACCCCTCCTTGCACACACACACTCACACTGTCATTGATATTAGCTCATTCATTGTGTTTGCCATGTTACTTTGGTGCTTTAGAACCATACTTTTTAAGCTGGCCTGGGAATCAACAGCAGTATGCCAAGAAATTTGCAGTGTTGAATAAACATGGACCAGTTTCCAAGAGCTTCATTTTGCTGAAAAATTTGGTAGAAAAAATTTAAAGCAAACATCACTGCATTATGAAATAGAATATAAAATTCGTATGAATTTTTAAGCTAAAATAGACTTCAGAGTCCCTTTCCTCTGCTTAAGGATGCTCTCAGTATCCTTATAAGATATACTTTGGGTTGGTATCCTCAAAGCATTTTTGGGCTTTATTTTATCTGAGTTTGGGACTCCCATGGCTCATTACTCCCAAACTCATTTTATTTTTGAAGAAACTTGTGTACATTATATACACGCTCTATATTTTCTGAATATCCCCATATAGTTACACACACGCATGCATGCATGCATGCACACACAGACACACACATTTATCCTGTTTGCTTTTCTTTGTCATTTATTTTTATTTTTGAGGTTTTTTTTTTTTTTTTTTGCAGCTCATACTATATATAAGGTGAGATACATAGGTACCTGCAAGGAGACTATTAAGAGAAAGAAGACATGTAAAAGGTAGAAAGAAAAACGTGAGAGAAATCAGGTTTAAAAGAAGTTCAGAAGAGGGAGAGATTATTTTTGTCTGCTCAGACTAAAATGAGCTTTTGGCTGTTCAGAATAGAGTGAGTATCCATGTGTTTATCTGTATCTTTGCTGTCTTGGAATACAGATTCCATGGTTCAGAATGGTCTGTCTAAATATGTATATGTATACTTATACTGACAGTGTAAAATGCAAATAGGAGTGTAATACATTTCCTTTGGCTTGAATAAGATCTAATTTTAGAATAACAGTATCTTGTGAATATAGAGCAGAAAGGGACTTTAGAATTATTGGATTCAACCTTTATTAGCATAATAACAAAAGAAAAACAGACTGAGAAGTTGATGACTTGCCCAGGATCACATGACTTTATTCTCCTGACTCTCAGTCCTATGCACTTAACCTCATGATGCTGCCATGTGATGATTTTATATTTGACTTAAAATCCAATTATGTGTCATAATTGTTAGTTTAATATTTAATAACTGATCATGAAAATGACTTCTTGAACACCTTTTCCACTTAGGAAGACATTTGCTGTCATTTGAAAGATAAAGTGAAACAATTGGAAAGGAATCAAGAAACATCCAAATTAGAAAAGACTGAGATCATTAACCGATTGACAAGAAGTCTAGAGGAGAGTCAAAAGCAGTGTGCCAACTTGTTGCACTCAGGTGGGTGTCTGGGTGGGCTGTTGTCTCCTTAGGAGGCAAGTATAATATGCAGAGAGAACATAGTGGAGTCCAGGAGTTATAAAAATCCAGAAAAGACAGAAAATATCATTGGTGTCATTTTTTTTAAATGCCAGTTTATTTATATTTTTTAATACTATATATACATAACTTTTTTAAACATTTTATTTTTTTGTTTTCCCTCTCCCCCTCCCTGGTGTCAGTTTTTTTTTAACATTGTTATTTATATGTATAAAGGTATAGTGCATTTTTATTAGATAATTTGGAAAACACAGACAAGTATAAAGTAGAAAATAAAGATAAGCGATAATTCTGCTACACAAAGATAACTACTGTTAACATTTGAATGTATTTCCTTCAAGTAAAATGAAAGCACATGCATAGATAATTCTCCGTTTCTCTACATAGTACATTTTGAAAATATACCAAACCTGAATGTTTAAAATAGAACAAAAAAATACATGCTATAAGATAGGTTCTGTTTCTGAAGGCTAAAACTGATTATGAAATCCTGTTATATTTTGCTTTTTAGACTTGATCTTTAATCATGTAATTCTGTCATTTTGTATAACTTATTTACTTTTTTCCCCCCTTCAACCTGGTCAGTTGAAGCCCAGTGAGTTACATTTTTGTCATGCATAAGATTCCTGACATGGCCTCCATGGTATTCAGTTTGATACTATGCTTCTTATCATTAGTTTCAGCAGTACTTCCCATTAATTTTTATAAAATAATAGAGTAAAAAGCAATAAAATAACCAAATGCTTATACAAACACTACGATACTGACAAAACTGCCTTGTCTGCAGGTAAGTAGCTCATACTGTGAAAATAGCTCACTGATATGCAAAAGTCACACTTCGGCACATAAAGTCCATTCTGCCTGTTGGTGCAGTGTGTGGAAGAGTGGGGTTTTCAAAAGTTGAAAGTACTAAAGTCAAAGACTGTGTGTGTGTGTGTGTGTGTGTGTGTGTGTGTGTGTGTTGGTGGGGGCAACACTTGGATCTTGCTCTGGTTAGTTCCCCCTGTCTGTTTAGTTTTGTATCCTTTTGATTCTCACGGCATTACTTAATGAGCCCTTTTCTTTGCCATTAAAGGCTTTAAAAATGTGATTTTCTTTAGTTGCCTAAAATGCCATCGTTGCTTTGCTTCACCATTTCCCAGATGCTCATTTCTTTTGAGGAAACCCAACGAAGTCCCTTTTAAACAAGAACCTTCCCTAGTACATTTAAAATATTACTAAAGTTTCAGAAGCACAGTCTTAACAGGCTTCTTTCACATGAGATCGTGGTGGTGGAAATAAAAGCATTTAGAAAGAAGTAAAAGGCAGCAAGATGTAGTTTTCTTATTAGAGGATCGAAATGGCTTCCAAAGAATTTTTGCTTTGGTTTTTTTTATGAGTTGGAATGTCATGCTCCTATTAAAAGGCTTCTGGAGTGTTAAGGTCTGTAGACGTGGCTGGTTCAATTCATAGCAAGGTCACAGTAGCCCACGTCTTCAACTTCCCAAGGACACATGGGGAGCCGTATTAAATCTTGGAAACATCTGGACCAGACCTGTGCCTTCTGGGTCCCACTATATACCTTTGTGCTCCTGAAAAGAAAATAAAAAGATTATAAATCAGAACTTCATCTTTTGTAGCCTCAGTGGATTCAAGGTCTTCTGTACATCATAGATGCTTTGGCCCTTTACATTTGTTGTATTCTCTGATTCTTTCCTCAATAGGCTCAGTACAAGAGGTGGCTCAGCTACGGCTCCAGCTGCAGCAAGCACAAAAGGCACATGATATGAGTGAAAACATGAACAAGGCTTTGCAAGTGAGTGTTGCCCCTTGAAAAAGACTCTGGGTAACTGAATTCCATCACCTTTCTGAACTTTGGATTTCTCTTCAAACCAGCCCATGAGAGTAGGTCATAATCTCTCCCACACAGTTGGGTAGTCAAGCCCAGGTCTGTCTAACAGCGGAGCCAGGGCCCTGCCCCCTCCTGCCAGTCGGCCTGCTACCTCCACCTCACAGCATGTCCTTTCATCTATGGATGTGCCCCTGAGATAAGGCGGGTTTGAGCTAACCTACAGTTTAGCTGCAATTCTCTCAGGTTCTCCTTCAGTACTACTTATATTTTCCGCTGGAGGAAGAGGTCCAATGCCACCTCCACTGGAAAGAGGGGTTTTGCCTTTTCACCACTGGCAGACTAAAATACAACACGTTCTTGGCAAACCAGGCTACTCTGTCATCTACTCTAGTGAGCCAAAAAGTGCTGCCACCAGCTTCTCAGCTCAAGGGACACTTTTCATGGAAGACAAAATATAAGTGAGGGAGGTGCGAGAGAAATTACTTGCATTTGTGTTCTCATTCATTTATTCCTTTGCTCATTCGGTTTACTGGAAAACCTGATACATGCTGGCCTTTATAAAGTTATTTTTCACGTGTGTGAAAATGTATTTGAAGAAATGTTTCTGCCTTCTATCGATCATTAAAATGAATTTTGAGGCATAGATAGAATGACTGATTCTTTCTTATAGGAAAATAATGAAAATAACTTCCAGTAATTTTGTGTTTTAGGAAGAATTAACAGAACTAAAAGATGAAATTTCTCTCTATGAATCTGCTGCAAAACTAGGAGTACTTCCAAGTGACTCAGAAAGAGAATTAAATGCAGAACTCACTGAATCATATGTGGATTTGGGTATTAAAAAAGTCCACTGGAAAACATCCAAAGTTAAGAGGTATTGAGAAAATAGTTTACTGTAGAAGAACCTACATTAACATTACTGATGGTACATGGTAAGCAAGTGGCATTAGGCATGAAATACATAATCTCAGTTGTAGAACCGAGCTGACAAGGGGTTCTTGAATGTGTTTTAGTGTTACCTAATGAAGTGTAAGTGTCTGAAATCAAAATGAATGGAAACCTCAACTGATATTGTACTGTCTTCAACACCAGTAGGCACGCCAGTTTTAGTAAGGTAAAAAATGATTAATTTAGTTCAAATATACAACGTTCTACATTGAGATTATGTATCTGTTTTACTATTAAGGCAAAGCATATTATTTTTATTATGTGAACATCGTTTAAAGCAAATGCCTGGCATTTTTTCAATGATATATGAGAAAATAAGCATTAGTTTTCCCTAGGAAACTTAGTGTGACCTTACTTTTAAAACAGATATTTTGTGTTTTATACCACCACTTAACAGATATTTTAGCAATCTCATGAAAAGGGATTATTTTATTGTCTTTCCCAGGGACTGATGGAGGAGGGAGTGGTGAAGGTAGAGGAGGGAGCATATACACGTATCATTAAACACTTAAAAGATTAATGGAGGAGAGGGTGTACATTTTTGAAGCACTTGCTCTTTGGAAGGTACGATACAAGGCTCTGGGAGCAGAGTACAAAAGATGAGATAGAAACACTCCCTTCCCACAGGAAGCTTACATTCTGTCTAGTTGGGAACAGGGAGACGTACTTGTAAGAAACGAAGTGCTATGTGCTAAATGTTATGCTTGATGTACAAAAGGGATATTTATTCATCCCTCTACTGGTCTAGGATAAGACGAGAGATGGCATTTTGGAAGAGATTGCATTCAGGCCGAGGAAAGCCTTTCTTGGTCCACTCCACCACTTTCTAGTTTATAGCTGAAGACTCAGTTTACCATCACTATTGTTTAGTGAAAGTGTTTATTGTGTTTCAGGTATCAGGCAACTAAATATAAGTATATAAATCTCCTGAAGGATTTGCTTTACAATAGGTTTTGGAACTTATATATTTTCGTACCATGATTCCATTTTCAGAAAAGTAAGATGAGGTTCAGTAAATTGAAAACTCAGTCATTGGGTGATACTGTGAAACAAGATGCTATTTTAGTTTAGCAAGGCTCCATCTAGCTGGAGGTCAGTCTTCAGGGACTGTCATCTCCAAGCTCACAGCTACAAGCCAGAGAAACAAAGAAGCAAATAGCAGAACTGATTACGTGATGTATTTAGTAGGAACGCCTTCAGGCTTTTACTTCGGGGCCATACTGACTTAGATTTGTTTTGCACCCCATGAGTTATCTGATTTCCTAACTGATGGAAGAGTAGCTGGGGCAGAGGGTTGGGAGGGGTGCTGTCATGCTTTAACATGACAGCTCAGCATTACCAAGGAGAGAACTGTGGAGAGAACACAAAGGGCTGAAGCTGCTAATTCACATTGAACCCACACTCATGGTCCCAAGTTGTCCAAGGATGCCTTCAGCTTGGTTAGTTTACTAAACCGAAAGAGGATGTGTGCCCTATATGTTCAGACAGATTTACATGAAATTTTAAAGTTAAAATGTACTCACCTGGACACTTTACTGCTGTCAGTGTCTCATTTCCTTTTAATGCCAGATTAATTCTAAGAGGCTAGTGGAAAGAGCATGGTCTTTAGATACACATTTTGTTTTGAATCATAGTTTAGCCATTTATTACTAGCATTATGACCTTGGGCAGGTTTCTTGACTTTTCCAAGCCTGTTTACTTTTCTAAGCCTGTTTACAGGCTTTTTCTATTAAATGGATTAGAGCATATCCTGTGGGGGTTCAGGAGCAGATTAAAATAGGTAATGAATATAAAAGACCTCATGTAATATGTTCTAGCACATACTAGGCACTTAATGGTAGCTATTATTATTATTATTATTATTATTATTTAATAGATAATTGATTAAAATATACCGTTGAACATACTAGGCACTTAATGGTAGCTATTATTATTATTATTATTATTATTATTTAATAGATGATTGGTTAAAATATACCATTGATCAGGATTTATATCAGTCTATTTTTACTTCTACACATACTTTATAAAAAGTTCTTGATCCTCACTCACCTCAACCTTGGAAACACATCGGATCCATTATTATCATTTTAGAGTTGGGAAAACTAGAACTCAAAAAGCTGAACTCTTCTGCCCAAGAGACAGACCATTAGCAGCAAAACCAGTATTTGAACTCAAAACTTTATTGTCATGCAAATTTGTTGGTTCCTATTTATGTGACAGTCAAAACTTTTGGCCTTAAACGTCATTCTTCTTTATGTCTTTTATTTTAGAGGATTCAAGATTTAATTCATGCCAAAAAGACTTTTTTTTCCAATATGCTATTACTTTATTTTAATTTGTGCCCTAATTAGCTTGGGAGTTGGGTAAATAATACACCATGTATATGTTTATTTTTTCAAGTAGACTGACTTCATCATGATGTCTACTAAAATGTATTCTGCTTTGCCCTTTCTGTTTAATTAGTACTCAGAGCCAAAATTCTATAGTAATTTAAAGCGCATTCCCATAGATGATAAACCTGAGACATCGCATCACTATTGGAGTGAGGAATGCCAACCACATTGAACTGGGAAAGTGGAGAATAACTAAAACACAGAGCAGGTAGTCACTGAGGCTCAATGGGAAGAAATTCAGTGAAACACAGGATGAGTGAAGAAAGTTTTAGCTTACAGTCATCCCACTCAACAGCAGTTTAATAAATAAGAATTCGATTTTGGGGAAAAAGTAAAAATATTTATTCTTAGATCAAAGTGAGAGGAGATACCGGAGAGAAGAGATTTGTACCTTTCCTTTGCTGGACTGCAATTCTTAGAACAAGAGGAAGCAACAATTTTCCAGTGTTGAGATTTTTGGTTCTCTGTTGACTTGAGCTGCTTTCAAATCGCTGACCCAAATATTAGCAGCTCCAAGCTATTATTCCCAGCTACTACTTCCCTCAAGCTACCGCCTAGTAAATTTGAAGGATTTAGCCTCAGTGTTCTATTTCACATTCATGGAATTTGAGTAGCTAAATCTGCATACAGCTTGCAGACAGCTTCCTCTCTCTCTTATTATAGTTGGCTGCGAAGCTCAAATAATAAACATTTAACAAGTGGAATGTCCTTTCTCTTTGGTCTTCTCAGCAGGCTTCATAAGGGACTACAGTTTATTTGGATTCGGGGAAACCAACTTCCACAGGGCTCAGTAGTGAGTCTTATGCAGGACTGGTCACCGCCACTGACTTTTTTTTCCTTTTTGGGAAAGAAGAGAAAATTATTTTGTCAAGCACTTTCTCTGGTTCCTGACTTGGCTCCCTCTAGGATTACATGATGTGCTAATTTCAGTGGTCAGCATTCAGTAGGAAAAGGAATTAGGGATGCATAATTTAACTGAGCAAAATAAGTATTCTGCTTCACTGTGTCTTCCAGCACAGGAAGATGCATTGTAATGTATCTTATATTTCTTATATAATTATATTTCTGTTTCTTATATTTGTTTTCTGCTTCTATATAAATAGAAGTGGTTTAAATAGATGAGATCTGTATATATGCTATACACAAAAGTGTATGTCGATAAATATGTAGTGTATTGGCCATTTGTGTATCTTCTTTGGTGAAATTCTATTCAAATCTTTGTCCCATTTTAAAATTGGATTGTCTTTTCATTGTTTAGTTTTAAGAATTCTTTACATATTCTGAATAAAGTCTCTTGTCAGATAAATGTAAATATTGCGTCCTGTTCTGTGCGTTGCCTTTTCGCTTTCTTGATAGCACCTTTCAAAGCACAAAAGTCTTTTAATTTAGAAAGTCCAACCTGTCTTTATTTAATTATGCTTTTAGTATCTAAGAAACCATTGCCCAATCCTGAAGATTAGTACCTATGATTTCTTCTAAGAGTTTTATCTCTCATATTAGGTCTTGGATCCGTTTTGTATTAATTTTTGCACATGATGTGAGATGGAGTCTAACTTTGTTCTTTTGTATGTGGATATCCAATTCTCCTAGTACCATTTGTTGAAAAGACTATTCCCTATTAAATTGTTTTGGCACTCTTGTTGAAAATCTATTGACTGTAAATGTGAGGACTTATTTCTGGGCTCTCACTGAAATCAGTATTCTAATTGATCTATATGTCTGTCCTTATACCAATACCACTCTCTTGATTGCTGTAGCATTGTAGTTGAAATTGAGAATTATGAGTTCTCTAACTTTGTTCTTTTTCAAAATTTTTTTGGCTATTCTGGGTCTCTTGCATTTCTATATGAATTTTAGGACCAGTTTGTCAATTTCTACAATGAAATTGACTGGGGTTTTGATATGGGTTGCATGGAAGCTGTAGATCAAATTTAGGAGTATTTCTATCTTAATATTTTCTTTTGATTCCTGAACATGGGATGTCTTTCTGTTTATTTAGATCTTTTTTAATTTCAGTGTACTAGTCATCTATTTTTTTTTGTAATTTTGTGGGTTTTAGTGTCCTAGTCACGTACTACTTTTGCTAAATTTATTCCTAGTTATTTTATTCTCTTTACTGGATTTTTTCTTTATTTTACTTTCCAGATGGTTCATTATTAATATATAGAAATACAATTAATTGATGTTGTATATTGGTCTTGAATCCTGCTATATTGCTGAGCTAAACTTATTTATTAGTTCAAAAAGTTTTTTAGTGGACTCCTTAGGATTTTTAATATTTAAGGTCATCTCATCTGAAAATAAAGATAGTTTTTCTTTCCAATCCGGATGCCTTTGATTTTTTTCTTGACTAATTGCTCTAGCTGGAATCTCCAGGACAGTGTTGAATAGAATGGCAAGAGCAAACGTCTTTATCTTGCTCCTGATCTGAGAAAGAAACTCAGTTATTTTCCATTAAGCATGAATGTTAGCTGTGGGTTTTTCATGGATATGTGTTTAGACTTTCTTCATTCAACATTTTATTTGTGAAACTCATGTTGTAGCATGGTGCTGTAGCTCATTCATGTGTGTGTGTGTGTGTGAGGGGGAGGGAGAGAGATCTTTGTATGACTATTTCATAATTTGTTGTTCATTCTACTGTCCATAGATTCTTAAAGTTATTTTCTGGTATGTATATCTATTAGGTGTATTCTTTTCTGTGCATACATAAGTCAGGATTTAGACTAAAGTTTGTACAAATTTACACAGAATTCAGAATTCCTTTCTCTAGTTCTTTTCTTTCCAGGAGTCTTCCTGTACTGTATCGCTGGTTTTCAGCAATTTAATGTTGACGTGACATATGGTAGTTTCCTTCATGTTTATTTTTCTGCTTGAGATTCACTGCGCTTCTAAGTTTTATGGAGTTTTAGTTTCATCAAACATGAAAATTATGGTCATTATTTTTCAAATATTTTTTTTATTTCCCTCCCCTCCCCTCTTCTGGGACTTTAGTTACACTTAGGTTAGAAAACTTAATATGCTCTGTGTATTTATGCTTTAGTCTTCTTTATCTCTCTGTTTAATTTTGTAGCTTTTTATTGGTATGTTTTTGTGTCCACTAAACTTCTCTTATGCCATGTTAAATATGCTGTTAATCTCATCCAGTGTATTTTTCATTTCAGATATTATAATTTTTTGTCTCTGTAAGTCTAATTTGGGTCTTTTTTATGTTTTCCATTTTTTTTCTTATCATGTTCATGCTTTTTTTTTTTTTTTTTTTGAGCTTATCAAACATATGGAATACATTTAATTCTCTTGCCTGTGTCATTGCTGGGTCATTTTCTATTGACTGATTTTTCTCTTGGTTATGGTTTATATTTTCTTTCCTGCATGCCTGCTAAATTTTGAATGGACACTGTACATTTAAAATTTTATGTTTTAGATGTGGGATTTTACTGTATTAAAAATATTGTTAATCTTTTTCTGTGATACACTTAAATTGTCTCAAATCCATTTTATCCTTTAAGGCTTTTTTATAGGCTTCGTTTAATTAAGTTTAGAACAGACTTTAATCTGGGGCTAATTTAACCCATTACTAAGGCAATATTTGATGCTCTGTGAATTAGGAGATTTTCCACTCTGGCTCATTGGAACATAAAAGATTCCCCAGCCCTATTCTTTTCCTGTGGTTCTTTCCATGGCCTTGAGGTAATTTCTTTACATTCATACACAGATCTCTAGAACTCTCTTCCTATGTAGCTTCCTTTTTCACAGTAGTTCCCTCCTCAAATTTTAGCCATTTTATTCTCCTCAAACTGAACTCTTTGCAGCTCAGTGAGATTGCTGAGCTCTGTTTAGGTTTCCTCTCCCTCTGCTCCAGCCTGGAGACTCTCCAGGCAGAAAGCTGTAGCATCATAGGGTTTGCCTTGTTTGTTTTTCTTTTCGTAGAGATCACTGTGCTGTGCATGATTGAAAACCATCCTTTCATATATTTTATTTGGTTTTCTAGTTTTTTAAGGCAGGAAGATAAATCTAGTTCTTTTAACCCATTCTGGGAAGTAGCAGATATTCTCATTCCAATTTTGAAATTTATGAAACTAACATTAGGATTAAATGGCTTTTATTTTTCTTATTTTTTTCCAGTTCCTCAGATATCTACTCGGACTTGTGTTTTAGTATAAGAGGCACAGAAATTGTTGGTTAAGATGGCCAGCGTTAACTATTTTTTTCCTTCTTTATTTTTATGTTGTTTCTCTTGGAGTAATAATGGACATGTATATACATCACGCAGTTTACCAAAACAAAAGTGCATGCCATATTGAAGTTCACATAGCTGAACTTTCAATGAGGTAGCAAGACTAAGCTTAACAATAGTCTTCCTATGAATAAATGTATTTCTACATGTGGGGACATAGCAAAAGTGATATCCTTGTATATGACAAAGCTTAAAATTATTTTTGAAATACCAGTATATAGTTGTAGAGGTCACAAAACATGGTTATTGTTGCAGTCAGTAGCTTTAATGGAGTAACCATGTTTGATTTGTTACTTGATTTAATTTTAAATATGGTAATTTCTCCATTAGCATTGTACAGCAAGAAGACCCAAATGAAGAACTTTCCAAAGATGAGGTCATTCTGAAGCTGAAAGCAGAAGTGCAGCGTTTGCTTGGTAGCAACTCAGTGAAGCGTCATCTGGTGTCACAGTTACAAAGTGATCTCAAAGGCTGTCGTAAGAAGATTGAAGACCTCCAACAAGTGGAGAAGGATGTAAAAAGTATTGAGTTTGAGGTCTGTAGAGTTTTGTAGAGTTAAAGCGCCATTTTTAAAAGGCTTGATTAAAAAAATGCTTACAATTTTCACATTTAAATGTTTATTTGACTTTTTTAGAAGTAAAATTTAAAGAAAGAAATGCCTTTTAAAGAAATATATTTTCTGGTTACTCTTGACATCTAGTAAATGAGATACCAATTAGATAAAATTCCTTCACCACAAATCTAAGGAATCGTTCTATATAACAATGTATCTGCATTTCCTCAAGACTGATTTGTACCAATAGTATCGAAAATCTGGTTAAATTCTTCACAACAAAGTCCTTTAGCATGTTAGCCATGAGGTTTCTCTGGCCTATATTCCTGTGAGAGTCATTCTATGTAAGGAAATTATAGTGGTGGGGTGGTAGTGGTACAGGTAGAGACGCAGAGTCGGGTTATGTCAGAGTCATTGAAATCCACCTTTATATCCTTCAGTTAGTCTCCTTATTTTATAGATGAGGAAAATGAAACTGGAGGCATTTGTGGCCCTTCAGTGGTTGTAGAGTCAATTTTTAGGCAAATTGAAACTAAAATACTTGACTAATAAATAGGTTAAGGTTATTTCCCCAAAATGGTGCTATCACCAATATCTTTAGTGTTGCCCTCCTTTAAACAGCTGCCTTTTCCACCCTTCTGTATTTTACAAATCCCATTCCATCTGTACTCCCAATAGAAAATATTGCATAGAAGACCTACTAACTAAAAGGAAAGGGAAGGAGGGAAATTAATATAGAAGTATATTCCTTTTCCTCCTGGATGGAAGAATTTTTTCACTTCCTACTTTAGTACTGATCCTTTTACCCTGATCCTTTAAACTAGGAATTGTGTTCATTAAACAGTCTTATTAAAGCAAAGTATGCAAGGTGCTCTATAGTGCTTATTATTGTGGAATATTAATTGTGTCTAATTTATTTTCCAAAAATAATAGTGTGTTTTTACTGCCCGTCTGGTTTCTGCTACTTCTGAATAACTATATTTGATGAGTACAACATTGATTTCAATGTTAACCAAATGAGAAAGATCCCCTTTCATCTTTAAATCAAGCTTTTTTTTTTTTTTTTTTTTTTTTTTTTTTTTTTTTTTTTTTTTTTTTTTTTTTTTTTTTTTTTTTTTTTTTTTTTTTTTTTTTTTTTTTTTTTTTTTTTTTTTTTTTTTTACTGTTTCCATGTTTCTTAAAAAAGGATGGGAATGAAAGCTTGTCTCTCATTTTGTATTAGATCAGAGTTTTTAAAGCCTTTTGGTGAGAGTACGCTAAGATTTAGAGGAGTTGGAGAGTCTGAACCTGAGCTTAGGTATCTTGGTGCTTTCTTTGTTTTATATTGAAATTACTAATGACATTTGTCATACAAATATACTTCATATGTGTGGCAGTGATGGTGGCCGTGCCTTATGTTGTTTTATTTTTTTAGCCTTTCCCTTAGTTGATCAGTAGATCGAAGGGAGCTATCTCTGAATACTCTTTTTGTCCAGCTACTCTCCTGCCATAGTGATTTCCCAGCAGTCTGCATTTGATTTTTCTTAAAGTATGACTTTAGCCCTTGTTCCTTATGTCTGTTCTGCTTCTACTTACTATATAGGAAGTTCTTGGGAATATTGTCTTGATAATTCTCTGCATATTTACTCAGTAAACATTTGTTGAATTAATGTACATATTGATCCACTTTCTAGGTGGGGGAATGGAAGAGGAAATAGCAATTTAACCAACAGGTGTTTTTTTAAAATAAATACTCAAGTTCACAGTTATCTCGTTAGCCTATAGACACCTTCAAACCTTGGCTTTTGTCACTTATTTCCCACATCTTTTCTAATGGAGTTTTCTATTTAGTCTGCAAAGTCAGAGAGCAAGATTGGGAGGTATTAAAAGCAAATCATTCAGTTTAAACTAAAAAAAAAAAATACTATTCTATGCAAAGTATTGTGAGATTAAAAAACGATGGCCTTTCCTTAAAGGAACTTAGAATCTAGACCAGCACTATCCAATAGAAATATAATAGAGCTGCATGTGCAGTTTAAAATCTTCTAGTAGTTCCATTTAAAGTAAAAGTAACAAGTGAAATTAATTTTAATATATTTTATTTAACACAGTATATAAAAATATTATCTTCTTAATATGTAATCAGTATAAAATTATTGAGATGGTTTGCATTTTTTGTATCTGTGCTAAGTTCTTGAACTCCGGCATGCATTTTCTACTTATGACACATTTCAGTTTGGACAAGCCACATGTCAAGTGTTCATAACCATAAGTGGTTAATGGCTACCATATTCAATAGTACAGAACTATAAGGGGATATTTATAATGAGTGTATGAGAGGGAATAAGTAACTGGGCTTTGAGGGAGGGAGTCATCGTGGTGAATGGTAAGTCAGCCTTAGTGAAGGCTTTAAGGAGGAAACATTTGATATGTGTCCTAAAGAATAAATAACAGGAGAGCCAGCTGGAAAGGGTCATTTCAGCCTTGAACAGAAGTATATAAAAGATGTAGCAAATAAACGTGTGACTAGAGACTAGGACATCTGAATAGAAGGCTGTATTGTATAAGCTCATTTTTTTCTAAAATCTTTAATGAAGTCAAAAACATTTAGATGTCTCAATATCTTATTTTTTAGAAGGAATGATTATACTGGTCATTAAATCCTGAGGTTAATGAAATGTGGTTGAACGTCTTTCTCTTGCTATAGGGACATAAGAGAATGAACACACCAATTTAAACTCTCTGGACAATTTTTTAAAGAGAACAAGGCCATCAAATTCTCCCCTAAAGCTTTTCTGACTATTAAGAAGGCCAGAAAAAAATTTACACGTGTAGTCTTAGTTGGTATGTTTCTTTTACGGACATATTAAAGGTATTGATGTATTTATTGGTTTCTACATACCATGTAGTACATTTTATGTTTGTTTCTATCCATCTTATAAAGAACAATTTAAACTTATGTTTGTTTCTATCTTCCATTAAGATAGAAAAAGGTAAAGGCCTTAGGAAAACCAGACTATCTTACTAGCAGTCAGGGCCCACATCTACACCTAATTTTTGTAAGTGTAATAAGTAAAACATCAAGGTCTTTCTGTGTCTGATACTCAGTAGAGGTCATTGCCTTACCACAAATTGTCGTTAAAGCCATACTCTGAATCGAAGGTTCTTGATAGGTAGTGTTAAGTAGCCAGCTCAGTAGCTTCCTAGCTAGAGTCTTTTTAGAAATATAAATTAGGAAGCTAGTATGAGAGTTGGTATATTACAATTTCTTGTTTTCTCAAAGATACTATCCACTTTTAGAAAGAAATTGTATCGTGACATTCAAGTGGTCCTTCTCTTTTTAAAGATATTTGTAAGAGTTGTATTCTGACAAGTACAGGTACCTAGTCCCTGTGTGCCTGCAGTGGGATAGTATGTCAAAACTGAGTTTAATAGCTAACCATGAAAATTGTTTTTCAGTGTATCCATATGATGTTACTTTCATTTTTAGTAATAAAAACTCACCAGTGGGAAAGAAAGCACAAATGAATATCATAAACTTTAAAAAGTGGCCAAGTTAAAAAGACAAAAGCCATTCAAATGAGTCAGTAAAATCTTTTAAAGTCTCCTTAGTACTCCAAATCTGGAGAGAAGCTAACAGAGTAAGTATTCTTAGCTCCTCTCTTTTCTGATTGGGATAGGAGCAGTGGCTTCTGGGAAGTGATGGCAAGTGAAAAGGAGAAAGTCAGCAACTGGAATGGTTTCTCTGAAGGAAGTAAAGACTATGAATTAGAAGACTGAGTCAAAGCTTTGATGTTCTGTCACGCCACATGGGAATGGGAATGAGATAAACATACTTCTCCCATTTCCCCAATAAGTAGAATGAACCTAGGTACAGGGTATTTTTTAAATATTTTATAAGAGAGCTCAGAGTTTAGGTAAATACATAAACCAACAAGTCAAATAGAGTAAGTATTTAAAAAAAAATCTTTGTGACCCCCCCTCAACGAATAAGAAAATTCATAAAAATAGATAAGGAAAACACTTAGATGGTAAGAAGAAAATGTGTGAAGTCATATAAACAGACAAATCTAGGAAGATGTAAAACAAATGAACAATAGAGATATGTAAGAGGTTCCACTCTGATGGTGACAGAAGAAATACAAATGAAAGCATATGTTAGATGCCCTTTTCTCCAAATACAATTATTTAAAGACAGTCACTGTCAATAGGGGTAAAGAGAGTTGGACAGACTCATGAGAGTATACATTTGTACAGCCTTTCTGGAAACAATTTGCCAAAGTCTATCATGAGTCTTAAAAATTTACCTATTGAATAAAACATGTATCTATGAGTCAATACTGATCGTATAAATAAATAGATGCTAAATTTAGTGGGTGAAAATATGATGAAAAATAGAGTATTTGCATAGTCTCAAAGTATCTCCTTATGAGATATTTCTTATTAATTAGAAGTAGAAAAATAGTAACTTTACTGCGGAGGTGCTTATAGACACTATCTTCATCAATTACCAGTGATGAGATATATTGACATCATGAATCTTTGAAAGCATCTGCATCATTTTTGTGGCATTCATGCCAAAAATGCATAACCTGAATTTAATAATGAAGTAACTTCAGAAAAGCCCAATTGAGGGATATCCTACAAAATAATTGGTTAGTACTAAAAATATCATGAGTTCGAAAGACAGAGACTGAAGAATTACCTTAGATTAGAGGAGACAAATGAGATGACAACTAAATGCAGTTTGAAATCATAGATTGGCTCCTGAACCAAAGAAGGACATTAGAGGAAAATTAGAAAATTTTGTATAAGGTCTATAGATTAGTTAATAGTATTGCATCCTAGTTAATTTCCTGATTTTGATAATTATACTGTGGGGGCAATGGTAAAACGTATATGGAAATTATTTGTCCTGTTTTTGCAACTTCTTTGTAAGTATGAAATTATTTCAAAACAAGTACTTAGATTTAGATTTAAAAAATCTAAAAAACTTTTGACTTCTTTTAAACATTTAGCATAAAACAGATACCTCAGAAAACCCAGCTAATCAATTATGGCCTGAGTCTTCTACTTCTGATACGATTGTCAAAGGCGATATTTTGCAACTTAAAAATGAAATTCAAGTTTTACAACAACAAAATCAGGTAATTAAAAATTTTTCTATATTTTGTGAGACTTCATGGTCTCATTAAATTCAAAAGATATAATAGAGTTTTAAAAAATACAGAGTTAATATCAGTTAGGACACAAGTATATTAGTAAGTGATCAGTTATTTCCCTTTATTATTGGTCATGGAGCAGTCGTTTCATTAGAAGGTAAGTCGGCGTAAATCCAGTTGCCTGTCTATACAGTAAGCAGCATGGCTACTAGAGGTGTTCCTTCCTCCTCAGCCAGCCCTCGACCTAAAAGTAAGACTTTGCTTATTTGGGTGGTTACTGAAGATGATTGAATTCTAAGACTTTTTTTAAGGCATCAATTACCCAATGCTTCTCTGGTTAAATGTTTTCATGTATTTCAAATTAAATGCAAAATTTTAATTTTCACTGCTATCAGAAAGCTAGTTGTCAAATAAATGAATCTATATTCTTATCAAGGCATGAAAAGACTTTTGTAGATTTATGAAAATTATGTCAGATAATGTTATAGAATAATGATAAAGCACTGAGGATGTTAAAAAATGAGATTAGACTAATCAATGAAAATGCTGTTTATTTCTTTTCAATACTTTATTCTTTTGTATCCAGGAACTTAAAGAAACTGAAGAAAAACTAAGAAATACAAATCAGGACTTATGTAATCAAATGAGACAGATGGTACAAGATTTTGACCGTGATAAACAAGAAGCTGTGGTTAGGTAAGGTCTGTATAGAGGCCTAACCCCTAGGTGCCCTTCCCTCTTCTCTGTCCTCTCCCACCACCCCCTGCCAAAAAAAAAAAGCAAGAGAAATGACTGAGTGAACCCTCCCTGTTGAAATCTTAGATTGGAGAAGATGAGGCCCTGGCTTCTCAAATTAGAATTTGGAACACATTTTCCATAGAAATGATGGTATGTAGTGGGTTAGGTTCTATAGCACCATCAAAACGGTAGTTCATTCAAATGGTGTTTTAAAGGGTAGTCTGGGAGACTGTTCTTTACAAGGAGGAAATCGGTGGGAGGGAATATGTCTTCCAAATACCAAATCATAAACTTGGAAACAGACTTTTGGAACATAACTTACTTGTGAGTTGGGTTCTGCTACTATTTTGTTTAAAGTAGAGGACTTGGAATTTTGGAACCACACCCTCGATTCTGTCAATTCATTCTTATAAACAAGTCCTCAACACGGGCTGTTACCTCTGTTAGACTTAGGGCATCCTCACATCCAAGTTTCTAATTCTTTTCTGGAAACATTTGAAGAAAAAATTTTGAAGATTCTTATAAGATCATCTATTGACAATTAATTATTACTGTTTTTGGTCGGGGAAAACCAATCTGAAAAAAAGAGAAGAGCGGAGGAAGAAAGGGAAACCAGTTAATCTTGGTGTTTCTAGTAATGCTGGGCACTACCTTGGACTCCGCTGTCTACTTTGTTTCTAGGTGTGAGAGGACTTACCAGCAGCACCATGAAGCCATGAAAGCCCAAATACGTGAAAGCCTGTTAGCAAAGCATGCTTTGGAGAAGCAGCAGCTCTTTGAGGTTTACGAGGGCACTTGCTTACAACTTAGGTGAGAATGAAAGAGTTTCCCTGTCCCCGAAGCTGTACACAACATTCCATAGTTTAGAGGAAAATTTTGCTGCAGCCCTTGTGTTTTTTTGTGATCATTTAGTTGCTGGTTTTGTGTATCCAAGGTCTGAATTAGATAAGATGAATAAGGAGGTGGCTGCTGTGCAGGAATGTTACCTGGAAGTGTGCAGAGAGAAGGATAATCTTGAATCGACTCTCAGGAAGACCATCGAAAATGAGCAACAGGCTCAGGAGAAGAAGGTACAGTATGAGTTCATGTTGTGTTGATTTTACTTTCATTTCTCCGGCCTCATTATTGTCATTGAAACCAATACACTGTTCTCTTGGGCGATGGGGAAGGGATATGTAGAAATCTCTTTACTTTTGGCTGTATCACACTAATATAGCTCATAAAATACAGTAAAGTATTGAGATGATTATTAAAACCTTAGTAGAAAGTGGCCTACATATGGGAGAAAATCCTTGTAGATTTTTTCTAAGAGGCAAAAGTAGTTCTAAAAATAAGCAAGAGCGGACCCAAGTCACTTTGAGTCTGGAACCCAGGGACCTCATTTTTCATTTGCTTGTTGGCTGCTCAGGCAACCCCAAGTTGTCCTGTGAGCACTGTACAAGGTATTCCTTCAGAGATGTTTCCTCTGACCTATTTCTCTATCAGTACCTAAGCGTCAGTTCATTCTTCCGGGGAGAAGGGTGGTGTTTGAACTTGGGTCTCATGACCAGGAAGGTGGTGATATGGAGGCTGTGGAGAGGAAGGTCACAGTGTTAGCGTGACCTCTTGCAGGGAAGCTCTTATTTGTTAGGGAAATTGGAGGGGCTACAGTATACTCTACTCCTGTCTGAATCTTCCAAGTTGCTGTTGGTGAGTGTCCAGGAGTAAAATCACATATGAACAGCTGCCCTCCTCTTTTCTCCCCTGTTCGGCTGGAGCCTCTTCCAGATACACATCTGATCCTCCCTTCTACTTTGGACTAGCCTACAGACCACATTTGGAAAGCCACCTGCATCAAGATTAGAAAATATTTTTAAAGGCTTGAGTAAATGTTCTATACAGGTTTCTGAGTAAGTTACATGAAAACGAGCTATTGTTCCTATAGACTTGAAAAGAATAGTGAAGAGCAGGTGAGGAATTCGGTTCATTTAATATTTTGATTATTTTTGAATAGATTAATATGGTAAAAAACAAACAAACAAAAAAACATGCCATAGTATACATATCACGTAGTGGAAAAAGAGCTTCAAAAGGGAGCTGTTTTAGTTAGTGCTGGCAGTATGTAGAAGGAATCTTAAATTACGTAGAAATTAAGGACTTAGCTTTCAGTAATGTTTTAAAAATTCAAATAAGGAGAAAATCTCTAGTGTGATTCTTTTCCTTTTTAAAAAAATATATAAATTGGCAAGAACATAAGAGCAATTCAAAGATGTCATTCTTTTCAGAAATATATTTCTGCTACTTTTAAAAGAATCAGTTTGGCTGTAAAACTGGATCTCTTATAATCAACCAGTTGTAATTAACAGCTGCTACTGACTGATATTTTGGCTCATGAGTGCTTGTGCACTGGGACAAGAAGGAAAGTCAAAACTGCCAAGTGGCTTCCAAAAACACAGGTTAATTTTTTTTTAATTTAAAAATTGCTATTCAGTAAAATCGTCTCTTTTTTTTCATTTGATGTACAATTCTGTAAATTTTTAACGCATGTATAGATTGATCAGTTAAACTCACCCCTCATTTAAAAGGCCAGTATGCTTAATGCATGAGGAGTTTAATTCCTTCCTTCTCTGGGAATTCTTTAGTCTTTTATTTAGATTTATATAAGCCCTTTATAAGGCTTAGTAGTCTTTATAAGCCACTCAGAACAGAGCTTTAAATTTAAGAAACTTTAATCTTTTCATATCTTCCAGAAGTGGGTAAAGATATACCAATCTATTTCTCTATGATATATTTTACACTTACTCAATTGAAGAATCTTATTAAACTCTGGAGCAAACTTGGGAATTTTGGGGTAGCCTTTCTCTGCAGGACATAAGCCATTTTCCCTGCGCTGACCTTCAGCTCAGAAACATAGTCTGCACGTAGAATTTATAAGACAGGTAATACCAAGAATCCAAGGTTGCATTTTCTGGTTTCATATGTGCTCTTTCTAGATACCTGATGGGTCCCCTGATGGGTGGGGTGTAAACCTAAATTTCAGTTTTACTTTTTAAAAAGATTATTTGGTCTTCTGGGAATGTATTTATTACATTAGATGCTTTTTCTTTCAATATAGCCATCCATAAATTTTTTTACCCGATTATTTGAATTGTAAATAGGTCTTTACAAGCCACCTTTTCAACAGATTGAGTTAGCGTTTAAAGAGATCATTTGTCTCTGTTGCTGTTCTCTATTACATGCATATAACCATTATTTTATAAATTTGACTTGGAGAGTATTAGTGTTGAGATATTTACTTAAATTTTGTTTAAAGAGACATCTATGGAAGAAAAGAGAAGAATATGTAAGCAAACTGCAGGTGGACCTTGAAGAAAAGTACCAAGATACCCTTATGATGGAAAAAAAATGGCTGAAAGAACAAGAAACTGATATTAAACAGCAGGTTGAAAATAAAATGATGTTAGCCAAAGCACACTGTGATAAGGAACAAAAAGAGGTGTGGGTTAATATTTCTTTCTAGTCACCATTTTTAAAAACGTAGTATTAGCAGCTTACCCACACCAATTTTATTTTTAAAAATTTCCCCTTCTTGATTCTTCAACCCAATTCAGGATATAATGGGTTTTTAGGGTACATTTTTGATCATTTAAATAGAAACCATGACTTAATTTCATATTGTGAAATGATTCTGATAACTCTAGACCAATCTATAATTAAAAATAAATAACCCATATTACAGATTAGAAGAAAGAAGTAATGATTGGGTAGGTGCAGAAGCACAAAGATTATCTTATTACCCTAAGTAGCAAATGAGATTAGGAAATGCTAATAGTTTCCCAGATCATTAAGAACCAAATTATGATCTTAAAAACTGAGGTGGAAGTGAAATACATTCTTTCTATTTATTTATTTATTTATTTATTTATTTGAATTTTAATTACTTTCAAGTATACAATACATTGGTCAGACACCTATATAGTTAGTTAAAATGATCCCCCCAATTGCTCCCTCCCTCCCCTGACCCTCCACCTAGCCAATGTATTAATGCTAATTGTAATCCTTATGCCGTGCTTCCCATCCCTGTGACCATCTATCAGCTACTAATCTTACTTCTTTAACCCTTCACCCCATTCTCCCAGCCCTCCAAACCCCTCTCCCCTCTGT
>NW_006442109.1:22426156-22436666 GCF_000325575.1 Pteropus alecto
TTATTAGTGTGGATTTGTGAAGTAGGTGTCCAGTGGCACAGTCCTGAGGGGTGTTCAGCTGTAGGCCAAATTTAGCCCAAGCCTCTACCCCTCTGGGGCCACCGGTGAATATTCAGCCAGCAATCCACAGATGCTGTGCTTATAGTTGCCTCAAAAGGCCACACCAGAAACCATGGCCAGCTGCCTCCACCAGTGTGAGCCTCAACACGGAGCACCTGACTCGCTGAGAATACACCTGGATGTGGCTTGAGTGGGGCCCAAGTTGGATGAGGTGGGGGTTCTAGGAATCCTCTGGGCAGAGCGACCTTTGTTATTCAGTTTGATGATGTCACGGCAATGGCAGCACTGTGTCCAAGCACTGGGAGGGGGGAAGGCTCAACAAAGAGCAATGGATACCGCAGTCACTTCTGTACAGAGCCAGTCTCTCCTCTGCCCTCTCTCTGACAGTGTCTCCCTGTAAGTCCCTGGTGCCCTCTGTGTGCAGCGACTCGGCACTCGTGCTCAGAGTGAGCAGGTCCGTCACCATGAAAATCCACTGTGGACGTGGCCCTTTTAAGAGGTGTCTGCCACTGCCACTGCCACTGCCACAGCCTCCGCCTCACTCGGCTGCTCGGGACAGGGCAGCCCTGTGTCCTCGCCTCGTCCTACCTTCTGCTGTTACAGGGTGCTTTCTTAGATTTCTCCGTAGTTGCATGGCTTGTTCATCTAGATCCCAGGCGATTTTTCTTTGCTGCTGCCCCTTGTTTCTATCACAACTTTGATTTGGTTGCCAGAAGAATGAACAGCACAGCCTCTGCCTCACTCGGCTGCTCGGGACAGGGCAACCCTGTGTCCTCGCCTTGTCCTATCTTCTGCTGTTACAGGGTGCTTTCTTAGATTTCTCCGTAGTTGTATGGCTTGTTCATCTAGATCTCAGGCGATTTTTCTTTGCTGCTGCCCCTTGTTTCTATCACAACTTTGATTTGGTTGCCAGAAGAATGAACAGAGCCTCTATCATCTATGCCATTTTTTTCTCTCTCCTGATACATTCTTAAACTTATTTAAACTTATGTTCTCCTATCCACAAAATTGTTATTAATAGGGGTTGGAAATACCTCAAGATGGAAAAATAAAACACTGTCTTATCTTTTGGTCTCCCTATTCCTCATTCCCCACCCCTCCCCCAAATAGCATTTCATTAATCTAGTGCTGGCATCTGAAATTCTTTCTACTAGTCATTTTTTTAATGTAAAAAATATATTCTGGAATATTTGTATGTATATATTTCCTGACCTTACACAAAATATTTGAATCTGAATAGCACAAAACAAATCCTCTATTTTTACATTGTTGCTAATTATCTTTTAGTTGGATTTGCTAATCAATTATTTACCAAGGGGATGAGATAGACAGCTATTGTTTTTGTAAGTATGTCAAGAAAGCATAAACTGCTACACAAGATGGCCACTTCAAGTGACGCAATATAGCCAGGGGCTCTGGTAGCCAGGAGGTGAGAAACAGGAAAGGGAAGAGCAGATTTCACTATTTCACAGTTTTGCCTAAGACTGATTGTTTGGATCCATCCCACTACACTGTTGAAAGTGGAAAGAATCATAAGATGGAAGAACATCCCCTTCTTGAATGCAGACTACTCAGTAGAATTTAATGTCATAACAAACAGGATTCTAATGTGTTCAAGTGAGTAAAATTAGATTCGTTAATTAGACTTACTGAATGCCTGCTTGGTAGAAAGCTTTGTGTTGATGGAAAAACACATATTAATAGCAAAAGTTTTCTTTTCCTTTTTTCTTCCTCTGTCCTTCTCCCTCTCTCTCTGAAATCATGCCATCTTTGTAGTGGCATTGTCAAAACTTCTGGAAGGTTGCATCTTGAGAGAAAGAAAGCCTGACTTTACACAACATGTTTAAATCTTCTATGTGATCGGTCTCATAGAGAAGATCGAAGAGTATCTTTCACAATTTACTTCAGAATATATTTTTATTGACTAAATTTCTAAACCTCGTGTAATTACTATAACCATGTCTAGATGGTTTTCAAATACAGCTGTGGTTGCTTTTTTTGGCTAGCTATTCTAGTTTCTACTAATAATTATTTGATTATTTTTTCTTTCATGTGATTTTTCTTCTGAAAACAGATGAAACAAGAACTTATTCAACAGCTTGAAAAGGAGTGGCAGTCGAAGCTGGATCAAACTATAAAGGCAATGAAAAAGAAGACCTCAGATTGTTACAGCCAAACTGACCAAGTAACCACCATTGATGTTATTTCCAAGAAGGAGATGGCAATCATAATAGAAGAGCAGAAGCGCAAGATCCAGCAAGATTTGGAGCAAGAGAAAGAAATTGCTATCAAGGGGGGCTTGAAGAAACTCGAGGTCGAATTGGAACTCAGATATTGTGAAAACATTGCCAAACAGGTAATGAGCAGCTTTATTTTAGTGAAATTATTGGTACTGATTGTCTGTTAATGAAAGCCTATAAAATGCTTCTGTTGAACTTGTTCATAACTTTATACTTTAAAATTTTTGTGCGTTCCAGGGTAGAGAACTTCTTATGTAGTTCCTAAGATTTTCATTATATTTCTGTCACAAAGCTATGCCTCTCCGTTTTTCTATGTCTTCTTTCAGTTTACACAATGTTTGCTCCTCAGAGGTCAGTCTAGGCATTCAGATGCCTAAGGTTAATAATGGCGGTTTTATAGCTCAATGAAGCACAATTTAATTATGAATTTTTCATATCTAACTTTATAGAAAATACTCCACTGAGATATAGATAAGCAAACTTAAAATGAATAAAATACTCTACAGTATTTGCATTGAGGCTTGCAGAGTTGAATCTTCAGGCGTACCCCTTAAGTGGGACTTTGTCTTTTAATCCAATTTTTTTGCCCAAAATCAGTGCCATTGCCTCCCCTTGGAAGCAATCAAAAAGCTATCTCACTTTTAACTGGGGCTTGTTACTTGATTTCCAAGAAATGTCATACTGAGAAAAATATAGCTCTTTGTTAACAGAATAAAGGAGAGCTATTATTTGTTTTATCTATATTATCAATTACAGTGATTCTTGAACTCTTCGGTTTCAGGTTACCTTTACACTTTAAAAAATCGAAGATTCTAAAGAGCTTTTGTTTGTGTGGATTATATTTATTTACTGTATTGGAATATAAATCTAAGAAATTTTTATTTTTTATTTTTATTTTTTTTTGTTAGGTGAAGTAACCCTTGGTTGACCCCATAGATTGCAAGGACCTTGTCAGCTTACAATCCCTTATTTTTTATGCCTACAGCACCTGGGCTTCCTAGGCGGTCTCCCATCCAAGTACTAACCAGGCCCAACTGTGCATAGCTTCCAAGATCAGACGGAATCAGGCTTGTTCAGGGTGGCATGGCTGTATACCAATCTAAGAAATTTTTAAAAAACAAGAATGCTCTAGCACACATTGCTGTCAGAGCAGTGATACCATCACTTAGCGTGTCACCTCCGGAGAACTGTACTGTTTATGCATGAGAGAATGGGAATAAAAAAGATAATGCCTGAATATTATTTTGAAAATAGTTTTGACTCCACAGATCATCCCATAGGGCTTCTAGTCCTCAGAAGTCCCTAGAACCTTGATATAATATTATTTATTGTGTATTTGTTATTTAGAACTATTACTTACTAAAAGACTTAAGATTATAACCTAAAGTAACAAAAAAATATACTCAGCTTTTGAAAATACTTGAAATTCTGCTTATTTGTTAAATTGTTCTACATGATTTTACAGGGCATCCTTAAGGTCTGGAAACATAGGCAAATATCTAATGGTATCAAAGATGTCTTCCATCAGTTAAAAAAATAAATTTCTGAAATGTTTACTGTAAGATTTGAACAGAGTTAAGAAAAGGTTCTATAAACAAACACATGTTTAAGGATTCTATTTTGGTATTTATAAAATTATAGATCTTGTGAAGAAAATCAAATAGCATGATTTTGTAGAAAGGAAATATTCATAGTAACTTTTTAAAGAATATAAATTTCTATAGGAGTTTTATCTTTTTACCATATTTTTCAACTCCCTGGAATTTCCCTGTAAATGTATTTAGCATTTTAGTGAGAAATACAGCTGCTTGTAACAACTCTGCTTTTGTGTGTCTGTATGGATATATGTATGTGCATATCTGTGTATATTTCAAAAAAAGAGAATAAGGAAGGATTAATAAATGATCTTGTGGAAGCTTGTAACAGATTTACAACCAGATTACCTTCATAGTTCATCAAGTCTTAAATTTTTGCCTGAATTGATATATCACCCCCATTCGTTAGTCACAAACTCATTCTTGACAGCAGGAAAATTTGCCAGGTATAAGGCTCTAAACATTATTGGCACTTTTGTGCATGCATGTGTGTGAATGCGTGTGTGTATATGTGGGATATGAGGACAGTGGAGGTGGCAGGCATACTGATTGCACAGCAGCTGGTGCCAAGCAGCCCTCCTGCATGCCTTGTCCTTTTCTCCAAGATAAATGGGGAAATAGCAATTGGTGCTTTGTATAAAGCTTTGTAAAATAGTACTGGCTGTCAAACATTTATGCATTCCCACTTCCTGTTGTGGCATTTGCATGGGACAGTATGAGAAGTTTATAACAGAAAGATTAGAATCTATCATTTGAGATAAGGTGGGGTGCTTGAAATCAGTTATAATTAATGTAGTATAGTGCAACGTAAAATACACATGATTGCTATATAATTGCTATTTGCAAAATCTTTTGAAATTTTATACTTCACTTTTCTTCTTTCTTTTGCAATATCTTATAGGTAGAAACAGCTGTGCAAAATGCTCGTCATCGATGGCTGGAAGAACTGCCTGAGCTTGCAGAGTATAAAGCACGCGTAAGATCGGAACAAGAAAAGTGGGAAGAACAACAAGAGATCTTTATGGCCCAACGAGTAAGAATTTTCCTGGAAAGAAGCTTCAGGAAGGCCTCTCTCCTGACGCCTTCTCTCATCTCAGTCCTGAGAATTGTTGCCTGCTCAGTGTTGTTGAAGGATTAAATATGCTAATGCGTGTTAAATATTAGGTCAGGACCTGGCTAATGGTAGCCATTCTCATCATTGTCAAGTTGTTCAGGAAGAAAGAATGCATTTTAGGGTCTTGAATCTCTCATAATGAGGAAGATAACCTTAACTGAAAGTAAATTCCATTCTGTTTTGCTATATCTTTAGGAGAAATTGAGAGCAGGTGTTTGTTTATTATTAGCTATACAATATCGTTTCACATGCCTAAAGATTGTTTTTTGTACTGTGTCAGAAGTCTTGGAACAGTCTCCTTGGTAAATAGTCAACTTTTCTTTTCAGAGATGTCATGTTCCCTGACTAGAAACATCAGATACAATTATTTGTATTCTTTTAACTTTACCTCCTAGTATAAATTAATTCTAATCAAAATGCCAGCATACTGAACATAGTTTTGAAATTCGACACAATCATTCTCAGATTTATTTGGAAAACTGAAAGACTAAAGATTTTTTTAATATTCTAGGAAAGAAGTAGTAGTTCAGCCCTAACAGAATATATTGGAAAGCAACAATTCAGACAGTGTTGAGTCACAAATAGAATTCTTTTTCGTTCAGTAAAATACCGACTTTAGAGTTAAGCCCAACTCTGAATAAAAACTTAATAAATTGTTTCAAAACATCTGAATGACAAATAGTATTATAATAAATAGCCTTATGATAGCCGGATAACACTTTGGAAAAATTAATTTTAAATTAATTTTAATTTTAAATTAATCCACAACCCGAATTACAATAAAATCTAGGTTGATTAAGTTATTACTTTTTTTAAATGAAATTGAATATTTCAGATCTATATCATAACAAATTTTGATGTAACAGACACAGTAACAAAGATAAAGTAATAGGATAAAATATGTACAAACATTTAAAACTTTTGTAATAAAAAATAACAAAAGATAATAAAAATAAGGAAAATAAATTAGTCAAACATGAGAAACACTAATACTAACATGACAAGGAAAACAAGAATCTATGAATAAATAATAAGTGTGCCAAGGATATGAACAAGTAATTTTCATGAGAAATCCAAATAGCAAAAAACCAATGGAAGAATGTTCATACCTACCAGATTGGAGACATGAAAACTAGAACAAACTTAAGATGCCATTTTAAGTCATATTTATAAATCCTCTCTAACTTGTAGTACATAAGATATAATAGATTGCAATGTCAGGCGTACACCACTCTTCCAATGTCACAATCATTTTAGAAAATAATGTGTATAACACATTGCAAACAATTCATATGTTGTATCATAAGCTTATTTCACAAATTACTTAAGGAAATAATTCAACATAAATTTCATAATATTTTTCTTAAGTTATGTAGCAGTACCTGGGTGTTTATTATATTATTCTCTATACTTTTTAGTATGTTGAAGTATTTCAAAAGGAAATTTAAGAAGGAGAGAGAGGAAACAATATGATGGTGTGCATGTGTATCTCAGAGCTCGGAAGTCAAGAGGAATAATAAAGTTGGGTAGAATATAGAAAATAAAATAGGCAAGAGATCTTTCCTTAAGAACATGGAAGATCTGAGTGTATGTAAATGCAGAAATAGAAATGAGAAGACAGTGTTTTGCTTCTGAAACTTTAGCTGGCAAGAAAAATCACTTGAATAGTTTGTTAAAGCAGATTCATGGGCTTTACTCCAAGCGATTCTGTGTTGGTGGTTCTGGAGTGAGTCCTGAGAATTTGCATTTCTAACAGGCTCCCAGGCGATATGACACTACTGGTCTTTGGACCACGTGTGGGTGGGAGTAGCACTATTCTAGATAATTATTCAGCCACAAAACATAATGCTAACATGTTGCACACCCATCCTCAAAGCAACGGAGGTGGGCAAGGACCAGTTACACAGCATTGTCTGCAGAGTTCAAGCAGAATTAGAATGATCATCAAGATCTGTGGAAATTTAAAGCCAATATGCAGAGTCCAGAAGTAGTCAAATTAGTTCCATGGTTTCCAAACTTTGCTGCACATTGGAAAAACTTGGATCTTTTTTAAAAACACTGTTGCCTGGCTCCTACTCCCAGGCTTTACGTTTTAATTGGTATGGGATGTGCCTGGGCATCAGGATTTTTAAATGCTCCTCAGGTGATTCTAATGTGCAATGATGTCGGGAACCACTGAGTCCATCGATGCTGTCAAATTCTCCTTGTAAAACTTCATGTGAGAGGGTGTGCCCTTTGGGCGAGATCGGGCCGGCCATCCAAATTCCAGGGGATCCACCACCCCTATCCAAGTCACCTGGTAATGAAGTCTAGGCATCCATTGCGACACGACCTGTTTTCTCTAAAAACATTCTTTACACATGTTTCATATCACTACTGGATTATTCTGTTAGTAACAAAAGAATTTTACTGTAAATTCCTTTGGAAAGCTCATCTTAGTGGATTTCTTTAGTAAATTAAAATACAATTACTTCAAAATTTGTCATGTGCAACTGTTCAAGAACACATACTATTGAATAAAGTTATATAATGTGTGTTTATAAGTCTATATAGGTGAAGATGTTTCCTCTAATTATATATTAGCAGAAAATTTAGGAAGCAGATACCCGATTTCATCATTCAGAGTGTATGTACAGTATTGATTAATAGCAGCCACCCCTGCCTAGGGCAAGCCTTTATTGATTAATAGCAGCCACCCCTGCCTAGGGCAAGCCTTTGGGGAAACCTAGTTCTTCTTTTAACACTGTTGTATTCTTATGACTTCTTTGGATTCAGTTGGGGAATATTAGAAGTAAAAGAGACTCAAGGTCATTATCCAATCTGCTCATTATATAGATGAAGACGTTAAATGCTAAAGAGATTGATTTTTCCAAGGCGAAGAAAGCAATAATAACTGCATAACATTATTGAGTCCTTATTGTCTGCCAGACTCTGGGCTAAGTGCTTTAAGTGAGTTATCTCCTTTTGTCATTCGATCCTAAAATAACTATCAGATAGGCATTGTAATTATCCCCATTTTCTAGATGAGGAAACTGAGGCTCAAAGAAGTTTAGGGCTGAGCCTGAGGTCCCATGGCTGTTAATTCCAGCAGTTTGTCTCTAGAGGCCACTCTGTTGAACACCATACTATACTTGGCTGCCTCTGCAATCAATGGCAGGATTAGAGCTGGAGCCTAGGCTTTTTGACTCTCTATTACTTTTTGGTTATGTACTTTATTTTCTGTAATCTACTTACTCTGTTCTGTCATAAAAGAAAGTTAGATTTTTTTTAAAAGGGGACTTTTTCTGTTTGCTATTGTCATTTAATGACTTGTTTAACCACTAGAATTGTATTAAAATATAATTATGTTTGTCAGCTTATAATTATGCATGTATATGTTATATTCCTAAATAATAGTAAGGTTTCCTTATGAGGCTGCTTTTGGTTCATGTAAAAGATACTTAATTTGTTGGGAGCATTGATAAAATTTGAGACTGCATCTATGTAAAAAAATAATATGGATTTTTTTCAAAAATTAGTTTTGGATAATTATGTAATTACGTATATGTATTTTTGGTAAATTTTAACTTCTAGTTCATGAGGAAACTGATATTTTGTTTTTTAAATAACAGAAGACCTATATTATTAGGTGATTTAAAATGAAGGAAAAGATCTTTTAGTGTAAGAATATTTTAAGAATGTCTTTTCTGAATTCACTCTTCCTCCTTAATTTCGATCGTAAATCTCTTAAGTTCAGAAGTTAACCCAAATAGTTACTTTAGTTTAATTTTTTTTAATGAGGAGAATTTTAAAGACTTAAATGTATATTGTTTTGTCCTTTAGATATCATTCGCTGTTTCTGAAGCTAAAGAGAAATGGAAAAGTGAGCTTGAAAATACAAAGAAAAATATAATACCTGCAAAGGAATTGGAAGAGAAGATTCATTCTCTTCAGAGAGAGCTAGAATTAAAGAATGAGGAAGTCCCTGTGGTTGTCAGGGCTGAGTTGGCTAAGGCCCGGAGTGAATGGAACAAAGAAAAGCAAGAAGAAATCCACAGAATTCAAGAACAAAATGAGCAAGATTACCGGCAATTTTTAGATGATCATCGAAATAAAATTAATGAGGTGCTTGCGGCAGCTAAAGAAGACTTTGTGAAACAAAAAACTGAACTGCTTCTTCAGAAGGAGGCAGAATTACAAACATGTCTAGACCAGAGTCGCAGAGAGTGGACTATGCAGGAAGCCAGGCGGATCCAACTGGAAATCTATCAGTATGAGGAAGACATTCTAACTGTACTTGAATTTCTCTTAAAGGATACCCAAAAGGAGGATGTCAGTGGTTCAGAGAACAAGCAACTTTCGGAGCTTGTGTCAACTTGTTCTTCAAAATGGGTGTCTGTGGAATATTTTGAAAAACTAAAGGCCTGCATTCAGAATGCATTTCAAGATATCCTCTCACTACTTATAGAAAATGCCGACCCAAAATGGAAAAAGGTATGTTTCTGAGAAGTGAAAAGAGCTATTGAACATCAAGGATGATTGCAGAAGTTGCATATGGTATTTTTTCCTTTCTTCACTTTACAGTTTAATAGATGTAAGACTTGTGTTTTTACCAGTGGTTTAAAAAACATTTAGTAGCAAATCCAAAGGATTGCCTTTTTTTTTTTTTTTTTTTTGCCAAGAATACTTTTTCTTCATAGTGCCATAAATATGAGGTAGACCTTTTATCCTCTAGACATCTTTTTCCTAATAAAAAAAAATATGCTATTCTTTGTAAGGGCCTGAGATTTCAGAAACTGAATAACTCTCATTCCCATTCTCATGACCACTTCAAGAAATATGCATCATATTAAACTAGGGGTTCTTAAGAGCTTCTAAACACTTTGGAAACCTATTTCTTACCCTCAAGGAATTTATATCTCATGTAGGCAAAAAATGCCAATGAAGTACAAAGAATTTTGATGTAGAAACACACAGAAGTATGGCTCACTCACACAAAACTCTGAAGCTCAGTTTTGTCAGTGTACTATCTGTGTGCATGTTTCATGAATTAGTTGTATTCTTTTAGTTGTATTAGTACTCCATGACACCAGCTTTTAGTTTGTGTGGAAGGGCTGATAAAACCAAAGTCTTACTCCCTTATGATTAAAGAAACTAGGTACACATGAAAAGTCCAGACTATTTTAGTCATTGTGATCAGCCGATTTCAACATCTGGAATTAGAGGTAGGAAAACAATGCTCATATTGTAAGGTCTGATCGGAGGCTTGAGACAGGAGTTAAGGTTCATTAAGATGTTGTGATTCAAGATTTTCAAGGCTGATGTTGGGCAATTGGTATTAATATCTACTGGAAAGAGTTACAAGCTAGGAAAAAAACCTGGGATTAGTCCCACACTTGGAGATAACTAACTTACTAACTTGGGTAATCGTATAGTTGCTCATTGGAAAAAGTACAAATCCTGGGCCTATCTCATTCTTTTGGTTTGGGTAGGATACACGTGACGGAGCTTGACTTGGCCTT
>NW_006442109.1:22436712-22442607 GCF_000325575.1 Pteropus alecto
ACTCCAATTGATATTTTTATTCTCGATTTCACAACGATGTGACTACTTAGTAATTGCTTTCAGTTTAGGAATAACTGGGCGAGATAACTTCCATGAATACTGTTTAGAATACTTTATTGATAATTATTGGGGAAAAATAGATAATTGAAATAAGAATTATCTATAGCAAGTTTTAAGGATGAGAAGTGATGGAAAAATCATTTTAGGCTTTCAAGTTCGCTTTTCTGCAAAGATAGTCTCTGCTATAAAAATCAAGAAAACACAACACCTTTTCCCTGCAATTAATATATAATCAACCCCAGGTCTTTTTATAGGCTTTATAATTATGTAAACAGTATACAATTATTTGTATGCATTAATATGGCTCACATGTCTTTGGAGACCAAATCACGTAATTTGGCTAGAACTTATAGACATTTGTGGTTTTTATTGGGTGGGATCAGATTCCATTCCTGAGAAAAGGGTGGCTTTGAAATGCCTACTCTGGCATTTGTCCTGGAGTAATACTTGACTTTTGCCATTTTAGAGTTAACTCAGTTCAGAACCTTGAAGTAAAGCAATGATTATAAATTTGCAATATAGGTGTCATAAATGTGAAGGGCTATGCTTTATAATTTATTAAATTTAGTTTTTAGAACTGTTTATAAAAATTGAAAGAGGAAAAAATCATCAGTATTTATAAAACAAGTCCTCATTAAAATAACTTAAATGATCAAAAGGTTTTAAAATGGAAAGGATGTAATGAATTAAAAATGAAGTTTCCAAGGGAATGAATGCCTTGTCAAAATAAATAAATACAGCCGTTCATAATAGCTAAAAGAGAAATATCAATAAAAATAAAAATTTCAAACCTAAGGATGGCTTCTATCTTACCATGAAAGTCAAGTTAATGCTAAGACAGAAGGTTGCTGCTTTCCATCTTAGCTTTCCCAGTTTTGAGTAGCAACTGGAAACACTGACTACCTTTGGTTTAGTGTTTATTACTCCTTTTGTTTTCAACTGCATCTATATCCTCTTGCATGCTCGGAGTCCCCCTTTTCTCTGTAACTCTGATCTCTGCTTCTGTTGGGCATCATAGGTAGGTTTCCTGAGGGTCAGTTAAATGAGTTTCTTATAGTCAAAAATCTAGAATCAAGCATAAAAATGTGTCTGAAGTCATCAAACAAGACTCTGTCTTAAAATCATCCTTTGGGATTTAGCAGTTGTCCAGAACCTAAAAATATCACCTTAACTGAATATCTCACTATTAACCAGTTTAGTGGCTGCACTGTCTGTAACAAGGACTGTTCAATACCTGTTAGTGAAGATATGGTCTTGTGCAAGATGTTTAACTTAGGTGAGCCTCAGTTTCTCTCTTTAACATTGGCACTCAACTGTCCTTCCTTTCAAAATGACACTGTATATTAAAGTATTTAGAAACACATAGCTTACTATGTAAGTTAAAATTTTGTGTACTGTTGTTACTTTCATTTCATGGAAGGCAAAAGGTTGGTATTACAGTTTCTAATGAATCTGACCCCTGCTGCAGTGGATTTTCAAGAACAATTCTGATTTCGCGTAGTCCATTCTGTGGTTTGGTCACAATAAATCATTAAAGTTTCTTAAATTCATATGTATCTGATGTCTGTCCTATAGCTGGCCCATGAGTTCTCTGTCAGATAATGTTTTAATTTGGTAAATTTTGTCATAAGAGACCATCCAGTTCATAGTAATGACAGTATTCACATAACACCATAAGAAAAATATTGTTGATAGTTCAGGCAAGATTTTTTTCAGGCAGCGTGTATTTTTTTATTTTTAATATAAGCATTTTAAATAGAGAATTGTGTAAAGATTTTTACTACGCATTAATTATGAAAATAATCTATTTCAGAGAAATATGGCGAAGATCTCTAAGGATTCTGCCTCAGGGGTCACTGGCAGAGGAGACCCTGGAGTCCTGGCCATCCTTCCTGCACCCACTTCTGGACACCACGCTCAGCCCTTGACCTTGCAAGAAACAGAAACAAAAGCTGGTAACGGGATTTTATTCCTACTGGTTTTTGTAACATCCATAATCATAGTTCTGGAGGGTTGCTTTGGGCATAAAAGGAGATTAAAAAAAATGTGTATAGTTTTTGAGTGAACAATTGTGTACTGTTATTTCTACTCAGTGTGTGTCCTCCCTCTAGATTTCATTTTGCATTTAGAAGACAGGGTTGCTTTAGGCCCTCTTAATTCTGTCTTTTCATAGTCTTCCCTCCATTCACAAGTGATTTTTATTAGAAGGAGAATAATGAGAATTTTAACAGAGCAGTCATGTTTTTTGTTTGTTTTTTATCTTTTTTAGTCATGTTTTTAATACCTGGCTTTATCGAGAAATCAAGGGTTTCACAGAAGAGAATTGCCAAATACCTGAGACCTTTTTATTCAAATTACTGAAGTTAATTCAACTGTTTTTAATGGAAATCTTTCTGAAGTGTATTAGGTGTGAGGTAGGGACAGTGTCTTTATCTCTTCTTCCCTGACACATGGCAGAGTGAATGACACATAGTTTATGTTTCTTGAATATTTGATGAACTAATAGTCTAATGTTTCCCTAGTGACCTAGAGTTGTCATTACGAAAAAGAAACAGTGTGCTGTACTATAGCCCTTGAGGTATTCAGAGCTCACCGAGAAACATAGGGCTTATATTGCCTGTTTACTGAGATTGTTGAGCTAGGTAAGAGTTGACATATCCTTTATTAGTTCCCATCCTTTTTAGGATATTGACCCCTGGCAGCCCTCCCTGCCCTTCACCCCCTCTCCCCCCCACAAACACATTCTTTCTGTTTGTAATCTGGGAAAGAACTAAGAACTACAAGAGCAAATCATATGTACTAAGCCAATAACCTTAGTTTTCACACATTTCTAACTCAGTTGACAGTAATTTTTTTTTATCATTCATAGACCCTTTCCCTTCTAGATTCTAGATGGTTGAGAGTATCTTATTGCTAATTAGATGTATGGTAATACTACCATAATTTGTACCTTGCTTCTTACTTTTTAAATGCCATTTTGTGTCTGCTGTTAAATTTGGAATAGCCTGAGAATTATATTTTGTGAAATGGGTAGTTTTCGATATTATTTGACTTTGGGAAGTCTGGTCAATATGAAAAAAATTAGTTTTGACCTAAGACAAATCATATGATAAAAGGATTTATTTTTCTTTCTTTAGTCTCTAAAAACAAACACATTATCAAATTCATTAGAAAGGATTAAATAATCTAAAACATGTAGTAAGTTATAAAGACCTTTACAATCCTACCACAAGAAGAATGCCACTGTTGACTGGTTATATTTTGATATCTCATCATTTTAAAAAGTATTTTAAACATTAATTATGAAATACTTCACACATGTAACAAGTATATGTAATGCACATGTAAGTTCTGAAGGTTCTAACAACCAGGGACACATTATTTTACTTAAGAAATAGAACATCACCGATGCTGTTAAAGACCACTGTGTGTTTCACCACAGTTTCATCCCTATTACTTCTCTACAACCTGAGGTAACAAATATTCTCATTTTTAAAAAATTATTCTCTTGCTTTTCTTTGTTTTGCTCAAGTATAGATATCCTCAAAAGCTGTTGCTTTATTTCGTTTGTATTTTAACATTGTAAAAATGGTTTAATACTTGTTATAGTCTGTAACTTGCTTTTTCCACTTAATATCAAGCTTCTAAGATTTGTCATTGCTGACACATGTAGCTCTAGTTCATGCATTTTCATTGCTGTATAGTATTCCATTATATGAATATGCTATAAATTATTCTTTTGTAAAGGACATTTGCCTGGTTGTTAGTTTTACAACAGTATCTTAAATTAAAAATATAAATTCAATGTGTGAAACCTAGGTGATGCTTCATTAATCTTTTAACATGAGTAGAACTATTTAAATGAAACTAAAAAGTCAGGAAAGAACTACGAACAATTTTGCTGGACCAGTGATTTTTGCATCAACATATTGGGTGTTGGCCTCTGAGCCTGTGCCAATTTGTATTCCTACTTTATTATATCAGTTATATTAATAGTAATAATCTACTTTTTTGTATCATTTTTATATATTATTTAAATATTATTAATCCTGTAGATTACTAATGGCAATAGGTATTATTTATTGTATATGTGCTCTATGCCAGGTACTGTGCCAAACAATTTTTATACATTTAGACCTCCTGACAGTTTAAAATAGTTTTTTCATTTGGAGATAATTTAAAACTTACAGAAAAGTTGCAAAAATAAAAATAGTTGCAAAGATCACTCACATCCCCTTTACCTAGATAGACCTATTGATAACATTTTACCCCATTTTGTACTCTTCTTTGTGGACGTTTATGTGAATATTTCATTTTTTTCCTGAACCATTTGAAGGTAAGTTATATACTTGTGTTCTTTAACCCTTAAATACTTCAGTGTATATTTTCAAAAAATAGGAATTTTTCTTGTATAACCTTAATACAGTAAATTTAACATTAAATAAATATATCGTAGCAATCTGTTTATATTCTATTTTTTGTTGTCAATTTATTGTCAATTACCCAGTAATGTCTTTTATAGCATTTTCCCCTCTCCAGTACAGGAATCTGTCCAAGGTCAGGTATTACATTTAGATGTCATATCTTTTTTGTCTCCTTTAATCTAGGATATTAGAATATTTCCAGTCTCTCTTTGCCTTTTATGACATTGACATTTTTGAGAGACATATTCTCTCCTCTCTCCCTACCTAAACCCCGCTAGCTTTTGATAGATCTTTCCTCATTTGAGGTTTGTCTGATGTTTCTTCATGATTAGATTCATGTTGTGTTTTCTTGGCTGGAGCACGGCATAGGTGATATGTTATCACATCTGGATGTGCATGATGTCTTTTATTGGTGAGATTCATTTTGAGCACCTGGTCAAGGTGTTGTCCAGCTGTCTTCACTGTATAATTACTAAGATTCTAAGATTTCCCCCTTTGCAACTGATAAGCAGTCTGTGGGGGGATACTTTTAAGATCATGAAAATATTCTTCTCATTAAAACTTTCTCTTTTATTTAACAATCATCGATGTTACTTACCTGATCAAGTCTTTACTATGGTGGTTGCAAAATTTTAATTTTTCCAACTCCAGACCTCCCTCTACTTTTACCTCCCCTCTAGCATGTGTGTATTATTTATTTATCTCCGTTTATCAGTCTGTCCATCCATTCATCTACCTACCTACAAGTTACCTACCTATCCATTTATCCATCTTATTATTGGTATGACTCATGAATTCCTATTTAAAAAATATTTTATAATTTATTACTAAATTACTGTTCAAAATGTCCCAGATTCAGCTAGTGGAGCCCCTTGCCCTTGTGATATGCTATATTTTTTATTAATTTGTTAACTTTCTGGCATAGCAAAATACTCTGGACTCATCTTGATATACCCTGATCCAGTACTATAGTCAGTTATTTCGTGAAGATCCCTGGTTCTTTTTAGTGGGGAATGGTATTCAGTACTAAGATCTGAGCATTACGTTTCAGAGCAATTTTTAAAATAAATGGTATTATTCAATTTTTACATATTAAGAAACTAAGTCTCAGAGAGGTTAAGTAATACGCTCTGAGTCATACAGCCATTATGTAGTGGAAACAGGATTTAAACCCGGGTCTCTCTCAAGTCTCATGCTTTTTTCAGTTAGTTATACTGTTGCCTTTAGTGATGTCATCAAGGTTGGTTCCTTCCTTCCTTCCTTCCTTCCTTCCTTCCTTCCTTCCTTCCTTCCTTCCTTCCTTCCGTCCGTCCGTCCGTCCGTCCAGCTTTTAGTCTAAGTTGATATAAAAGTTTGCTATCATTTAATTTTTGCAGATGAGAAAAAGATCCTTGAGATTAAAGATTCATGG
>NW_006442109.1:22442642-22487141 GCF_000325575.1 Pteropus alecto
GCAGGAATGTCAAGATCTGAAAAGAAAACTGGAGAAATGCTGTAGGCATCTTCAGCATTTAGAAAGGAAGCACAAAGCTGTAGTGGAAAAAATCGGAGGTTAGCATCTAAGGTAGCACTGCTACCAGCATAAATCTCTTTGATCCTTGTTGAAATGTTCAAATGTGACATTTAGTTAATGTAGGCACTGATTCTCTTTGGGGGATTAATGTAAACTAATCTGGACCTTATTTTCACTAACCACATTATTACTGAATTCAAAAGAGGAAAATTGGCACTCTGATTAAAAGGTCACATTCCTTTCATCCTGTTTTTGATTGAACAGATATTGAGTGCCTAATCTGTGTCAAGCAGTATTCTAGGCACTGGGAGATACAGCATTAAATACATCAGACAAAATTCCAGTTCTGATGTAGAAGTACAAGACTGCTCTTCAAGAAGCTTATCATCAAGTGAGGAGAACTAAAAACTAATAAATAATTGCAGCAATGTGTGCTACTGGCAGTATGTTTGTGGAAGAAAAGATGTTAATTCTTCCTCCTATTAAAGTTAAGGAAGCCTTCACTAAGCCTTGAAAGATGAAGGTCTTTGCCAAAGAGAATAGTGTTCTAGGCAGAGGGACATGAACAAAGCCATATGGGTCTGATCTGGCCTCCTTCCGGTCCATTCTTCACACTGTTTTTACGGAAATTAGTGAAATGATTGTCTTTTGCCATTTTCTATTGCCCTTCTAAGAAAGGAAGTTGTTGGGCTTACCTTTTATTATTCACTTATATCCTATGCTCTATACTCTTTACATTTGAAATATTTCAGATTCCTGGTCAGGAATTTTCTTTTACTGCTAGATCTTGTATATGATACTGTCACTCGGTCCTACACTTTATCCTCTCATTCTCGTTTTGGCCTAACTCTTCCTCATCCTTTAGGACTCAGCTGAGAAGATGACTTATCTGCAGAGCCCTCCTTGACTTTTCCCTGGGAAAATGTGGCCCCATATTACCAGGCTCCTCCATATTTCCTGTGTGGTCCCATATTACCAGGCTTCTCCTTTATTACCATTCTGTATTTGATTTTTTTGGTTACTAGCCAAGTACCCTTTCCAGCTTTAAGTACCCTTTTCAGCTTTAAGTACCCTGAGGATAAGGAATGTTTTGTTTTGTTCACACTTGTTTTAGTGTCCACTGTATACCAGCCAATAGTAAATGTTTGAATGAATGAGGACTGAATCTGATGGTCCCAAATATTCACATCATCCGGAAAGACCAGGTAGATAGGTTTACATTTTTCCTTCATTCACCTCTATCAGTTGCCTGGACAACAGTTACTTCTTGAGTCTTTCTGCTTCCAATATCGCCCCTCCCATCCATTCTCCATGAGGCAGCTAGAGCTACCTTATAGTGAGTGACCTTTTAAAAAAGTGAATTGGATCAGGACGCTCTTGTTTAAAGCCCTTCAGTGGCCGGATGTGGTCCTCAGTATGAAATACAAATACTTAACAGAGTCTAAAAAGCCCTTCATGAGCCAACATCTGCCAGCCCCTCCAGCCTCATCCTTCTCCAGCTCCCTTACTCTTTCACAGAGCCATAGCATGGATTTCATTGTCTCTTTTCTGTGGTCCTCTTGCATTCTTTCCCTTTACCAAAATATCTGTCCTCCCATCCTGATCACTTTGCCTGACTTACTCCTCCTTATCTATTCCTTGGTGCATTTACCTCCTCAGGGGAGTAATCCAACCCACCCCATGTCCGTTAGACATTCCCCATACAACCTGTGATTTTTTTTATAGCATTCATAATCCTTGCAATTATTGATTGTCTGTACTGCCCCTTAGAGTGTATGCTTGATGGTGACAAGGACCAAGTCCTGTCCCAGCATTTAGCACAGTACCTGGTATCATAGCATAGTTTGTAAATACTATTGACTAAGAGAAGCTGCCTACTTCACCTACTGCTTGCTAAGTCTGTTAGAGATACATAATTATTATGTTAAAGTAAAAAAAAAAAACAACTGTTTTAAGAATTTTGAGATAATTTTAACAACTACAGTTCCTGTTGTGATTGCTTAATTCTTTAGTAGAGGCCAGGAGAGTGAGATATTTGTCCAACTGTAGATGTAGATAACAATGTAGTTATTGTAAAATTTGATGAAAACCAAAAGAATAAAAGATCCATTTTACCTAATAAAATGAGAAGGGCAGTTGGATATGATTTTTTCTAAATAATAATTAGCACCATACATTGTGAGCATAAAATCGTTATTCTGCATAGTGCTTTCTCAGGCTGATAACTTCTATAATTTGTAGACTTAGAAATCATCAAACTTGGTACTTAGCTCAAAAACAAAGGGGTCAGGGTCAGAATTTAAATCATTTGATAGTTTGATTTCAGTGTTTGTCTTAACATAAATCTGATAGTTGATAATATTTTTGCTATTGTGTTTGTATCAGTTTTGTTTCTTAAATTCCATTTTTCCTACCTTCATAGCATTTATTAGAAAATGATAGAGTAAGAGTGAGTGGTTTAAAAATCACTAGGGAGAATAGAGTGATTCATTCTCCAATTTCTGGGATGTGTTGAGAGGGTCGAGAACAGGATACATGAGGTGCCATATTCTTACTTATTGAACTTTGGTATTGTCAGACCTTATATAAGGTGCCATACATTTATTGTTTTATTTTTATTATTATCTTCAAAATAGGTAACGATATCCCCATTTTCATATGAAAAAAGTCAGTTTCAGAAAGGTTAATAATTTGCCTAAGTTCATCCAACTGGTAAGCAGAGCTAGCATTTAAATCCATGTCTCCCTCACTCTGAAATTCATGCTTTGTTCTCTATACCACATGGACTCGATCAGTCTCATCTTGTTTTTAGAAGTTCAAGAATTGAAAATCTTAACCTTAATTCCGAAAATGGCACCTACTTAAGCTTAATTTTTAAAAAAATTTTGTATTGAGGGCCTTGTTCAGTGATCATTTATGTGATCATAGTCTGTACCCCAGGATCTATGGAGAACAGGGAATTGGAAAACCTAGTATTTTTCTACAGAGCTACAGAGTCTAGCTGAAAAACAAAACATATGTGCATGAAAAATTGGGGAACCTATTCCACAATAGTGTGTAACCCAAAACAAGATGGAGATGGAATACAGATTTTAACTGCTGAGAAAACATGAAGTGATCAGACTAGGATTCATCAGGGAATGAATGATATAGGGCGCAACTGGAAATTCAGAGTTTCCTCTGTAAACATCTGCAGTGAGAGGTTAAGAGAAAAGAAGTCTGAGGAAAAAAGACATTAATTGACCAACGTACTACAATTATCTTTTTTAGAAGAGAATAGTAAAGTTGTTGAAGAATTAATAGAAGAAAACAATGAAATGAAGAATAAATTGGAAGAACTGAGAAACTTGTGTAAAATACCACCAAGGTATACTTTACTCTTTTAAAGAAATTGCTAATTTCTAAGTAAATTTTTTGTTAATCATATCAATAATATAATATCAAAAATATCATTTATTGTTATTGTTATATAGTCATGTGCTGAATAACAACATTTTGGTTAATGGTGGACCGCATTTATGACAGTGATCCTATAAGACTATAATGGAGCTGAAAAATTCTGATTCATAGTGATATAGCTGTCATTTCGTAGCCCAAGGCATCATGTGTTTGTGGAGGGGCTGCTGTAAACAAACTTGCGGGGCCAGCTGTATAAAAATATAGCACATACAATTATATACAGTACATAATACTTGATACTGATAATAACTATGTTATTGGTTTATGTATTTACTGTACTATACTTTTTATCCTTATTTTAGAGTAAAGTTTGCTGTGAAACAGTGTGCTGTCTTACGCCTCATACATCTTTTATTTACCATGTCTCTCAATTGCATCATTTTCTCTTGTGCTCGATTTAATCTCATGTTGTTTTATTCAGTAACATGCTATACAGGCTTGTAGCCTAGAAACAATAGGCTATATCATATAGCCTAGGTGTGTAGTAGGCTGTACCATCTAGGTTTGTGTAAGGGCACTCTGTGATATTCATACAATGACATAATTGCCTAATGACATTTCTCAGAATACACCTCAGTCATTCACAAACATTAACAAATAGTATAAAAAAGAAGAAAATCTTCTAACACCCTATCCCCAGGAGATACTTTCTGTTAACCTATTGTTTTATATCATTTAAGCCCCACTTTAGACACACATACCATGTGCACATGTTTTAAAAATTGAGACTATAAGCTATTTTGTAACCTTTCATTAACATTATAAGATAAACATCTTCCTATATCATTAGATATTCTCCTATAATATGCTTTTCAGTAGCTGCATAGATTTATATCATGTGGATTTACCAAGATTTATTTAAGTAACCATAACATTTAAATTATTTCCATTTTTCTCCTATTTTAAATAACTATATAATAAAGATCGTCATATATGAAAAATTTTTTAGCATACCTCAGTTTATTTTATTGGGATATATGGATTTTTTTTTTTCAAATGAAGTTTTTCATTTACAATCTGTGCTTTTGCAATCTTTGGTTTGTTTCTAGGTCCCTGTCAGAAGGGGCCATTGAAAATGCTGGGCCGCCATGCAGTCAGGGGGCCTTGGAAGAACTTCGTGGGCAGTACATTAAGGCTGTAAAAAAAATCAAGCGTAAGTACCCAAAGACATTCCTAAGACTTTAAGGTAGTTCAGGCCTTTTTTGTTACTAATAGTAGTGATTCGGGGGAATTTTCCAAACTTCCTTGTTCTAGAATCTTACCTGCTTTATAGGAGACATCATTGACACCTTTCCTAATTATACAGCAATGATTATTTTGCCAAAGTGATGTCTTTTGAAAGTGACATGAGGATAGTTATTTTTATATTGTTGATTATCCTGTTTTGTTTTTGGATACTAATGTTAAACTAAAAATTTCATAATCTTACAACTTAAATAACTGGTAGCAAAGTAAATGTCACATTAGTTTTATATTAGCAACTCTTTTTTCCTACCAAAAACTTTTAAGGACCATGGAAAATGGATGTAGTTAGGAGCTGTTCTGTTGTTTCTCATTATTTTGATGATGGATAAAAATCACAGATGTAAATGTATTTATCAAGTCCTTTGCAGTGCTAGGTAGTGCAGCATACATTGCAGAGCATTTCTTTGGTTTGTTTTTCCAGTGGAATTCCTCCTGGATTTTAATTACAATATCACATAGAATGCACGTATATCCCAGGACAACAATCAGTATTTATATTGGAAAAAAATATATATTTACTTCCCGAAATTCTTTTCATTTTAAATAAAATGAGTGGAAAGTATTTCAAGTTCCAAATATAATTGTTAGATCATCAGACTCATGAGTAGATGTTTTGTAAGCCCAGTTATTATCAGTAAAGAGGATTTGCTTTTCAGTGGTTGCTGGTGCTAAGAGGCCATATTACTACAAACAAAGCAATATTTTGTTAGCAAGCATATTAATTAGGAAGTGAAATTTTAAGTATTTTTTTATCCTAAGATGATAACGTGTGTGTGTGTATGTGTTATTTTACATGTTAGAAATTGATTGGAAATTTTCGTGTTGACATGTACTTCATTTTAATTTTTCCTACTTCAAATAATGAAAAATAGTTTCCCAGTTAGATTTTTGCAGAGAACGTCTGATTTTCAAGAAATGCTGACTGATGTTAGGGGATTTCTTCTATGACTATATCCTTTAATATAACAGGAATGTGATATTCTAGATGTAGGCTATAGCCCTGGATTTGGTAAATAATGTTAATCTTAACTACCAGTAGTTATAGGAGACAAAACATGTTGAATTAAAGATAAAAAGAGATTTTGAAACCTGTGAACTATTATTTAAATGTAAGTTATAGAAGGTAACATAAGTCTCATTCCTCTCCCTGCAGTTGCATTTTGTACATATCTCTCATGGGTGATAAAACTGCATTTAGTTGGATACTCATAAGTGATGATGAAAGATTTGAATAAATAATGAAACATGGATTTTTAGAGCACAAGTAAAAAAGAGTATGACTCTCTCCAGCTCATATTGCCTCCTTCTGTCTTTCTATGTCTGCTTCCCTCAATATTCAGCTGAAATGCATATGTTTCTGTGCTTCATATTTATGGGTTTCTTCTTGCTTCATTGTTTCAGAATATGACAAAATTTCCCTAGGGAATTTCCTTACCATATGTGGCTGTCATCATTCTAAAAGGACTTTTAGATTCCTTCTCCTTTGTATCTACCAAAATAGTGATCTGAAATATTCCATTTTAATGATTGTGAAAAAGTATAATGTTTAAACTATGCCTCTAATCACTTTATCTCCCAGAAAATTGATCTGAAGTCTGCCTCTCCTGTTTTTGAAAAACTGGTAATGAACATGCTTTCTGTGGGGGTTTCTCTACACCCCTCTCCTCACCTCCCTCACCCGCCAGGTGATATGCTTCGTTATATTCAGGAGAGTAAGGAAAGAGCTGCGGAAATGGTAAAGGCAGAAGTGTTACGAGAACGTCAAGAAACCGCTCGAAAGATGCGCAAATATTACTTGACTTGCCTCCAACAGATCTTGCAGGATAATGGAAAACAGGAAGGGTAAGTTCAGTCTAAACAAACATTGTGTCCTTGGAGTACCAAGATGGCAAGTTGTCATTCTCTAAGCATTTTCCTTAACCACAGTATTAACTATTTCTACATGATCAGCCACTGGGGGTTAAGAGAGGCTTAATTATTGTGCTACCCTAAATGTTGGCAGAGCTAATAGGGAAACAAATCCTGGGGCTAAAGAAATTCATTTTTTCCCTTTAAACTATATTAATTTAATATTCTGGAATTCCCACAGACCTGAGAAAAAGATTATGAATGCTGCTAGCAAACTTGCTACAATGGCAAAATTGCTGGAAACGCCTATTTCTAAGAGATCCCAGAGCAAAACTGTAGAGTCAGGTATGTCAAATGAGTCACTTGAAGGGTTTCTCTCTTCTTTCTTTTTCTTCTTTCTTTTCTTTTCTTCTCTCTTCTTTTAGATACTTAATATTTTTAGAATGAAAAAGCAGAAAGTGTGAGTGAGAGGTAGTTTATAAAGTTGTGTGTGTGTTTTACTTAAACTGGAAATTTATAAAAAAGAGAGTAGTTTCCAGTTTAAGTAGGCAGACTGAGCATACCCATCAGCTTCCTATTGCTGCTTTCATCCCTAGAAATGATAGAAAAGATTTTAAACAACAAATTAAAAAGGAGAAAAAGAAGAAATTATAACCGGGCTTAGAAAAGTTACAATTGATAGACCAGAAGCTATGAGGAATCTCTGAAAGAGTGAAGACAGTATAAGATTGAAGATGGGAACCTCAGTGCAAAACTGCCAGAAGATGACAGCTACAAGAAGGAGCAATAGCAAAACTGTTTCACGTATGAAGGTGGTATGTTCCAGGAGGTGTAGTAAGCCTAAGGATACTGGTAGGATAATTAGTTGGTGTTGTAGAACAGCAGTAACCAGGTGGGATTACCCTCTTTATCTCTCATTCTCCTCTTCCTCCCCCAACCCCAACATTAGGCTGGGTAAGAGCAACAGGAACAAAGAGTTTGCAAGCAGGGCAGTGCTCCAGGTGGCTAGCCACATCAAGAAGGGACTGAGAGCCCACATGCCCGGAGTACCAGCTCATAGGTTTTTCTACCTTGCAGCTTGTTCCTTCCCACTCCACTCTCAACTCCTTTAAATAAGCAGCACAAACAGATACCACATTGAGGACATCTAAAAGATAAAGTATTCAACCAGAAATCATCATATATTTATAGAAAGCCAGCACCATGAAAAAAAGACACCGAACTCAAAACAAAAAAACCAACAGAACTTATACCTAAGGAAATGGAATTCATAGAACAAACAGGGCCTGAGAACGTTAGAAAAGTATAGTATTCCTAGAAAGATGTAAGAGGATATTATAAAGGAAACTAACAACATGCTAAAATTTTTAATATTTTAAAGGAGAGGGTATAGATACTGATAACTCTAGCCATTGCCAGAAAAATGAAGGTTTAAGTATGTATATTGAAAATAGGATAACTAATAGAAAAATGGAAATAGAGTGTGTAACTTTCAAATTGGTAGGTGAAAAACTTGGAAGGAAATGTTTTCAATATAACAGAATTAAGAAGAAGCAAAAGTACAGCTAGAAAGATGGGTAAATAGAAAACAATAGTTGGTTAAAATAGCAGCAGTCACACTATGACTACTGCAGACTCACTTATTAAGAAACTACAACTTTCAAACCATTTTTAAAAATCCAGACGTATGTTATTAATACAAGAACATCTAAAATTTAAAATAAAGGGATGAAAAGTGACATACCAAGCAAATGCAGTGTTGATATTAGATAAATTATAAATTTAAATTTAATATTAGGTAAATTAGAGTTAGCATTTAAAAGGACCAAAGTGCATGATAAAAGAATAGCCTCTCAAGAACTATATAAATGGTTTCTTTCTCTACATTAAAAAAAATAGCTTTAGAGTATGTAAAGCAAATGCTGATGAAAATCCATGAACACACTGGTAAATTCCCAGTTACACTGGGAGATTTTGAACATATCTGTGGGGAAATGGGATTTTTGGACTTTGGAAAGCTTCAAGCAGAGATTGTTCAGGAATCCATGAGTCTGATATTGGTAAATATTCTTCAAATAGAAGCACAAAGATTATTTGTGTAAATCTTGGAATGGTGATGTGAACTTTGGATATATAAGGGCAGTGACATATAACAAGAGAAGAATTTTCTAGATTTGGAGCAATAGTATGCAAATAAATGTCCCCAGTAGAAGCAAACCTTTTGTAAGGCTTCCAGGGTCCAAGGTACACTATTCTGAGACATGATGCCATGATGCCTCTGATTCTATGCTATGTGGCTGCTTTGCCTCTGGTCAGATTTAATGTCTTAGCTAATTAAATCAGAGACTGATTAGTTTGTGCTGTGCGTGTGTGTGTGTGTGTGTGTGTGTGTGCGTGCGCGCGCATGCATGAGTGCAGGTAGGCATAGGAATTGGGCAGTGGGTTTCTTCCAGTAAACTTCATATATGACATCAGAGCAGAATTGGAAACATTGCAGTTGGCTGTTAAATGCTGTAACAGTTACTGCAGAAAATAATAGACCAGGTGGATAGCAATAATAATGTATCAGATTTCAGTAACAAAATTAACTAGCTTTATCGAATGAATATACGTAAAAGATTACTTTAAAATGTCCAGCATTGACGTATTCTCTTTGATAATGTTTAAAAGAAATAAGCATTCTTTGGGAATATGTAAAAATGTAAATTTTTTTCTTTTTCATTGTTAATTTTCTCCTAATCTTGTGTTCCCTTGTATATTATAGTACTTCCTCTGACTTCAGAGATAATCGTTGAACAATCAAAAAGGAATGATGTGAATCAGAATATACCATGTCATATTGAAAGCAAATCAAACAGTTTGAAAACTGTCCCCAGAAGTATGTGTAACCAGGTTCCTAAGAGGAGGGCCGCTTGTGACTTACGAAGGCGATTGGAGAACTCAGAGCATGAGGACATAAAGCACATGGGTCCCAAAGGGTCACATTCAGACTTTCAGTTTGGAGATAACGGTTCCAAACATCTAGACATTTTGCCAAGGAATATTTCCGACTTTGTCCCTTGCGAAGGTGAAAGAGGCTTTGGTTTGCACAAGAAGAAAGACCTCCTCAGTGATACTGGCTCTGAACCATATCTGCACTCAGCTGAATACCCCTTTCTGGGGAACTTTGGAAATCAGTCCTCACCTAGAAATGCCCCTAGTCTTTCTGAACCTGGATCCACACACATAACCTTTCAAGGTCCTAATGAAAGAGTTGGTTTAAAAGTATATAAGTGTAATCCACTAATGGGGAGTGAAAATGCTGCATCTGAGAAAAATGGAAGTTTGAGTGTTCAGGAAGCTCCAGTAAGGGATGGAGAAGACCTGAGTGACACCATTAGCTGGTATTCCAACAATGCCACTTTACCCTACAACGGTCATGAAGTGTCATTTTTACAAGATAGGCCACAAGAAACTCTGGATATGCTAGCTGAGTCTGGTAATTTCAAACAGTCGTCAGCAGCCAGTTGTCTTTCAGATACAGAGAAAAATAATACGAATTGTCAACCAATAAAATGGCAGAGTAGTCACATTCCAGACCCGGCAGAAGAAACCATGTATTCCCAGCCAGGGAAGATCAGAATGACTGTTGGGCACCCGACTCATCATAAGGCTGACATATTAAAGTCAGATTTCAAAAAACTGAGCAGTACAGAACCATCCTCCATGCATCAGCAGCCTTTGAGAAAACTAACTGCTCCTCTATCTAGCCAACAAGATAGTGGCTTTGATAGTCCCTTTGTCAATCTTGACTAATTGTTGTACAGTATTTAAGAAGAATATATTGATGAGAAGACTGGAAAGGAAGACTTCATACTAAAAAATTTGTGGGCTCTGCCTATTTTGAGATGTTTTAATAACATCTGACTATCATATGAGTAAAGTATTCTCATAAAATTACTTGAGATATTAATGTTGCCTTAATCTTTCAAAGGCTGATGGTTTATGTGTAATCTCCTTCCTTGTGGTGCTTATATTTGGTTACTAAACCATCTATTTTTTATATTTATAAATTAGCTCTCTGTGCAGTGTTAAATTATTTAAATAAACTTGCATATGGTCTATAGAATTGTTATGAATTATTTTGTAATTCATAATATAGAAATGTTATATTAACATGTTCAAAATTTAGAAAAAAAACATGAATTTTAATGATTTGTACATGTGATCAGCCAAATTTAGTTTTTGGAATTGGCCATGTTTAATGAGGTTATTATATACTTATTGTAGACATACTTTTCCTGGAAATATCTACTCAAAATTTTGATCCTTGCTTTCAATTAGTAGAAATGGTGTACGCAAGTACTTCTCTCATATCTGTCAACCACAGCCACACTGTGGACTGTATTTGTGTGTTGATTCAATATGTTTTTCCACCCAGAATCAGGTTAATGTGGGTGGTAGTGGCATGGGTGGCAAGATACATCATACTCCTGATAAGCATCTATGAAAGCAAGAACCTAGAAGAGGACATTCTGGAGTTTGGAAAGCTGTGTCACCTTAACTGGTGACCAAATGTAGAGAAGCCTAAAAATTAGCACAGGATTTCAGTGCTTGAGTTGACATACAGTTAGAAAAAAGAACACACCATATTTTCAGAGTCTCACTTTGAGGATACAGTCAATGCACCTTGTCCAACAGTTCAGCTGGAATTTCTAGGAAAACTCCTTTACCAGCAGAATTTATGAATCTGGTTGGTGGTTGATCATTTTAAGCCGTGGGTATGACACCTGAGAATCTAGCTCTTTGCTTCCCTACTTTCTCATCTTTTGTTTTAAATTCTTGTCAGGTATTTAAATCCTCAGCATCAAGATTGAAATGGGAAATTTTGATTTCTGCTCCTTTTATGATGTCCTTAATCTCTTTCAATGTCATAATTTTAACTTAATTTTTTTTATATCCATAATTTTATCCTAATCAATAGGATTAGCTTACTTTATTTCAAACACCCTACACACAACCACCAAGGAATGTGTACATTGATAATTGTATAAATGAAGGGACTGCACAGCCAAACCAGCACTGGTGATTTACATTGGTCCAAAAGGTGTGGTGTGAGAACATAAAGGAGGCACAAGCCCCATAGGCATCACCACGGTCATCTAACTTCATCATGGTATTTAATCTTTTTTAAAAATTTTTTTAATGTTTCAATTACAGTTAACATATAATATTATATGATTTTTAGGTGTACAAGAAGGTGATTACACATTTATATAACTTATGAATTGATCACCCTGATAAATCTAGTACCCATCTGACACCATACATAGTTATTACAATATTATTGACTATATTCCTTATGCTATGTTTTACATCCCCATAACTATTTTGTAACTACCAAGTTGTATATGAACCCTTTCCCCCTTTTCACTCACCTCTTCCCCATTCCCACCCGGCAACCATCAAAATGTTTTCTATATCTATGAGTTTGTTTCTGTTTCGTTTGCTTATTTTGTTCCTTAGATTCCACATGTGAGTGAAATTATATGTCTGACTTACTCCACTCAGCACAATACCCCATAGGTCCATCCATGTTGTTGAGGGGGCAAGACTTCATTCTTTTTTATGGCTGAGTAATATTCCATTGTATATATGTACCACCTCTTCTTTATCCATTGATCCATTGATGGACACCCAGGTTGCCTCCATATCTTGGCTATTGTAAATAATGCTGCAGTGAACATATGGATGCACGTGTCCCTTCAAAGTAGTATTTGGGGTTTGTTCAGATAAATACCCAGAGCGAGATTACTGGGTCCTTCTTTGTCTCTTCTAGCCTTTGTCTTAAAGTCTATTTTGTCTGTTTCCTTTCTTATACTTGCTTTAGGTTTAATTTACTCTTCTTTGTCTCTATTTTTAAAAATAGTTCTCACACTCTAGTCTAGGGGAGACAGTAAATATACATAATTTATGAAGGATGTTAGAAGCTAGTAAGTGCTATGGAGACAGTTATAGCCAGGTGAAAGGACGGAGTGGTGGTGGAGGGGTGGTCAGACCCCCCTCAGGAGATCACACTGAGATGGTAACATTTGGGTGAAGATTTGAAGGAGGCGAATATAGCTTCACCATTTCTTATACTCTCTACCTATAGAATTCTTATTAAACACATCCTCTGTGTCTCTTAATTGTTCTTTTGTACATTTTTATCTCTTTCTTGCTGCTTTGTGGAATTCCTCAGTGCCATCTTCCAGTTTGCTGATTCTTTGTTTATTCCATGTCCAGGATTTCTAGTTGGTATGTTTATACCTACACTTTTTGTAAAATTTCTGCTTGTTTTATTTAGTACTCTTGGTTTTTTAAATTCTATTTCTTTATATTTTTAAAGACTTAAAAAGTCTTAAAGTTTCTTCTAGAGTAATTATGGTATCACTTGGGAGTGAAATCATATCCAAATTGTTGCTTTTACTGCCTTTCGTAGAATTAGTTTCTCCCATGTGTATGGAATTTTAGCTTGCAGTCTTACTATGAAGAGGATTTTTTTTTTTCCTTCTGAGTTCTCTCCCTCCACCCTGTCTAGATTTTTGTGGTTGACTCCACCTGGACCCTTGTGTGCCCAGTCCAAAATCACGTCTTATATAGGTGGTTTCTGATTCATTAGCATTATCCTAAATCTAGTCACTGAACCAGCAGGCAGCTTGGCCCAGGTCCTGGCTGCAAGGCTGTGCCTATATCCTCCTGGCTTCTCTACTGCATAGCTTTTATATAAGCTGTGGCCTCAGGCAGCGATTGTAGTTTGTCAGTTTCCCTGGGGTCAGGGAGCTCTACTTGAGTTACTAGTTTAAGCACCTAGCTTGTCCTTTGTCTCCAACAGGTAGAATGCTTTTAGTCTTTGCTATTCTGCAGGAACTCCTGGCCTCTGCTTTGGGATCCAGAACAGGTCGTACCTTATTCTTCAAGTCTTTAGAGATATCTTGCTTTTTAATGTCTTTTATCTCTTTCTATTTTTTTCCATCATGGATTGGGGATGTTGGGTACTCCCCAAGTATTAACTCACAATGACCTAAAGTCTGTTTTGCCATTAACTCCGTGGCCTTTGGCTATTCTCTTAGTGTCTCTGGAACTCAATGTCTGCTGTTATTAAGGTTTAGGCAAATCTCACAACGAAGCTAATGATTTAGGTAAAGGAGACCTAAGAGTTTCTGAAGGGGAATAGTGGATGGTGCCCTTGGAAAGGTAAATTGAAGCTAGGTCATGGGTGGTTTTGAATGCCAAAGCCAAAGAATGAATCAGGTTCATAGAAAATGGAGAGTTATTGAAGATTGGATAGCATAATTTAGAGAGATTAATGAGATCATGCTGTAGGAGGGTTTGCAGGAGCCGAGGAGACGCCAGGAGGACAATGTCTTGGTACAGTTAGGAACAAGGCCAGAGCCAAGGCGGAGATGGTAGGGGTAAAGAGGTGACAAGACTAAGAATATAGCAATAGCTTTAACAGGGCCTGCTGACTGATTTAATACAAGGTCAAAGGAAAGAGAAGCACCCAAAGGGGTTTAGAGCCTGAGTGATTGTGAAGATTATTGTCTATCAACAGCTATCTATCAACAGGTATTAAGAAATCAGGAAGAAAAGAGGACATGGTGAATTTAAGTGGCTGTGCCTTCCATTGAATACTACAACGCCTGGCCCTTTGGTGGGCACACATTAATGATTAAAACGAATTTAAAGGTGCTAACGTCATGCTGAGCATTGTTCCGAGCACTTCATTAGCTTGCTTAATCCTCACGACCGTCTTTGAAGTAGGCACTTTTTGGATGAATGAAATCAAGGTGTAAGGGGTTAAATAATTTGCTCAAAGTTAACATAGCTAACATGTGGCAGAGCCAGAAGTCACACCCAGGTCTTTTTTTTTTTTTTTAATAAACCACTTAAAATAGTTTTAGATTTTCAAAAAAATTGCAAAGATATTAGAGAATCTCCATATACCTCTCAGACTCCCCTATTGTTAACATCTTACATCACTATGATATATTTGCCACAACTGAGGAACGAATTTCATCATTTTTTTTTTCTTTTTTTACTTCAGCACTCATGGTCTTAATTCCTATACTGTCTTTATTTGGCTTGGCTTATAGGTGAGCTGGAATTCATTTTAAAGGGGAGTTCTTTCCTTTTCCCTCTCATTCCACTTCTCTCCCATGCTCCCGAGGAGGAAAATGAGTTCAACAGGCTTCTCCACATGTGAAATTTGTTTAACTTGCTTTCTTAGTAGGATGTAGAAAAAATAAAAATGTTTTACTCTTTAGTGGAGGTTTATGGAATAGGATATTATATGAAGGTTGTGTTGCAACTAGGAATTTACCAACACAACTGGAAAACCTATAATACAATAAAACCATCTTTTATAATTTTAAAATTCAGCCAATAATGGTTCATCTAAAAAGGAAAAATTAAAAGACATCTAGCAGTAATAAGCCATTCTAAAACTTTTTGATATTATTGTAAGGAAATTTTTCCTTAAGGGCCAGGACAGGAAATTAATTAGAAATCAAAATAATAAATGTCATTAAAGAGAAACTTCATTTAGAAAATGACATGAATGCAATGGCTTTTTTCATAAAGTTCAACAATAATATGGAAACAGATTGAATTAAATCTTGTGCTCTTAAAAATATGAGTAAATTGAATAGAACCAACAAAATGCGGTTTTTAAAATTGTTTTATTTGGGCTCAGGCATAGTCCTTGTCTGAAGGTTTTTTATCACAAGTTTGATTTCACAATTTTATTATTCAAGTCATGTATATAATATACTGGACCAAAATCTGCTTCCTATACTCCTCGACCTTATGAATCCTAGAGATGCAGTGCATTTGTATAAGAACATAGGGCGAACCTGGTTCGTATGGTATCATAGTGGCTCTATAGATGTGAATGGTTTTATTGGCTGCTAATGAGTTTTTCTTGAGGTTTTCTTAAATGTGCAATTTCACAGTCTACTCTGCAAAGTCTTCAAGATTTTGATTATTTGTTAAAGTTACTTTGATTCTTCGATGCCTGAGTATTCACATGTTAATGGTGTTAAACCTTTCCATGAATTCAGATTTCTGTTTTAATTGGTTAAAAGTTTTTCAAAATTCTTACCTGTGAGGTTTCTTAAGATTTGGCTTAGGTATAAACACAAAATAACAGCATATGCTTTTGGGCTACCTGTAATAAACCAGTTATCATATTAATCTCTATATATACTTTTGTCCTAAGCCAACAGCCTTTCAAAGTAAGTCTTCTCCTCATTTTACAGATGAGAAAGGGTTAAAGAGATGAAGGGATTTACACAAGGACTCTTATTATGTGACTGAGCAGGTATTCAAAGTGGCCATGTATATAAAGGTGGATATGAACCCATATGCTTACCATGAATTGTTTATAAACCAAAACCATATATTTTTAATATTGATATTGTTCTCCCCTCCCCCCCAATATATGTGTATGCAATTGTATCATTAATAAGAGGCCTTGACACTAAATATGGTTAGGAGTTTCTGCACTATCCTAAAAAAAATGCCTTTCTAAAATCAGATTAGGTATGTGCTCAATAGCTCAAATTCACTTAGTACAAATCAGACTTTTCTCAGGTTAGAAGAACTGACCTGTGATTGTGTGATTAGAATTGGAACTTTGGAACCAAATGTGGTTAAAATCTTTATTCCATCACTTACTAGTGAACCTATATTCCACATCTGAAAAATGGGCATATGTAGCTATTGGTCGTATACTCAACATTATTATTTATTTCTTCCTTGTTGGCAGAGCAAGGAGGATGGGTGTCTATCCCCTTCCCTCATGACTCAGTCCTAACTTTAGAGCAGACTCCTGTGTGCCGTGAGCTAATCTTAGCGGCCCCAATTCCAGTTGTAAGTGATAGGCTTGGATGGGCATATGACTCAACTTTTCTGAAGAATGTGATTTAAGGGAAGCACTGGGGTCGGGGGAGGGCTTCTGAAAAATGTTCCTTCCTAAGTAATGTCTCCTTCCACACTGGAAAGGAGAACTGTGGTTCTCCAGCTCACCGACAATGATAAATGTGTAACTTCTAGGTTGGTGGCAAGACTCATTTTCTCGATGTCTCACTTATCAGAAGCAAATTATCTTCTTCAAGTCACCTTCTGAATAAATATTGTAGCAAGTTTACTTTCAAAGGTCTTTTCCCTGGAGCACATCAAATTATTTACATGCATTTGCCCACTCTGAAGCAAAAACACACCAGAAGAAATTTTGAACTTGCTCAAAATCAAAATATGGAAGATTAACCCAAGATTAACCCTAGGAGAAAAGTTTTGTTATTCTTGGAAAAAGTCTTCAAAGATTTTGGAGCCAAACACATATGGGTATGGGCACCATAAAATGAAAATATCTCAAAAGATGAAGCTGTTTTGTCTCAAGTCCCTCGTAGTAATTCAGACGTTGCTGTAGGTGACAAAAATCTATGGCCAAATAGATAGAAACCTGCAGGTTGAAAAATGTGGAATCCTCTGCCTAAGACCTTGAGCAAACAGATGCTCTCCCCCTCCCCACTTCCCAGCCACCTGTTCAAAGAGGACGGGTCATAGTCTCCCAGAGAAGGTGCACAATTAAGTGGCAGAGGGGCCAAAGCCCAATGGCAGACTTAGCTTTCAGAATGTTCCCAGTGATGGGCTCAATACAGTACACCCAGCTGGCCAGAGAAAGGCTTTTGGCAACAGCAGAGTGATTGACTTTTTTCAGTGCTCATTTTCCAGCATGGACAAATATTTGGTTATATAATGAAGTTATGTCCTCTGGCACCCAAAGAACTGACCTACAATGACAAAAGTGCAACTTGTTAAGCACATTCCATCGAGCCTGCAACACATACTAATTGTTTTCTCAAGACACGTAGTTGTTTTACCACCAAAAGCACTTTCCTCTGAGGTTCCAGCTGGCAAATCTCACTCTCATTCATATCCGTGGCTTTGTGATAACAAGAAGCTCTCTGTGGGTTTTTTAAAATACAAAGTAAGTTGATGTGTGCTCATTCTCCTCTGCTGCCATGATTCTAGAGACTATAGATCATTGTTTAAGGCCAAGCCCACAAAGTGAGTTTTTATCAGAGAAATACCAGAGAAAGAGGGACCCCCTCAGGCCATATCTCTGCCTCCTCCTTGGTAGGTGCAGCTTTGATTTCTTAATCAAGATGCACAGCCTATGCAGAGATGCCTTGTTTCCATTTAAATGGGTACAAAATGTATTCTTTTTTTTTCTGGAGTTCTCACTAAAGCTAGTCCAGAAAACTTGGCTCTATGCGTTATTGGGATTCCTCTTTTTCACACAAGGCGTATGGGACGGGGTGGTTTTGCCAATGATGAGCATAATCGCTACAGCCCCAAAAGTTAACTGGCACAAATCATGTGTTTGCTGAGGAAGAAAAAATCATAAGCGGCAATGCCTTCTTGGGATATATCACTTGGCTGTCATAACAGGTTAAGCTTTGGAGAGGCTTACCAAAGAGAAGGATAGCAGTGGCTGACTACTCTATGCAAAGATGTGTCACAGGTGCAGCAGATACGATGATCAATATGTATGGCGAAAATTCACAATAGAATTTATATTGCTTTTAAAATTACTAATGGTAAGGTAAACATTATAAGATGTATAGTGAAAAGCGTTCTTCCCAGCTCTGATCCCCAGTCCCCCAGTTCTCCACCCTTGAAGCAAATTCTGTTACTCTGATTCTATGTACACAGGTATGTCTAAATAGCCCTTATTTTTTATAAATGGTAGCTTATTATACCCACTGTTCTGTACCTTACTTTTACATTAAAAAATGTAAAGCAGGCGTATGAAAAAAGCATATGTTTTTTTCATGCTAACAAATAATGAAAACTTGAAAATAGTGACAACTAAATTAAAAAAAAAAAAAGATCAGTCGCTTATGGAGTGGTCCTCCCAAAGTGTAAGATGGCCTTCTAGTGGGGACAGTGCAGTTGAATATAATCACTGTAAACTGGTTCACAGAAATCTCTTTAAAAATCAGTGGTACAAGACAGCACACTTAACTACTCTCTAACAATATGCAAAGCAAAGGCAGTAGTAGGCTCCTGGCAGAGGTGGTGATGCCAGGGATGTCCTTAGGGTTCTGTGGATGTGGTACAAACCACGTAAGCATCAGAACGTCATACAGAAACTTACCTGACATGCCCGTGACTTCCCAGACTGCCCTACATTTGCTCACATACAGATCAGATAAGTACATCCTGAATTTCAGATAAACAATAAATACCTTTTTAGTATAAATATGTCCTAACTGTTACGTGGGAATCACACTAAAAATTTATATCGTTCATTTGAAATTCAGATTTAGTGAGGCATGCTGTATTTTATCTTACAACCCTAGTCATTAATCTGCTCTCCATGGCACAGAGATAGGCACATGACTTAGGACACAGATGGGTACAAGATTCATGCTAGGGCAATTAAAGTTTATCTCTAGGATTTTATTTATAGCTGTCAAAAGGAAGAGACTGCCTTTCTGAGATGATGTCAGTTTTGAGATCCTCCTCTATTAGCCAAATGCAGGAAGCAGTAGGCTATTAGAATGAAATCCAGGGACTCTAGAAACAAAAGATAGAAGAGACAGAGGAGGGAGGAAGAGAGAGAGAGAGAGAGAGAGAGAGAGAGAGAGAGAGAGAGAGAGAGAGAGAGAGAGGCAGACAGGCAAATCTGATAACATTGTATACTTAACCCAATTTGAATTGGATTTCTGTGCTTTGAAACCAAGAGTACTGCTTCATATATGGTGACTCAGAAAAGGTTACATAAATAGCTCCAGGTCACACAGAAGTCAATTCCTCAATCTAGGATATGTCCAACTGACTCCAAAGTTAATGCTCTCTCTACTTTATCATTCTGCAACTACTAGGAAACTAAGAAATTAAGAAACCCCCCAGAAATAGAATTCAAAGAATAAGTAACTAGATTCTCCAGATTCCGGGCCCTCTGAGCCGATTCTCCAGTGGAGCCCCACCAGGCCATTACTTTGCTTCTCCTGCCTCTGTTCTTCCTTTCCTTCCCGGAAAACTGGTTCCCTGAGAATAAGAACCAGGTGCCCAGGTCTCCTTTTAAAACTGCTTGGAAGAGAAGCTGAGTGAATTCTATTAAAATTATGTTCCTTCAAAGTATTAAACCAATGAGCCAGGAGTCTCTAATCATCTTAACATGAAGGGAATCCCACCTCAGGAACCTTTTCTTCAGCCTTATAGTACAAAGAACGTGGAAAGCAGACAAGTTTCTGAGGTCTCTTTAAACATGGAACAAACTACTCAAGAGTTGGGAACACTTGGGTTGCCCCTGTGTTTTAGTAAGAATTAGCTGTCAGGATGAAGCATCCCTTCTGAATTAAGGATTAGAGAATCCTTTTGGTGACTGTAACTCAGTTGTACATTAAAAAAAAAAAGAGAGAGAGAGAGAAATGGAATGGGCATGCTTTTTTTAAGGAACTGGCCTCGTTCCATTAGCAAGTGACATTAAAGAGTTCTAAGACTTCCTAGCCCCAGGCTTGGGGCTTTAGTCCACAAAGCAGAAGATTTCCACATGGAAATGGAGATTCCCTCACATCTTAGTATTTTAAAGCAATTAAGAGGCATTGATTGGAAACAACAGACATTAGGCAACAGTTGCAAATATAATTTATACAAGGTACCCCAGTCGAATTGTGGTATGTTCTCATCTAATGTTTTACTCCCCTCTAGTGGATTTTTATATAGTACATGATACCTTGAGTATGGTATAGATAGTGTATTTTAGAGGAAAAAAGAATTTAAAAATATATTTAAAATATTTCATGGTCTATAAATTTGTGTCCAATTCTGTAGAATTTCGAAGATAAAAAAATTAAACTTAAAGTTCTGTTAGTTCGTTCTCCTCATTGTGCAGGAGAAAAATAAAGACCCAGAAAGGAGAAATGACTCACCCAAGGTCACACATTTGATTTCACATAGATCTCATTACTAATGATGATTTGAACATATAAACCTTTTTTTGAACATATAAACTAGTTCCCATGGAACTAGAAAGTTTTCATCTGTCTACTCAGATGTTCAACTGAGGAGAGATTTATGTTTTAGAGGAAACTGGGCATCAAATTCAGTAAGTATATTATGGATTATAGGTACTCTGGGAGAAGAGAGGCTTGCTCCAGGAAGGAGAGAGTAAGTGTTAACAAAGATACCTAGAGATGAAAATAATGACCAGGTAAGCTCTGGTTTGCCTTCCTCCTTGCTACTGCTGATGGGCAAAATACCTACTTAGAGGTGTCCTTTGGCTTAGAAACTTTACTATTTTGTAGTCTGAATTCTTGCTGTGTAAATTTCAACTCTGCTTCATGCTCCTAAACTTTCACTATCATTCTCCAAAGCATTTCTACTTCCCCCTGCTCTCCATATAAATGTAAATTTTCTTTTTTTAGTACAGAAAGTTTTTATTTGTGATACAAAACTACTATAATAAAATTTTCCTGATTATAAAAATAACTGGTTCAATGTGGATAATATATTAAAGTATTAAAAAGAAAATTAACATCTCCTGCAATGGTGGCTCACTTCAGAAAAGTCTGCTATACTGATCCTCCCAGAGGTAACAGCTATGAACTCTGGGAAACAAACAAACAAACAAACAAAAGACTACTGGAAGCAATAGAGGCTGAGCAAAATCAAACAGATTATGGAGAGGCATTTGGAAGTAGGAAATGGCAAAGAGTGAGTTTCTCTTTTTTTTTTTTTTTTTTTTTACAGCTTTTAGCTTCAAGGCAGACTAGTTGGCTACATGGGAAAGCTAAATTGTCTATGGAAAATCAATAGTCTTTTTGGCTTGAAGAATCAGAAAACAGATCCTAAGACATCTGTAGTCATTGGAGAGTGAGGAAGGAATCTTGGCAATAAGAAATCCAGAGAGAGGAACTAAAAATTCTGTCCAAAAATTTTGCTAAAATTTGTGCTGATCCCTGAACTTTGCATAGATAGGCCAGATTCTAAGTAGCTTAGCTAAGGATAAAATAACTGAACTGGTTTGGGCTAGTGCCCAAGAGACAAAAACTTGCAGTTTAAGTCCAACTAAGTTACTTGCCAAAACAACGACAACAACAAAAACCAAAAGATAATACTCTTCAGAGGAATGTAACAGAACCCAGAATCTCCCTAATGTTCACAATGTCTAGGATATGACCCAAAATTACTCGACGTAATAGAAACAAAAAAATATGATCTCTTCTTGAAAAAAGACAATAAAAAAAAGATGAAACCTGATATGATCCTGCTTTTGTTAGCAGACAAAGCATTTTAAGGCAGCTATTCTAACTATGCACAATGATATAATGAAAAATAAGCTCACGATGAATGAAAACATAGGAAATTTCAGCAAGGAAATAGAACTGAAAATTAAATTATCTGAAATATAAAATTTACTTTATGGGCTTAACAGCAGAAAAGAGATGACAGAGAAAAGAACCACTGAACCAAAATATAAATAAACAGAATTATCTAATCTGAAGTATAGTGAGCAAAAACACTTTTAAAAACAAAGGAATAGAACTGCATGGATTTGTGGTACAATATCAAAAAGTTTAACATATATGTAATTGGAGTCCCAGAAGAGAAGAAAAAGCAAATGCGACACAAACATTCTCCCAATTTTATGTAAATTATGAATTTAAAATTTATAAAAGCTTATCAAACACCAAGTCAGAGCAGAATCCAACTGCTTAAAATTAAGGATAAAGAGGAAAATCTTGAAAGTAGCCATTACGTGTAGAGGAACAATGATTTTCATGACTGCTAAAAGTCTAGAAACACTAAAGACAGAAGACAACCAAAATCTTTAAAGTACTGTAAGAAAAAAAATATCTGTTGGCCCAAAATATTATATTAAATTTTATATCGACAAAAATATTCTTCAAGAAATGAAGGGGGTAAAAGAAATAAAGGCAAATAAAGATATTTTCAGATAAAAGAAAGCTAAAGAAATTCAGAGAACTGGTCAGCAAAACTATGTTAAACAAATGCTAAAAGAAGTTCTTTAGGCTGAAGGGAAATAAGACTAGATGGAAACCTGATTCTTCGGAAAGGAAGGGAGAAATGGAGGGATGGACAGAAGGAGGAAGGGAGAGAGAAGAAAAGGAAGGAAGAGCATTAGAACTAGTAAATGTAAAATATTTTTTCTCTTAGTCCTTTTAAAATATGTGACAGTTTTAAGGAACACTTGTAACATCGTCTCATGAGTTTATAATGTTTATAATGTATATAGATATATACATATAACAATTATAGCATAAAGGATGGAGGTGGCTGATAAGTGGACCTATATGGTTGCAAAGGTTTTACATTTCACATGAAGTGATGCAGTGATATTATATCTCGATAGCAGTTTGGGTTACACAGATACATACATTTCTCAAAACTCAATGTATTTATGTTTCAGATTTGTACGCTTTACTGTATATGAAAATTGCGGTAATCACGATAATTATGACAAACAATATTGAATTCTAGTTAATAATATGCATACTGAAACATTTAAAGAGAATTGTGCTGATGTCTGCTATTTATTTTGATATACATAAAAGATTGATTTATGGCTAGAGGAATGGATAGATATGTGATAAAGCAAGTATAGTAAAATGTTATTGGCATAATCTAGGTAGTAGGTATATAGTTGTTCACTGGCAAACTCTTAACTTTGCTATAGGTTGAAATGTTTATAATGTTAGAAATATGGAAATAAAATTATTTATAAAGATTTATATTAATATACACCTTTATTAATTTTTCTTATGTAATGATATTTATTACCGGTTTAAAGAGGATTTTAACATAGCATAGGGATATTTTTTCAAACCCAACTGTAAAAATAAACATGTTCCAGAAATTTAATATAGAAGTGTCTTATTTAGCTTCAGATACTATAACAAAATACTATAGACTAGGTTGCTTAAACAATAGACATTTATTTTTCACAGTTCTGGAGAGTAAGAAGTCCAAGATTAAGGTGCTGGCATATTTGGTTCCTGGTGAGAATCCTCTTCTTGATTCGCAGAAAACTGCCTTTTCCCATGTTTTCACATGGCCTTTAGAAAGAGCTCTAGTCTCCTTACCTTGTCTTATATGGACACTAATCCCATTATAGGAGACCCACTCTCATGACCTCATCTAAACCTAATTATCTCCCAAAGACTCTAACTCCAAATACCATCACATGGGGAGATAGGGCTTCAACATATGAATTGCGGGGGAGATGATACAACCATTCAGTTTACAACAAGAAATTACTACAAAAGAAAACTCTCAAAATTCATACAGCTGTGCCACTTTTAATATTTTCGTGAATTATCTTTTAGTATTTTAAAACAATATATGTTATCTTTTTCATCATGGTAATTTTATTATGACATTAAATATTTCTCTAAAATATTATTTTAATGGCAAAATTATATGAAGGTACCAAAATTAAGTTAATCATTTTCCTATTATTTGACATATCAATTGATTTTAAATTTTCACATAAATGCTCATAATAAAATGGGTTGTAGAATAAGAATCAAGAATCAGAAGGGCATCGGACTTCTCCACTACAATGATTAAAATCAGAAGACAGTGTCTTTAAAATTCTGACTAAAGATTTTCAATTCATAATTCAAAAACACAATGTGTTTTTGTCAATAAGATAAATGCAATATCTTTAAAATTTTTCTACTTTTTAGGAAACAATTTCAGCATGTGCGTTGCCAAAACAAGGTGACAAACAAAGAAAGTGGAAGACATAGGATTCAGAGAACAAGGATCCAATGTAACACAGTGGAAAAGGAAGAAATTCCCAAGGTGGTTGTGAAGGGAAATGGTATAGCGAGCCTAGAGTGCAGTCAGTCTAGAATAATGGCAAAGGATGGAGATACCCAAGAGAGTGAGTTCTCAAAGGAAAATAAAACATACTAGAATACCTGATGAGTTTGAACTTGAGAGAATATTTTTAGATTCTGTTGAATTGTGGATAAAGTAGTGAGAGGTAAGTATATAAAAAAATTGAGGAAATAAAAAAAGGCAGTATTTCCTTTAGAGAAAACAAAAAGTTGCACATGGAAAGAAACCTTACCATTTTATACTTTAGGCTCATTTCTGAGTAATATTTATTTTATTATAATAATGTAAATACTTTATACCAATTTAAGCAAAAGACTAAATAGCGCTATTATCAGGGCTTTTTCATGAAGATGGTGCTGAAAGTGAAGAAGGAAGCCCCCGCCCCTCCTAAAGCCGAAGCCGAAGCCAAAGCAAAGGCTTTGAAGGCAAAAAAGCAGTGCTGAAAGGCATCCGCAGCCACACAAAAAAGATATACACGTCACCCACCTTCCATTTGCCCAAGGCACCGTGGCTCTGAAGGCAGCCCAGATATCCTTGGAAGAGCATTTCTAGGAGAAACAAGATTGACCACTATGCCATCATCAAGTTCCCCCTGACTACCCGAGTCAGCCTTGAAGAAGATAGAGGACAGCTTGTGTTCATTGTGGATATCAAGGCCAACAAGCACCAGATCAGAGGGCCTATGAAGAAGCTCTATGACACTGACATGGCCAAGGTCAAGACCCTGATCAAGCTTGATGGAGAGATAAAGGCATATGTTCAACTGGCTCCCGACTATGATGCTTTGGATGTTGCCAACAAAATTGGGATCATCTAAACTGAGTCCAGCGGGCTAATTCTTAATATAAAAATTTTAGCTGTAAGAAAAGAAAAGATTATCAGGGAGGAAAGTATATATATATGTAGAGGCTGGCAAAGTATGTAAGAGTTAAATTTTTATTTTCTTAGTTGGAAATAAATAGATAAAATATAAAGCTAAAAAGAAAATTAACATGAACACATTATTAAGAAATCTGAGGTAAATTCTAGAAGACACAGCTAAAGAAATTGAAAGTTTTTGTCCCTGGAGGACAAGAATGGGGAGTAGGAAAAGAAGATAGGATTATGCTGGGGTGTTTTTTTTTTTTTTCATTATATGTGTTTTTCATTAAAGTTTTTAAAACTCTTAAAGAAAGATGTGTGTATATTCTGCTAGTCCAAGCTGAGGTACTTCCAGTTTGCAAGAAGCTCTGAGTGGGACATACAAAGCCTAACCACATTGTCCTGAAACTCCACATAATTGCCTTGCACGGTTATAAAACTACTTTTAGTAAGCCCTATCACCTGGATATAACATTTGGGTTCCAGGTAGAATTTCTTATTTCATCACCAGATCCATCCTGTGACACCATACAGAGACTCTCAGATAATGACTAGTTATCTCAGAGGTCCAGTTGAGTTGCTGCTGTGAAAGAATGACTCATTTGCAGGCATGCCACCTGGTTAAAGGCTGGCAGGGGCTGGACGTAGTAGGGCTGCTCAGGAACCACCACAGCTCTCCATCCATCATGAATTTAAACAGAAGCTAGATTAAGTCTTTACAAGAATGCTGTGCAGATGCTTATTATTAGGCTTATGGTTGGAGCAGACAACTCTGGAGTTCCTCCTCCCTTGGATTCTATGAAGAAGTTTCTTATTTAGAATGGCTACTGGCCAGTGTTTAGGACAAGGATTAGAACCCAAGAAGAGGTAATTTCTTTTTGATAGCCCTTACGTTTAATGCATATTTAACACAATTCTTTTATCTAGTTTTTGACTATTATAACGTATCCAGTCTTTGTAGATACAATTCAATTCTGAAGTCTATTCTTCAAGTTTGGTGATGTTTTTTAATGAGAACTCAAGTGCCTTGGAACTTTATTCTTAGGAATTCAGTAAATCCTGGGTTTAATTAAGGTGTGCTTCTCTGCAAAGAACTGTATTTGCTTCTGCAGCATGCCTGGGGGCCTTTCCAACCTAAGAACCTTTTGAATTAAACAGATAGTTTTTTGCACCCACTAGAAGTTTAACTACATACTATGCTTTTTGAAATTTCAGGAGAGAAGTTTTATTTCTTCTATCTGAGACAAGTCTGAGATAGACAAGTTTCTTTATAATTTCCCTCTATGGGCTTTTGTTTCTTTGTTTTCTATTTTGCCCACTAAGAGTGTTACCTTGCAGGAACCTTTCTTTATGTGAGAATCTCGGATCTGACTCTCCTTGCATGGGCCCTGTGCTTTTCCTCCTATGCCCCTTTTTCCATATGCCACCAGGAATTGACAGATATTTTTAGTATAGTCTTTGGCTTCAGTGCTGGCTCACCCTCTCAATTCATGCTTTCATGTGATTTGGGGCCACTGAGGATTTTTCTTTTTTGCCATATTAACTTATTTATTTAATGACTTGTAGGCTATATATATATACTTATATATATTGTATATCTATATATCTATATCTATCATCTATATCTCTATCTATATATCTTAGCTGATATTTTAAATTTCTGGCTATTTAGTTCACCATACTAAAGGAAATAGAAATACTTTGCTTCCTTTCATTCCTGATTTCTTTCCTTTTACTTTTTTCTCTCTCTCTCCCTCTCTTTCTTCTCTGTTGCCTTTCTTATTTTTTAAAAATGCTTTTTTATTCCATTTTTTCATTTTCTCATTTTATTTTTCTTTTCACTTGTCCTCGATCTCTTCTTTTCACTTTCTTGTTTCTTTATTCTTATGTTCTTTTTATTTCTTTCCCTTTCATTCCTTTCCTTTTTCTTTCTATCATTCATGTAGTTTTCCTACAAAGGCCAAAAATTAATTTTGGTCTAATACAGAATAACAGTTTAATAATCTCATTTTAGAAAATTAGTTTAGCCATTACTGATTAGAACAATGAGTCCATGTCATTGAAATGACATCAAATTTGTAGTGCCCTTCACATAATAACTACTCAATAAATGTTTTTGCTTTTGAATGAAACTTCATTAAAGATTCTAGCTCTACTATGGTGAGCATATTGTGAGATAAAAATGTTGCCAAGTAGACTGTACCTGACTCAATCAAGCCTAACCCAAACTGACAGGGAGATTGATGGAATGTTAATTGATAGCAGCTGGATGACTGGCATGAGTGCAGCCACAGGAAAGGGCCAAGGATCTCTCAGTGAGTATAAAACTTACATTTATCAAAGACCCCAGAGGCTTTTTAATGAGAATGACCTCTGGTTAAAATTAGAGTGAAAGGGAAATAAAGATAGTAATTTGGGGACTTTGGGTCTTAGCATATTTTCCACTTAATAGCCACTGACTGAGAAAATGAAACTCATGGAATTTTCATAATAGTAATGACTTGGCCTTAATAATCTCAAAAACTCCATTAGGTGGGTTCATGACTTGTGGGTTAGCAACGTAGGAAAATGTACTATGTGGAGAAAACAGGGATAAATCCTCAAATTTCAAATATTCTTATCAATGTCTTGTCTGATAGGAAACAGGCTGCAGTGATTAGGTTTGCCTCTTAAAGTAGGCTAAGAGAGATTGCTTACTCATTGGAATTGAAAGATACTCTAGATGGGTTTGCGGAGAATAAGATCAGAGTTTTCTTGGATCGTTAGCTGGCTGTACATCTGTAAAGACCTCCCACTATATGAAAAATCCTATATCAAGCCTGGAATAAAGTGACAAAGCCAAACTTTACTACATGTTCTAAGCTATGTTTTGGTGAGGGGACCCCAGACCATCTCCTTTTGGGGCCTGGAATTTCACCGAGAGAAATTAGTAATCACCCTGTCCACTAAATGAGGCCCCTGGTTTGTAAATATAAAGCTGATGCAACTAGGTTATATTACACAAGTTTGACTTTGAATATGTTTGAAATATTAAAGTATGATTAGTGTGTAACTATATATGGTAGGTTGTTTTATCTATTTTTCCTCCCCGATACACACTTTTATTTTCTGGAGCATTTTAAAGCAAATTCCTGATATTATAGTATTCCATCTGTAAATACTGCAGAATCCTGGCTACTCCTGAGAAGGTTCAAGGTTATACCTAGCTGGTCCAATAGATAGAGGAGGCCACAAGACATGAATCTGGTCCATGATACTTCCTTTTACCTGCCAATGCTAATATGTGTGTAGCATTTTCTATGTACATATCAGGAACGTTTTAAGTATTTTATATCTTTTAACCCATTTAACATCCTTGACAGACTTGGAGGGAGTTATTTTCCTTGGAGAACCACAGACTGTCAACCAATTCCACTGCCACATCTGCCGTGAGCACATGCCCTACTCTATATGAAGTGCTGGTTAATGTGACAATTTGGGTTCCTGTTTGGCTAGGGTTTCTCCTTTTTTCTTTCCTACTGTGCCTTAGAAGGATTGAGGTGACTGACTGTACTGGTTGCTTTTGTATCCATATATGAAAGATCTGTTTCCTGGATAAGACACCATTTATTCAGGGCACCAAGAGCAGCTTTCATTCTTGGAACTTGAAAGGTATTCCTTCATCAGTGTAATATTTGAAGTCATCTTTACATTTTTACCACTAAGCAGTGTTTATTTCAGGTATTTTCTTTTATTTTTCAGGTATTTTCTGCTTTGTGATGATTGAAGAAATACAAGAAGGTATATGGAACAGATAGACTTACTTTTGAATTAATCAGCTTGCTTTCCCTCAGAAGATGCAAGGAAAGTAAGTAAATCAGCAGGATATATTACTATATCCATCTGCTATAAATTATTACCTAGTGTGGTGATGTTTCAGGTAGGAATACTTTAAGTTGGAAAAAGGATGCTTTTCTAACCCTGTAACCCAAGGAAGTTTGACCACTTTCATTTGACTCAAAAATAAATTTTGGAGGTTATTTGGATATTCTTAAGGGAACAGATGAAGAAATTGTATAATATTTTGAACATTTTATTTCATAGTTTAAATATTATGAATATAGATTCTCTGAGAATTAAGATGTACAAAGGAAGAATTTTTCATTAGGGAAAGGTCCTGAGCAGGGATCTTTCTCCAGGAGCATAACTATTTTTGTATGTAACTGTGTGTGTGTCCTTCAGCAGTCTTAAGTTTTTATTTTTGCATTTAATTTTTAGTTCTTGGAAATGTTCTGTCAGTCTAACATATTTCCAAGTAGCCAGGTGGTGGTCATAATGCTTTATATTGAATAATTCATACTTTCTCCAAAGGTATAAAATCACACTTGGTTCCCATAGTAATTTCTTAAGTGTTTCTCAACAATTTATTTTGTTCCATTAGTGTCTATAGTTCTGGTACCAATATAAAACACTATCGTAATTCAAATAACTTAAAAATAATTTTTTGTATCTGATAGGGGAATTCTTCTGTGTCTGCATCACCTAGAAAGTTTTGAAAAAAATTCCAATTCCTAGGCACATGTCAGACCTCCTGAATTAGACTCAGGAGATGAAGTCCAGGAATACATATTTTTGGAAACCTCCCCTGATGATTCTGATATTTAGCCAGTTAATGTGGAGTTAAATCATGATATTTAATGGCTATATAATATTCCATTATACATGCATGTATTTTATTTCTATTATAAACAATATTGTAACAAATTTTCCTGATCCATAGACATTTGTCCAACTATTTATTTGGAATAAATTCCTAGGAATAAATTTTCTGAGTCAAAAGGTGTTCATATTTTTATGCATTTTGATGCCTGATGCCTATTGGCCCTCTAGAATAGAACTACTTAATGTTCTCCCTATTATTGCATCAGGGCACCCATTACCTCACATCCTTCTAAAATCTGGATGTTATATTTAATATTTGCCAACTGTATAACAAAGACTATCATACTATATTTTTAATTTGCGTTTTTGTTATATATATTTATATATGCATGGATGGCATTTTTTGATTGGACTCTATGGAAATTGTTTCTTTTTGGGAGAGGTATGTCTCTGTGTGAGTTGAGACTGGAGGGCTTCAGGAGGAATGAGGAGGAAGAAGCGTTTCTTCAGCTCACACTGGTGCATAATTCCAGAGGAGATGGGATTTAGAGCAATGATACCCATGTCGCACTGTTTTCCTTAATAGTTCTGTGTAGGGGAAAAGTTCTTCTGGAAATTGTTGAGGCCTACAGATTTTTAGGCTGGGGCGGGTGGGGCTGAGAGAGGAGATCATATATGTAAGAGATGGAATTTTCTGTAAACATGTGGACATCAGATGGTTGTTATGGAATGGGAGAAGCCATCTGGGAGAAAACACAAGTGAGAGTTTACAGTGAAGTTAGTAGGTAACCACACAGAAGAGGGAGTCTTTTCTAAAAATTCCAGAAATATCAAATAAGAGACTGGATTTCTTAAAATTATCTAAGATGAAGGTTTGAATTATTTTATTTGTACTTTTTTTTACATCTCAGATATTACCCTTGTGTTATACACATTGTAAATGTTTTCCTCAATTTGTTGTGTACCTTTTAAATATTTATGGTAGCTTTATATTTTGACATATAAACATGTTCTTTTGTTTTATCGTTTCTACCTTTGGTGCCTGGCTATTATTTTAGATTTTTTCCAGATAAAAATCTTAATAATTTGGTTAAATTTTTTAGATGGCATTGAAATTCTGTGGAATTTATGATTAATTTCGGTAAAATTGACTTTTTTGCAGTGTTAAAATTTTCACCTGTCTTTTTAATTTTTTAAGTTTTTCAGAAAAATTTTCTTGTTGTATTGCTTCTGTTTTCCTTATGTAGATACTATATGTTCCTTAAGTTTATTTCTATATATTTTGTATTTTTTGTTGTTCTATAGTGGAATTTCTAATGGACTAATATTGGAATATAAAGCACCTATTGATTTTTATGTATTAATTAGTAAAGGCTCATTTTTTTATTAGTTTTAATAGGCTTCCAGTCATTTTTCTTGCTCTTTCAGATAGGCAATCATTGGCAGTAATTAATAATAATGATTGTGACTTTTTCATTTCAAAGTATATATTCCTTGTTTTGTTAGCATCTCTGATTGTATTGACTAGTACTTCTGGAATGATTTTTAAATGATAGTGGTAACAGGATTCATTCTTGCCTTATAGTTGATTGAAAAGAGAATGTCTTTGTAGCAGTGTTTCTCAAAGTCCCTTTTGATGTTCTTTAATAAAGAGTTTAATAGTCAAACATGTTTTGGAAACAAATATTAGTATATTAAAGGCCCTAAATACCTGTCATAAATACACTTGTTTAAATTTGTTTAAATATGCTTCTCATTTCCTAAACATATTTAATGGTGAACCATAAACCTTACATCTCTTTTTTTTTTTAACACAACTATAATCTTACCCAACCAGTGCTCTACATATTAAGAATGTTGTTCAGATATTGCTGTTCAGAAAAATTTTTAAGACCACATTATATAAATTCCTTTGGTTCCTATTTTGCTAGTAATTGAATGATAATTTGCCAAACACATTTTTAGTATTTAATTAAGATGATAAAATATATTTTCCTTTTGATTGATATGATAAATTATATTAATAGATTTTTTAAATCTTTTTCATACCTTCCTGGGATTTATTTTGTTGCCCCCCACCCCTCAAGATTTTTGGGTTATTCGGTTACTTTGCGTGTTTTTTTTTTTAAGTTAAACAATTCAGTAAGACCGAATTTTTCTCTCAGTTCAGTTTTGGCAGAATCTCACATTACAAATTATAACATTGTCATCCTTATTGCATCTTGTTATATCTAAATTGGTAATTGTAACCACTTTTATTTCTTGTTTCACTAAAAAATAATATAGAAATGAATTTTTAGTTTTTAAGTGTCTTTGACTTTTTCCACTTACCCTTTAGTTATAAATTTCCAATTTTATGGCACTATGGTTAGAGAATATGGTCCTTACAAGTTCAAGAACTGGAGGTTTTAAAATTTTTCTTCATTTTTACTTTGTTTATTTATTCATTTATTTATGGCCTGGGATAGTATTACTTTCTGAAAATAAACTCCTTGATTTTCAAATCAAAAGCATATTAGCCTTATGGATTAGTGAAAATGTGAGAATTTTTACAGGTTGGGTTTCAGTAACACTTTGAGTAGTTAACATAATATTATAGAAAAGAATTATAAAACAGGAGATAATGGGAAATGAGCACAAGAAGTGCTCATGGAATTGCCAAGATTGAGCAGAAAGAGAAACGAAGTCCTGGGTAGCCTCAGTCTTGGTCGATAATGTTGCCTTAATGTTTTAGTTCAGTTAAAGAAGAAAGGTGAGAGGAGGTTCTTTTTCTCTGAGTGGGCTTTTACACAGAGAGCAAAGACTCAGGATTGTATTAATCAAAAGACACCATGCTGTTCCCACCCCTACCCCCACTCATCTTTAGTCCACAGGAATATAAGAAACATGATTTTTATCATTTGGAGAAAGAAAGAAATGTTGTCACCAAGTAGAAATAAGTATAATAGTCACGTATAGACTTGTACGTGGGTTCTGTCACCTACACTATCCTTTGAAGAAAGTCAACTAAGAAGCCGTGGTTTGAAATAAGAACAGCTAGGCATTAATGATCTAGGATGCCTAGCTACCACTAACCCCGCAACACTTTCTAATAATAGTACCAATAATAAACAAGATATCCATGCCAAAATTCAAACTATTACATTATATTCAAGTTATATTCTTGATATATGTTGATATATGATCTCAGTTGATATTTTTGCTGCTGTTCTCATCTTTGTCAACTAAAGACTGGGTGTGAAATTTTCATCAGAAAATAAAACAGAATTTCAGTTCTTTAGACTATCAATAATATAATTTCTTCTTTTTATCTCTGACATTTAAAAATATACATACTTTATCCAGTTTTGCTAGGTTTTAAAATTAAATATACGAAGAGAAGGGAATTAGTAACAATTTGTTAATGGGCTGAGGCAAATCTTGTCAAATTGATGTTTTGAAGATGGAAAAGTACTTTGGGAGACATAAGTATTGTACAACAGTAAATCTTTACTAGACTCTGAAATAGATAATCAGGAAGTAAAATTATTCAGATTCACTCCTCCCTCCCTCCCTCCCTCCCTCCTTCCTTCCTTCTTCCTTCTTCTTTGCACATTCATGGAGGAAACCACCAGAGGGCATAGTGATGCACTGGCTTGGTAAATTGAAGTTAAGGTTAATATGGCTGCTTACTTCCACTATGTGGTAGGATGCCAAGATCCCTTAACAACTGCAAATGTCAGTTTTTTATTGATTTCTTTTTTCTTGCTAGATGCCTATGAAAATGGGGTGGGGGAAGCTAACACATTTCAACAAAATCCTATATCTGAGGTAGAAAACCTAAAATCTAAAGGCCTGAATCTAGGCCTTGGCTTAATAACAATTACATATATGATGGCAATTCTGGAAGCAAAACTATTTTAATTGCAGGTTCAACTTGAAAGCATTTTTAGTGAGGGTAATTATAACCTACATGACAATGTGTGTAAGGAACCAGCAACTTGTGAACTTTGTTGCTGATTGTATCTGTTGGGGTTTGGTACAAGTTACAGAACTCACCCTGTAGAGATCCAGTCCTTCCTGTTTCTCTGAGGATCCCTTTTAATATTTCTCTGTGTCTTTCTCCCGATTTCTGTAGGCCTTTGCCCTTAACTACCTGCTCCTCTCCAGAAGACTGCTCTTAGGTTCCTAGAGTCATATTGTCTGCAAGAACAGGGCATCCCCTGTGCCTCCATAGTGTGGCCCATAGCTAGTGGCAGACTGTGTGAGGGTTTGAAAGTCCAGTCCCCTTGCTTCAACTTGGGTCAACCGCTGAGGTGTAATATACCCTTCACATCTGTGGGATATGGATAAGGCTGAAACTATGCCTAAAACTGTACCCTCACTTGGCTTCTTCCCTTTCTCAGTCCTACTTCCCCCACCCCCTTAATGGTTTCTCCGGGAAGCACTTTCTTAATAAATCATTTGCACATAAATCCTCATATCAGAGTCTGCTTCTGGGAAATATGACCCAAGACACAGCTGAAGCATTTTAAGGAGAAAGAGATTTAATACAGGGAACTATGTGCTTTCAAAATTACTAAAAGGGAGCAGGAATCAGAGGTCATCATTAAGTTTAAGAATATACTGCCATAGTCACAATCCAAGGGAAGCTACTGTTACCATGAGCGCAATGACTTCTCAGCAGCTGGTGACTGCACCTGGCCAATATCTTGGAGACACATGTCTTTAAGACCTTGCTTCTAGCTGGGCACACTTAAAATCTAGAGCAAGGTGGTATCTGACTCAATCCCAACTTCCCAATCATGCTACTGCGGCTAACTTGCATAGCTTATTCCCAGTGAGTTTAGCTGCAAGAGAGTCTGGGAAATGTAGTTTTTACTTCCTACTCTTGGCAATACAGGATGGCACCCAAGAAGGAAATGGAAACAGAAGCTCGTTGTCAATTGATCATAATCACAACATTAGGGGTGAGAGGAATGCATTAGAGTTGCATTTGTTTTTGTTTTTGCCTGGAATATGTGTCTACTACCCTCAGTCCTTACTCTAGTAGGCATTTACCAGAAAAGAAAACAAAGTATAGAATATAAAAGTATGAAATAGGATAAAATAGAATAGACAAATATGTGTCGTTTCATGAAATGTCTGTTTTGGTCTTGTATGAATGTGTTTGTGTTGTGTTGCACTCTAAATTGTATTTCTTAGTGTGGGTCACAGTCAAAAAGCTTGAAAAGTGTTACCTTACATGTAACTCCCTCAATGCCCTAGTATTTTAAGTCTGCTTGGGGTACTTCTGTGTATTGCAGAGAACTCTGTAATTCACTCCTTACAGTTCCTATTACACACACTCGTGTTCAATATCTGTGTTCCTCATTTGACTCTGGCTCCCAGAGGAGAGGTCAGATAGTGTGCTTGTCTTGCTTTCCATTACTGTGGCAGAAGTCTGTCACATAGTAGCTTTTTTACACATCTGTTGAATGAATAAAGAGAGAAAAGGATTGTTCTGGACTTTTGTATTACTTAGCTACTCCTGAGATTAATGAGTAGACTCAGGATTCAGAAAAGACTTTGAAGATGTACATAGCTAGAAATAAGATTAGTAACAGAACTGAAGCAAAGTAAAAGATATCCCAGCACAGATCAACCAGTATGCAGAGCAAGAGCATCATGGAACCTAGAGGGGAGAAACTCTGACCAGATCAGCATAGAGACTCCTCCCCTGGCCTCACTGCAAAGGCTTGTCACCAGCTCCTTAGTGCAGCAGAGTAGGAAGACTGTAGAAAACATATTCCAAATGGTATGTATAGTTCATTGCATTGAGATTTCATCTAAGTATTGGTTTGGTTATTCTCTACAAGTCTTTATGTGCTCCTCAGTAAGTGTGAATTAACCAGCCTCTTAATGGGTGTACCTACCTAATCAGAGAGTAAAAAATCTTGTAAGTAAAGCCAGTAAACAGTCCCTTACCCCTTAGAGCATTCTATTGGGAGGACATGTATGTGCAACTGCTGTGTTACTTAATAAAATGTACTGGTGAATTGAATAGTAGTATGATAATGTATAAAAATAATAGTAAATGAATAAAACCAGAATATATTAAATGCTCATTATGTGCCAGGGACTGTGTTAAGAACATTATGTCATATCATTCTTATCACAGCTCTGGAAAGTTTTAGCCACATTTTACAGATCAGAAGAGTCAGACTCACAGAGAGTAACTATTTTGCTCAAGGTAGTAGAACTAGTACATGGCCGTGAAGTCTCAAACCCCAATCTGTCTCACTCCTGAGCCTATGCTCTCAACCACTCTGGCAGAGTAAGTGGTGACTAATTGTCTAATCCTTTTCCTAGCCCTGAATTATTGCTTTCTGCTTCTTTGTGGCCTGAGCTTTATTTTAATTTTTCCTGTGGTTAATGGTCCATGACATAAGATTCCACATTCATATACTATAACTGCAAAAAAAACTTATGTGGATGGCCAAAAAAAACTTCCCCTTCAGATCACAATCACTCGGATACAGTTGTCTTTACTCTCTAAGCTCTCATTTATGGTTGGGATGCATAAGTATTCCTAGTTATTTTGATTGTTCATTTATTTAAAATAATTTGGGGATACAGTTTCATTCTCATCAATAGACAATTAATTTAAATTTGACCCATATATCTTACTAGTGGTAATAAGTACGATAATAAAAGTAATATTGGAAGACAGGCAGTGACAGCTATATATGTGTGTGATTGTGCAATATATTTTTTCTAGGATGGTCAGGGAAGGCTTTTATAATAAGATGACATTTGAGCAAGGACATGAAAAAGAAAATGAGAGAGAGAGTCCCATGGATTTGTAGGGTAGCACTTTCCAGGCTGAGGACTAGCAGCTGTAAAGGCCCTGAGGTAAAAGTGCACTTGGCTTCTTTGAGAAATAGTAAAGAGGATGGTATAAGTGAAGTGAAGTGAGTGAGGGGGAAATGGTAGAGCTCAGAGCAAGATTCTATAGGGTCTTTTAGGCTCTGGTAAGGCCTTTATTTTTATTGGAAGTGAGATATTATAAAACATTTATCAAAGGAGTAATATAATCTGATTTATTTTTAGAAGAATCACTCCAGTTGCTGGATGAAGGCTATAATAAAGGGAGCAAAGATGGAAGTCAGACTAAAGAGGAGGCTATGGCAGTATGCCAGGGGTGATGTGGATTGGATTAGCATAGTAGAAACATGGATATAGTCTGAATATAAATTTATAGGATATAGAGTTCAGGTGAGTAGACAGAGCTGGAGATATTTCAGGAGAGTTTTCAGTATATAGCTGCAATGGAATGAGATATCTGAAGAAGGAATGTAGATACAGGGAAGAAGAGGTCCCAGAATTGATCTCTGAGACACTAGAATGATAATAGGTTGGAGAGATGAGGTGGAGCCAGCCCAAAGCAACTGAGAAGTGGATAGTGATGGACAAGGAAACCCCAAAAGTGTGACATCTTGTTCAGAGCCAAGCGAAGAAAGTATTTCATGAAAGAGTGAGAGATCAACTAAATCAAATGCTGCTAGAGATTGAGTAGGATAAGTTGGATGATTGAGGATTAAGCATTGGATCTGACAACATTAAAATTGTTGACAATTTTGATAAGAGCTATTTAGGGAAGTAGTGGCATTGAACAAATAAGAGAAGAGGGCATTGAGATAGCCAGTAGAGATAGCTCTTTTTGGGAGTTTTGCAGAAGACTGGGCTGGAGAATGGTATTGATAAATAACTTTTTAAATTTGTTTTTTAAAAGTAGAAGAAATCACAGTACATTTGTTAATGGGAGTGATCTAGTAGAGAGAAGGAAATTAACCTTCGATTCAGGAGTTGGATTGTCTACCTGTGAAATGGGAAGGAAGGCAGTGTCCAGGGCCACAGACACAGGGAAATAACAGAGTTAGTGGGGGCGGGGGGGCGGGTATGTAGGTTAGCAATTAAGAATTAAGGAGGAGGGCAAAGTGTTGTAGGTTTGAGAAAAAAGGTGAAAGTGTGAAATCTAAGTGAACAGAAAAATGTAAGAGTTCCAGACAATATTGGGGGCCCACTCAAGATCTGTAGCCAGGAATTCAAGCTAAGAGATATCAACATGGCAGGGATTTTCTCTGTACATACTCAGCTGCTTGGATGCAGGTCTGAGGGGAATATGTGGAAAGTTAGATTTGCCAGGGCTGTGATTAGCCAGGCAAGCACAGGAAAGTTTTCTTCAGGAAGAAAACTTACAGAGGGACAGAAAGGGAAGGGAACTGGGGTGAATGTAAGAGAGAAGTTATAATGATTTTTTCATGATGTGTAAGTTGGGTAAAAAATGAAATAAGAGTCAACAGGATTGAGGGACAGTTAAAAGGTGATGGGGTCAATAAGTTGGATGTCCTGGCAGAGTTGAATAGCTAACAGAGTTGAGATGCAAAAGAGAGACAGTTAGAGATATGGGAATGTGGTAATCAGAGAGTAGAATGCTGGAGACAGAGATTATAAGAGGACTCAGTTATTGGTAATGATTTATATTTGTCTTAATTGCGACTTGGTGGTTCTTGAACAATAGCCCCATAATGTGAAAAGTAGTTAAGCATTCCTTGGTTGCGAATAACCTACCATTTTGTTACTAAAAACTATAATGTTATAAAAAATATTATAGTATTAAAAGTAATATGTTAAAAGAGCATGAACTTAATATGATTCTATTAAGTCTTTATTTAAAAAATTTCTTTCTTAAATAATTAAGAAAATATGAAGACTTCCTTTGGACCCAGGAATTCCATATCTAGAAGATATATACTAGGATGTATGTTCACACTATCACAAAACTAATTATAATTGCAAAATTTGGGGAAAAGTCTATTTGGCTTCTAAAAATATTTAATCACATATATTGATTAAATATATTATGGAATATACAATGGAATACTACACAGACATTAAAATATGATATGGAAAAATATTTTCTTGCCATGGGATATATTCACCACCCATTACTAAGAGAAAAACAATAGGTTTATTATGAGACTTTTTTGATAAACAATACAGGTCTATTTGCATAAAAAATAATGGACAGAAGTAGAGTAGTAGTTAACTGTGGTTGGTGGCATTGTAGATGATATAACTTTCCTCTTTGTGAAAGAGGTTTTCTGTAGTTTTCAAGGTTTTTAAATGAACATGTACTGTTGGAATTAGAAGATGAAAACAAACAATAGTTGCTATTTTAAAAGACACCTTTTGTAGTAACCCATATCTATTAACAATTATGACCTGTTTGTAACTTGGTTCTTTCCTTAAGCTTGAGTAGAACAAGTCATCCCATTTTCCTTAGTTTGATTAGGGCTCCTAGGCCTAAAGATAGCAAAACTTTCCATTCTTAGAACAGTTATTTAGCTTCTATTTCATCTGATTTTTAATGGCCATAACTTTTTCACTCTTGTAACCATATCTATTTCCATCTATCACTTCACATGTAGCCTGAAAAAAATAATGAAGTGATATATATTTCAAGTAAATTTTAAAGGTATATCTAAAGAAAGAAATTCTCTTGCCCCTTTTCTACTCATAAAAGGGTGCTTTTTTTCTTTAAAAAAAAATCTTTTCCTTAGCATCAGGTTTTTAGCAGATCAATGTTTACTGATTGATTTCCTGAGTGTGAATACAATTGCGTACTTGCCAACAGTGATTGCAAGCTTCCTGCTCATTTCCAAATGGGCTCTTTTAACATATCTGCCTCATTGTCTTTTTTTGGAAACGAGCATTTAAAAACCATATTTAATCAAAACCAACCATCGTTTTATTTTCAATTTAAAGAAAAATCTTACAATTTCTTAACATTCTCATTGAGTTGTCATAAGGATCCACTGGTTTTTGTTAATGGCCTGGTTTGTTTTTGATTCCTCTGTTGCTTCATCTCCTGGGGCGTAGAGCCAAGTGCATGTTTTCAACATTCAACTATATTCTCTCACACACCCCAGGAAATGTGAAATGTGTGTCAAATTCACTGAAAGACTCTGCTTCCACCATGGAGTTTTCTTCATTTGAACATCTACTTTTGTTTATCAATGTTAAAATTCCACCTGTTTTCTTGCACAGTCTAGGCAGATTGATTGAGTAGTTCTTCTGTGTCCCTTATTCTAATATTAGATTTTCAAAACTGAACTTTCTCTTACCTACATATGCTTCTAGATTTAAATATGATGTAAAAAATTTCCTGTTTTTGTGGTTCGATTTGATGTTTTTCCTATATTATAAGCAAAATTGAAATGGATATGCATATGTCAGAATTTTCTTCATATCATTGGCTTAGTGGAAAAAAGATGAAATCAAATTTGCACAGCACTTACTGGAAGGCCATCTACAATAAGACTCTGAATTTCTTATGAAGGTGATGTCATATTAATAATTCTTTTATTTGGCTTGACAATTTAACTAACTCTTGAATTTCCGTGTGTGTGTGTGCATGTGTGTGTGTGTGCATATGTGCACGCACATGTGTGTTTCTGTGTGTGTGTGTGTGATTTCTACCACCAGCTGTACATATGTCTATTTTTTTAACCACAAAAAGAATTGCTAAAGTAATAAATGTTTTATTTCTCTGAATTCCCTTTGAGTATTTGTCCAGATGCATTAGTTGCAGCAGACCTATAATCATATGCATACATCTTTTCAATTAAATCTACAGTCATTGCTAAACAAAAACAAATTGTGGAAAAGACAATTCTGAATGAGTAGAAAGTTTAAATTGCAGAATTCCTTAGCAACTTGTTTCAGAGGCATTGATCAAGCTTCTTAGCGAGGCTCCCCAGGTGTTTTGCTTTACTGAGCAACCAAGATGAGTTATCTCTATCCACTTCTCAAGAGTTTGTTAATTGTTCTCAAAGTGCTGAAGGATGCTTTAAAAAGTCTGGTATTTCTTCAGTTGGAATCTGTTAGATCTATGATGTACTTATTAAAATGCAGCTTCTACTTCCAGTTTTAGCTCTGACTGTAAAAAACTTAGAGACTGTCACTCCTGCCTTTCCGACAAGAAAAAGCTGAACACTGAAAATTAGCATCATCTTTCAGACTCACTAGAAAACTGAGGTTGCAGGGCAAATCACCACCGTGAAATCAAGAGAGATAGGCAAATCCGGAGAGTCATAGCTGAGGTCTGCTTCCTTGGAGAAGAACTGCTGGGATCAATGACTGATATGTACACTTAAGTGGTCATTTTGATGAATTAGCTGGGGGCTGTTTGTGGGGTAGCTTGAGTGAAAACTTCCTGGAGCCGTAGTCTTGGAAGAAGGAGATTCTATATTTCTTGGGCTTTACCTCTAGGAACCCTTACCATATTTTCATAGTGACGAACTGAGAAAGAACCCCTTATAAGTTCTGGCAGGAAGCATGCAAAAGCAACTGTTGTGAAATATGACCAAGCATTCTCCATCACAAAGGCCTTCTCTCCAGGGGGAAAACATTCCCAGAGCCTTAACCCACCTGGAAGAAGGGCATTTCTCTGAAGACAGCCCCCCTCGATTCTTCCTGTCTCACCTAAGAGAAATGCGGGGGATAGAAAACAAATATTGGGGAAGGTTCTAGCCCAGGAACATAGGTCCGCTAAAAGACAGATTGAGTCATCTGGCCACCACACCAGTAGGGCTCCAGTCGATTACAGCTGAAAGAGCAGCAAGATTCAGACTCTATCTGAACAGAAGGTCTTAAAGAAACCTAAAGACAGCAGGGGAGTTGTAAACAAAGATACTAGAAGAATTTGAAGCCATAGGCTCCTATAGCTACAGCAAACTTTAAACACAGCCAAATCCTAGCCAGATAAACATAACACTTCACATTAAAGGCTTCTTTACCTCAGTTCCTATCACCCGATACTGTATGCTTCCAACAAAAAAATTATATCTCGTGGTAAAAGGCAAGAAAAACACTATCTGAAGGAACAAAGCAAGCATCAGAACCAGACTCAGATATGACACAGATTTGAAATGATCAGATAGGGTATTTTAAATAACTATGATTAATATGTTAAAGACTCCAATGGTAAAAGTAGAAAACATATAAGAACAGATGGATAGTGTAAGCAGAGAGAGGGAACCTCAGAGAAAGAATAAAAAGGAAATGCTATCAGTCCAAAACACTGTAACAGAAAAGAAGAATGCCTTTAATGGACATATCAGTAGACTAGACACAGCTAAAGAGAGTATCAATGAGGTTGAAGAGATGGCAACAGAAATTTCTCAAACTGAAATGCAGAGAGAAAAAAAGAATGAAAAACAAACAAACAAACCAAGTGAGAGAAGAACATCTAAAACCCGTGGACCAAGTCCAAAAAGTGTAGCATACATGTAACCGGAATACCAGAGAGACAGCAGAAGAAATATTTGAAGTAATAACGGCCAAGAATTTTCCAAAATTAATTGCAGGCACCAAACCACAGAATCGGAAGCCCAGAGAACAACAAGCTGGTGAGTACCAAAAGACTTATTTACATGTATTATATTCAAATAGAGACAAAGAGAAAAATATTGAAAGAAGTCAAAGGAAGAACTCTTCTCTTTGGGGAGCAAAGATAGAAAAATAAAACAGACTTCTTATCAGAAACCATGCAAGAAGAGAGTGAAGTACTTAAAGTTATGAAAGGAAAAAAAAACTCCACCAACCTAGATTCCATATCCAGTGAAATTATATTTCTAAAGTGAAAGAGAAATAAAGCTTTCTCAGTAAAACAAAACTGAGAGAATTCATTGCCAACAGACCCATCCCGCAAGAAATATTAAAGGAAGTTCTTTAGGAAGGAGGAGATTAATATTGTCAGGAAACTCAGATCTACATAAAAAAGAAAAAGCATCAGAGAAGGAATAAAAGTATATTCAAATTACTTATTTTTCTTATTCTTAATTTATCCAAAAGATAACTGTTAAGTCATAATAATAGCAATGCATTGGGTGATTATACCATATGGGTCAGTGAAATAAGGACAGCGATGTCATAATGGACAGGCAGGAGGAAGTGGCATACTCTATGACAAAATACCTGCACTACATGTGAAATGAAATATTGTCATTTAAAGGTGGACTTAGATTAATTATAAATGTATATTGAAAACTCTAGGTCAATCATTAAAATTTTTTTTAAAGAAATATAATCGATATGTTCTGAGAAGAAATAAAATAGAATTATACAGAATGTTCAATCAATAGCAGAGAAGGCAGAAAAAAAAGAGGACAAAAGAAACAAAGAACAAATCCAATAAATAGAAAACAGTTACAAACATGGTATAAATAAGTTTACATTATATATCTCTGGTTGAAGTAAAATGTTTAGGTCTTGTGCATACCATTGCCTGTTTTAATTGCCTTTTTCATTACCATCCAGCTTTCAGTTCCAAACAGGTCAGCCGTGAGGGCACTTATCATGTTTGTTGGACATGGAGCAACAGTGCCCCCAGTTTGGGTTCTTTTGCCTGTTCCTGGGCTTCTTTCTCTTTTGCCCCCTCCTTTGTGCAATTGACTCAAATGGAACCCATGGAATGTTAGACCAGAGGAACACCCTGGACCAACTATGGGGAAGAGTTTTTCTGTCAGAGGGAGACTATGCTTACTACTCTGCTCATTTCTCTGCCCCATAGAGCCCTCAGGAAAGATGGCTCACTCAGAATTTTCTGATAAGCTAATATAGGTAGCAATGACAATAGACCCGTGGGGGAAATAATCATATGATTTATATCCTGAAATTCGATGACATCAGCTCATGGGAATAACAAGCCAAGTTCTGGCTCCCTGCCTCCCCCACTGGAATAGCATTTATCAAATGTTAGTTTTGCTATACAGCATATACCATAAAGCTTCAAGGTGATATTGATCTAATAAGTAATCATTGGATAAACACAATTGATGTAACATTAAATTTTGGGATTCATATAGAGTAAGTAAAAGGGCTCTCGCCAGTGTGTGGCCTTCAGAAAAGTCTTCATGCTTTTTCTCATCAGGCATATCCTTCCCATGATGCCTTTCCTCCTCATCTTCCTCTATTAAAATTCTATTTTTATCTTTATTTTTATTGTAAAAGTAACAAGCTTAGTTTGTAACTTTAAAAAATGTGCAAGTGATGACTCTCATATTTATTTGTCACTGAATCAGGTCCATTTTTCATGCCCAATATAGAATTAGCATTTAACTTGATTACAACAAGTGTGCTTTCTAGTACTGAAAGATGATTACCCAGGATTATAACATTCCTGAGTAGCAAAGGATCGATTTTTCCTAGGAATTCTAAGAATGATTGTTAGGCAAAAATAAGACCTGCCTTTATTTTCCACTTGATAAATACTGGTCAATTTATTTGCCTTCAGTGATCCATCAGATTGCAAATTATTATTGTAAATTACTACAGCTTTAAGTTCCCAAGAGGACATTTAAAATAATTTAATGTACTCAGATGCTTTCCTACATTTAGACTAACATTTCCTAAATTGATGTTCCATGGATGTTAATAGCTTGCCACAAATGTTTCCTG
>NW_006442109.1:22487189-22492283 GCF_000325575.1 Pteropus alecto
GATTTTTAATGTACTAATATTCATAATAAATTCATAGAAAGTGGTATATTGTTAAATACATGGACAGTGTTTAATAGGACACTTTCTAGAAGTCTCTGCATAATGAATTTAGCAGTAAACAGGCAGTTTTATTATTTATTTTTAGTAGACATTTTCAGGGGAAACTAAGAGGATGTGTTAAAATTCAAGAAGTCTGAACACATACAAAAAACTTCCTTAGTAACCTTGTTTGTGTTGTGTTTATTTTTGTGCATGAGGCAAATACTGATCATGTAGGGATTGAGCTTGAAGATAAAATGTTAAGGTTTATGATACAGCCAATATTCTGGTTTATTAGAAGAGATGAAGAGATTCTTAGGACAAATCAAGTACTTAGAGTAGGTAGCTGGGGGGCCAGGGTAGATTCTTGATGAAGAACTTGGAAGTTGGAAATATACCAAGGGGTTGTCAAAGGAAGAAAAGAAGAAAATAAATGAAATCATTGAAGGTATACAAAAGATCAGAGAAGCTGGATCTGTAGCGAGAACATCCAGAAATGAAGCAATAGCATTCACTCTTGCTCCAAAATATTAAGGAGCCTTCTCAGGTGTTCGCAGTTTATGGAATCCTATTATCCCCACCTGACGATGGGGAGATACATCCATAGAAGCTGGTGCAGACTCCTTGCTGAGAAGAATGGAGGTGGCCAGAGAGATGGTGAATAGGGAAGAATGCATTTCACATGGTGAATAGGGAAGAATGCATTTCTCTTGGCTTATGTTTCCAAAATAAGAGAGACAATGCTAACCCAAGTTGCTGCTATGGACTTCTACAGGTTCACGTGGAACACATTACATTGCCTCAGGAGACATGGACTGTTTATCTAGTGGTTACACTCCTGACAAGGAAGCTAAAGGGCATGTAGCAGAAAATAATGAGCTTTGGAGTAAAAAAGTCTGGGTCCCAATTCTAAAACTGTCACTCATATGTAGTGTGATTTGGGACAAGTACTTATCATTCCTAAATCTTAGGGGTTTTTTATTATTATTATTTCTAAAGTAAGGATGATGTCTGCTTCTTTATACCATATTAAGATGTCTAGAATAGAATTTTGTACACAGAAGCCTCATATAAATACATTTTAAAAAGCTCCAAGTATCTTTAATTCAACTTGCATTAAAATTTAAACAAGAGGCCCACGAGTTATTTCAGGTAAGAAACTTTAAAGACTAAGAGCAACATGTTTAAAAAAAAAATCAAAGCATGACATTCTGGAAAAGGGAAAACTATGGAGACAGTTAAAAGATCAGTGGTCGACAAGGGTTGAGGGGGTAGAGAATAAATAAGTGAAAATTTTTTGTATGATACCACAATGATGGCTACATGTCTTTACACATTTGTCCAAACCCACAGAACATACAACACCAAGAGGAAACTGTAATCTAAATATGAACTTTGGCTGATTATGATGTGTCAATGTAGGTTCATTGATTGTAACAAATGTACCACTTGGCAGGGAAGGATGTTAGTAGTGGGAGAGGCTCTGCATGTGTAGAGACACAGCAAAGATTCTGGCTCTTTTGTGACCACAATGGTACCTAACTCTTTGTGGCCTGGTACTCATGAGATGGAAACCAAGACATGGACTGCAGATCCTGCTGGCCTATAGTCTCCACTCCTTGCGCTGTTCCATCTTTTCTCTTACGCTCCCTATAGCTGATGAGAGTATAGAGTTCATTTAGTTCAAACTCTCATTCACATATAGCTTACTCTCTGGGGTCCACAAATGCATCGAGTCTGCCATCTTAAGTATCTGAACTCTGTTTTGCCCTTTAGCTTCCTTGTCAGGAGTGTAACTACTAGATAAGGAGAAAGTTTAGAACTCTCCTCCTTGTCAGCCAGTATGCAAATTCTGAACAGTCAAAGCAATCCTACCTTTCCATAAAAGTTTCCTTTGCTTCTGGGTTTGCTGCTGACTATTTTGATAGGACTCTCCTATCTTCTATATTGGTGTGTGTGTATATGTGTGTGTGTGTGTGTGTGTGTGTGTGTGTGTGTGTGTGTTTGGGAAGGGGGATGGCCTGACCATTTTTCCACAGCAAGCCCAGCAAGCCCAGCCTCATTCTCTTGTTTTATAGTCCCAGTGCTCACTTTTCCTCGTCTCCCTTATTCCTGCGATACTTTCCTTTTAGAAATGGTTCCTGGCTCCGGATATTTCCACCCCAACATTTCCTTATGCTCTGAGTAGCCATGAGATTTCACTTAGGAGCGTGAATCAGCCAGGGCCCAGGAGGGAACACATGTTACAGCAGCCCTGATGCTGGAGCCTGGGCACAATACAGGCAGTGAGATGGCAGCATAGCGGCAGGTGGCCTCATGGGCAATATGAACCTTCTCAGTGTCCATATCTTTCTCAGCACCCTGCCGAGAGAACTTAAAGCGGGACTAACTACCTCCTTTCCTCAGGCAAGTTCATTGGTTGGCAATCAAACTTGGGCTCAAATTTGGCCAATGCTTTGAAATATAGCGTACAAATGAAAAATTGGGCTGTAGTAAGACCAACATATCAGGAAATTATTGCCATTGAAAAGATTGTTTATTACTCATAGTTCCCAAGAGGAGGGGTCAAGCCATGCCACGGCAGGGGTGGCGTGAGGGGACATAGGGTCATTTAAGAGGAAGATGGAAAGGGAGGAGCTGTTGGCAAGAGACTTTTTTATGGTCTCCTGAGGGATGGGATTTACAATTTGCATCAAAAGCATTGTCATATCTTCCATCTAACCAGATCATTTTTGTTATACTCCCATCACATCATTGATTCCTTGATGCACTATAATATTAAAAATAATGTAAAATGTTCTAATTAAAATAGAGTTAGCAGCAAACCTAGAGGCAAAAGAAACTTTTGTGGAAAGGTAGGATTGCTTTGACTGTTCAGAATCTGCATGCTGGCTGACGAGGAGAATTCTAAATTTTCTGTGAAGTTACAAAACAGAGTTCAGAGACTTAAGATGGCAAACTTGATGCATTTGTGGACCGCAGAGAGTAAGCAATGTGTGAATGAGAGTTTGAACTAAATGAACTCTATACCTTCTTCAGCTATAGAGGCTGTAAGAGAATAGATAGAACAGCGCAAAGAGTGGAGACTATAGGACAACAGGATCTGCAGTCGTGTCTTGGGTTCCATCTCGTGAGTACCAGGCCACAAAGAACTGGGCACCACTTGTGGTTACAACAGAGCCAGAATCTTTGCTGTATCTTAACAGAGATAAGCTGCTGCTGACGTCAACCCCAACATACCTTAAATAGGGTACCCAGGGGCCCCCAGGGCAAGGCTAGCTGGGAAATTACATGTGGAATGAGCCACGCTATGATGTGAACAGAGGCAATGAGGGAATGCTGTAATAGATCAGAGGACCCAGGGCAAAGGGAAGATGATCACCCTGGTATTCCTAACATGGGGCATTTCCCCATGGTCGTCTGGTATTTACGTTACTGCTTTTCTTTCTGTAGCACTTGATAATGAAGAGAAGGCTGAATGGGCAGTGAATACCAGTCTAAGTAACTGCAGGAATGACTTCTTCTTACTTTGTGAGTTCTTGCCTTGGATCCTTCCCACTTCTTCATATTTCCCTAATAATACCTGACTCATAACTGGCTCTCTAGAGAGTTTGAGGAACATTTTATACTAAATGCCTGCATTGGTCACCACTGTGAAATCAGCTGGGGGCTTTGCACTGTTGAATCATTTGTTTTTATGTTGGCCCACCTAAGAGGGCATTGGCTATACTGATATCTAAGTTTTCACTTTCCGCTGTGGTGTCTGGCTCCAAATTTCCTGTGATACCTTGAGTATATCCCCCTTAAATTTGTTTTGACTACCGCACTGCCAGCTAGAACTAAGACTTAGATATCCTGGGTGGCAAGGCTTAATAAGTAGATTTTATTCCTAGATAATAAAAATTTAAAATAAGTCTTCAGATGCATTTAAAAATGTGTCATGTATTATTTTAGGCATGTGAGCTATGAAATAATGGCAATAATGATGTGTTTAAACCCATTAAATCATGTAGCTGGCTGAAAGTGTTCCATAAAATAGAATGGGAGTAATAACTGTAGGTCAAATTGAATTCTGAAAGATGACCACACAGGGACCAGGAAGCTCAAGAACATGAATATACTCTAAGGCACAAATCATTTTAATGGAATTTCCTGAGGTTCACAGAGAACATATGTTGCTTATAAGACAAAAATAGTATGAAGGTCCAGATATTTAATAATTGATGTAGAGGTCAAATAAGGTGGCCTAGCGGAACAGCCCTTTCATAAGTCGATAAGTGTTTGACAAGTTCTATACGTAAAGGAATTTGGTAGGTACTGAGGAGTTCACAGTTGATGTGTTCTAAGGTGCTTTTATGCATCCCATGGAGTTCTTTCATGAATCCTAATGAGGCAGACAGAGCAAATAGTTGTCTCTCCATCTCACAGATGAAGAAATTGAACCTGGTTGGTACCTCTCAAATTTTAATGCACATATGAAGCAACTAGAGCTTCTGTTAAAATGCAGGTTCTGCTGCAGTAGGTCTAGAGTGGAGCCTGAAAATTTGCCTTTCTAACAAGTTTCCAGATAACATCGATAATGCTATGTGTGGTGAGATCTTGTAGGACGTGAATGAGCCCAACAGGTATGGTCAGGAAAAGCCAGAATGTTTCAAGGCACAGTGGAGAAATAAATGGGTGTCACATGTTTGCTAAATTGGTACCCTCAGGCTATTGGCGAACAGATAAAAAATATTTAGTACATACCTCCATAATAGAACTTACCACAATGGATTGTATCTTTCTGAGCTGTTTCTGCAAGCAGCCTGTAGGTGCCTTGAGAAGAAGCAATAGTGGTGCTTGTGGTGATGGTAGGAGTAAGGTGATGAGCTGGTAAGAAGTAGTGACAAAGATGACAATCCTGACAACAATAGCTAAAATTTATTGAGCTTAGTACACTTCCTTGTGTCAGACACTGTACTAAGTCCTTCATGTTACTGTCCTTAATGTTTACACACTCTTTAAAATGGATAAGTGCTATCGATAAGTGCTATTCATAACCTACTGAAGAGGTAT
>NW_006442109.1:22492316-22514754 GCF_000325575.1 Pteropus alecto
CGACCCCCCCCCCCACACACACACACACACACACACACACACACACACACACACACACACACACACCAATATAGAAGATAGGAGAGTCCTATCAAAATAGTCAGCAGCAAACCCAGAAGCAAAGGAAACTTTTATGGAAAGGTAGGATTGCTTTGACTGTTCAGAATCTGCATGCTGGCTGACGAGGAGAATTCTAAATTTTCTGTGAAGTTACAAAACAGAGTTCAGAGACTTAAGATGGCAAACTTGATGCATTTGTGGACCGCAGAGAGTAAGCAATGTGTGAATGAGAGTTTGAACTAAATGAACTCTATACCTTCTTCAGCTATAGAGGCTGTAAGAGAATAGATGGAACAGCGCAAAGAGTGGAGACTATAGGCCAGCAGGATCTGCAGTCGTGTCTTGGGTTCCATCTCGTGAGTACCAGGCCACAAAGAACTGGGCACCACTTGTGGTTACAACAGAGCCAGAATCTTTGCTGTATCTTAACAGAGATAAGCTGCTGCTGACGTCAACCCCAACATACCTTAAATAGGGTACCCAGGGGCCCCCAGGGCAAGGCTAGCTGGGAAATTACATGTGGAATGAGCCACGCTATGATGTGAACAGAGGCAATGAGGGAATGCTGTAATAGATCAGAGGACCCAGGGCAAAGGGAAGATGATCACCCTGGTATTCCTAACATGGGGCATTTCCCCATGGTCGTCTGGTATTTACGTTACTGCTTTTCTTTCTGTAGCACTTGATAATGAAGAGAAGGCTGAATGGGCAGTGAATACCAGTCTAAGTAACTGCAGGAATGACTTCTTCTTACTTTGTGAGTTCTTGCCTTGGATCCTTCCCACTTCTTCATATTTCCCTAATAATACCTGACTCATAACTGGCTCTCTAGAGAGTTTGAGGAACATTTTATACTGAATGCCTGCATCGGTCACCACTGTGAAATCAGCTGGGGGCTTTGCACTGTTGAATCATTTGTTTTTATGTTGGCCCACCTAAGAGGGCATTGGCTATACTGATATCTAAGTTTTCACTTTCCGCTGTGGTGTCTGGCTCCAAATTTCCTGTGATACCTTGAGTATATCCCCCTTAAATTTGTTTTGACTACCGCACTGCCAGCTAGAACTAAGACTTAGATATCCTGGGTGGCAAGGCTTAATAAGTAGATTTTATTCCTAGATAATAAAAATTTAAAATAAGTCTTCAGATGCATTTAAAAATGTGTCATGTATTATTTTAGGCATGTGAGCTATGAAATAATGGCAATAATGATGTGTTTAAACCCATTAAATCATGTAGCTGGCTGAAAGTGTTCCATAAAATAGAATGGGAGTAATAACTGTAGGTCAAATTGAATTCTGAAAGATGACCACACAGGGACCAGGAAGCTCAAGAACATGAATATACTCTAAGGCACAAATCATTTTAATGGAATTTCCTGAGGTTCACAGAGAACATATGTTGCTTATAAGACAAAAATAGTATGAAGGTCCAGATATTTAATAATTGATGTAGAGGTCAAATAAGGTGGCCTAGTGGAACAGCCCTTTCATAAGTCGATAAGTGTTTGACAAGTTCTATACGTAAAGGAATTTGGTAGGTACTGAGGAGTTCACAGTTGATGTGTTCTAAGGTGCTTTTATGCATCCCATGGAGTTCTTTCATGAATCCTAATGAGGCAGACAGAGCAAATAGTTGTCTCTCCATCTCACAGATGAAGAAATTGAACCTGGTTGGTACCTCTCAAATTTTAATGCACATATGAAGCAACTAGAGCTTCTGTTAAAATGCAGGTTCTGCTGCAGTAGGTCTAGAGTGGAGCCTGAAAATTTGCCTTTCTAACAAGTTTCCAGATAACATCGATAATGCTATGTGTGGTGAGATCTTGTAGGACGTGAATGAGCCCAACAGGTATGGTCAGGAAAAGCCAGAATGTTTCAAGGCACAGTGGAGAAATAAATGGGTGTCACATGTTTGCTAAATTGGTACCCTCAGGCTATTGGCGAACAGATAAAAAATATTTAGTACATACCTCCATAATAGAACTTACCACAAAGTACCCTCAGGCTATTGGCGAACAGATAAAATTTAGTACATACCTCCATAATAGAACTTACCACAATGGATTGTATCTTTCTGAGCTGTTTCTGCAAGCAGCCTGTAGGTGCCTTGAGAAGAAGCAATAGTGGTGCTTGTGGTGATGGTAGGAGTAAGGTGATGAGCTGGTAAGAAGTAGTGACAAAGATGACAATCCTGACAACAATAGCTAAAATTTATTGAGCTTAGTACACTTCCTTGTGTCAGACACTGTACTAAGTCCTTCATGTTACTGTCCTTAATGTTTACACACTCTTTAAAATGGATAAGTGCTATCGATAAGTGGTATTCATAACCTACTGAAGAGGTATTTAAAGGCTAAAGAAGATAAGTAGCTTATAGCTGGTCTTCACACTCAGCTGTGTATCATTCAAGACAGAGACCATATCTTACTGGTCTTTGTCTTTTGACAGCATAGAACTGGAGAGGGTAGGCTTATGTTTTTGTGAAATGGATATTTTGGCCAAGAAGAGGTTGGGCTTCCTTATAACTGTTGCAACAATAGAATGGGCTGTTCTGATGGAGCGAGTGCCCTGATTCTAAGGATTCTTGAATTGAGTGGGCAATTGACTAACTCGGTGGTTTTCAAACTGTGTTTTACAGAGTTGCTTCAGCAGTGACCTGAATGGGATGAAGTAGAGGCTTAAAGGGTAGGCACTGACCCCTTCTCTGCTTTTATCAGAGTAGCAGTTTTATCTGATTTATACATTGGGGTTCTGTGTAAAATTGTATGTGAAAAAAGGTTTCCGATGCTATAAACATGTTCAAAGTCTTTGGATCAGATGATTTCTAAGGTCTTGTATAAAATTAACATTGTATAATTTGGCCAAGGTCTCATGCCCATGAGTGGCAGAGCTTGGACTAGAATTTGGGTAAACTGGTTCTTTCTTCTAATCATATTATCCTAATACCCAGAGCTAGTACTCTCTTGCTCAGACAATTCATTGACAAAGTTAACTGCTCTGAGGCCCTTTAGTTTAGGGAAAAGAATTGAAAATTGAATAACCTTGGCATAAAATCTGACTCTTCCACTAACAAGCTATGAAACCTCAAGCAGTCATTTATTTGTCCATTGAATATTTGTTCTACCTCATTATGCACCAGGCATTGCTTGGTGCACCGAGAATATAATGGCGAACAAGGCACACAGAATGCATGCTCTCATCAAACTCACATTTAAAGGGGGTGATACAGAGAATAAAAAGTAGATAGATAAGCAAGATAAGTTTTCCTAATAAGGACCATTGCCCCCGCCTCTCCTTGCCTCCCCACTACCCCAACACAAATAAAATTAAAGAGATACAAACAGACAGTGGAAGTGAGAACCATAGAATGAGGATTTACCTCGGTCTGTAGCAGAGGCTCATGAGTAGTTCTTTACTTCTTCGCCTTCTAGTGTGTGTATGTCGGGGGGATTCTCTTTAAAAAAGCACAACAAAAACTGAAGCAAAAAAGGAGATCCACATCTCTTCCCAGTTGGATCTACCTTTTTGGTATTGGCTGAACCATTCTCAGTGGGAAGGAAGAAGCAGACATGTTCAGATTTTCTGAGACTCCATCTTCAGGAAGCCTGCACCTAGACATGTGGGTGTTCAGTAGATGCTTGAGTAGGAACAAGAAAGCCCCACATGTGGCCCAGAGGTGTTCCGGATATCATTACCCCTTGGTTTCAACAGCCCGCAAATGTCATAAGAAGCAAACATCAGTTTCTAGGTGTTTTTCTGTTTCCTCCTTCTGCCTTGTCTTGTCAGACAGTTTGGGTTAATAAAAAGAACATTCCACCAAGAGACCTGAGCTCCAGGTAGAGATTTGTCACTAGCTAGTCAGGTGACCTTGGAGAGTTCTAGAATTTTAGCAAACAAAAAGATCTTAAGGAAATTCTTCATTTTACAGATAAGGAAGTGAGATTCCAAGAGGTTGACCTTAATTCAAGGTCATTTGGTGTATGCAGTCAGGTTTAGAACCTTGGGTTGCATGATTTCCAGTGCAGAGTTCTTCTATTGTAAAATGTTCTTACTTCTTCTCTGGGCCTTGGGTACCTCATCTGTAGAACGGAGGGACTGAGTTGGCTCAGGGGCCTAACCAGTGCACAGATGGGCTTTGTCAGGCCAGCATGGGTTTGTAAAGTCTTTCAATATCAGTCCTTGAGGGAGAGTCATCAAATCTCCAGTTTGACATAGACCCTGTCACACCCCTTCACCATTCTCTGCGTCTGCTTGGCCCTTGTTTGTGTGAGTTTAGATATCTGAACCAGAGGATCCCTAAGATCCCTTCTAATCTAGAATGTGTCTGATCCCTAGTCTTCTTCCCTCACATTTTTAGACAGCAGACAGGATTTCTGATAGAAAAAGAGAATCCATTGGACTGACTTTGTCTCCTTCTGGCAGAAATACTGCTCATCAAATCAGAGAGGAGTGAGAAATTACAAAAGTTTAGTCATCTCAACCCAGAGAGGCCAAAGTCTGACTAAAGACAGCCTCAGATTATTAAGTTTAACTCGTAGACAGCCACCCAGCAAGATCAAGAGGGCTAACCCCTTTAGGCTTAGGCATGAAGGGCCCCTTGTAAAGAAAACTCCACCCTTTCGGGGAGACCCCTGCATCACATGCAGAAAGTATGTAAGACTGGAACACCATATTTTCTGGGATGGCGACGTCCCTGTGGATGCAATCTGAAGCTTAATGCTGGGAGGAGCGATGTTGGCTGCAGATATTGGCCTCAAATGAAACAATGACTATGCATGCTTCAGGGAATTTTACTAAATATGAGATCACCCCGGCTGTGCTGGGCTTTCTTCACACAGCCTGTTATCTATAACAGGAGAGTTAGAAAAAGCAATGATTTAAAATATCCCAGGGAGCCTTTCCCATGCCCCACAGAGTGAAGCTCTTTCTCCAGCCCTGCTGTACCCCTGCCCACAGAATGCTGGCCTCCAATCCAGGAAGGATTTATCTCAAGATTTTCTGCAGTAGAAATGCTAACTGCTGCATGGTTTACTCTGTCAAGGACCCATGTAGCCCTTGTGACAAAATATCAGTTCTATCATATCTCATCTTCCTGATCTCTTCATTCATTTACTCATTTATTCAACAAATATTTATTATCTACTATGTGCTGGACATTATTCTGGTGCTTAAGATACACGAATAAACAAATCAAGAAAAAATTATTGTGCTCATAGTGCTTACATTCTCTTTATGCTAAAGGTGGCTATTCTGTATGAATCCTAAAGATATCTAAAGTTTTATGAATATCTTCTTAGCTACCTGACAGTCTTGTCGATGGCATTTTAAGGGATACCAAGAGTCTAACACACTTTTTCTTCACTCACTTTTCTCCTCACACCCATGATGACTGTGAGGAGTGAAAATATTATTTCCCAGATTCTAGGGCTCTTTTTCTTTCTCCAATCCTATAACCATTACAGAGCCTCATGAGTTAACTATCATAGACTCAACTCCCACTCTATGCTTCTAAATTCCAAAGACAGGCTTTTTAAACTCCTGATTTATATCTGGAGTTTAGAGATACTTCTTCCTGTTGAAAACTCGAGATGTTTATAGATGAACCAGTCTTTCCACAACCAGCTATCCATCTTAGTTTTGATATCTTTGTTATCAGCATCATTTTTTTTCCCCTCTCATTTTCTAGGCTTGAAACCTTGTTTTCAGTCACTCCTGCTATCTCCGATACTCAGTCAGCTAATCTACTGAATTCTTTCATGTTGTTCCTTGTGTCTGTTCCTGTCTCCTTATTACATTGCCTTCCCCCAGCTCCTCTCCAGCTCATTCTTGGATCAGTACATTAGCCTCCCAGGGAACCTCCCTGACTTCAGCATCCCCTGCTATAATCTATTTTGCACGTGGACACCAGACGAATGTTCCTTAAATATTGCTTTCATCTCACCACTCCCTACCTTCAAATGTAAATCTCTTGCCAGGTTCCAAGGCCTTTCATGGTCTGACTCCCCTCTAGTGATCCAACAGGTTTTTCTATTTTCCTTTACATGTGCTCTCTGCTTAGTCAGGTGGGTCTCTTAAGGTCCCTCAAATGCATAAACCTCATTCCATTTATGTTCACACTTTTCTCTTCAACCTGGACAGCCTTCTCTTCTCTTAGCCTAAATAGATCACACACCTGTCATTCAGAGTGGAACTCAGGTGTTACCTCCTGCATGGAGCTTTCATTGACTAACAAAGAACCCCCTTCTTGTGAGCTTCCACAGGTCTACGGTTTGCCTATAGTGTTTAGGCATCATTTACATTAGTATTTAATGGTTCATCCATTGTTTCATATATTAATCATATCTCACCAATTGAATCAAAACTCCTTGGCCATGAACTATAGACTATACTGTAAAATATATACTCTATTATATGACACTATACCACACTACACTACACTACAGTATAGTTCTATACAATTTTGTGCCTAAACTTTTGAGGCTAAGCTTTTTGGTTGATTATATTTAGGTAGACTCTACCTCACCCCATATCACCCCAGAAAATAGGATGCTGTGGCACTTCATTGTCCTCTCATAACCCCACTGTATCAAAGATAAATAACAGCTAATTTTTATTTTACATAACCATCCATGTTTATCTCACATTTGAGAATCCTTATTTATGTACACAGATACATTATAAATTTTCAGGCAAGGGTTTACCCTGCTGTCCTTGGCCACATCTTTTATATTTATTTGAAAATATTAATTAAATTAGTTAATTAAGCACGTCATTCTTTTTTTTTTTTAAATCCCCTAGTCATCTGATCTTAAAGAAGAAAAACAAAAAATACTATTAGAGAGGTTCACTCATCTTCAAGATGGTTGTTTTCCTGTTAAGGCGCTAAAAATTGTATAATCATTTACATAGAAGAAAAGTCGCTTTATGCCTGTCAACATGAAAAACAATTTGCCTGGGAATATGGTTGTTTATTTTTGGTGATGTATGTAACTTCAAACTCAATAAGCTAAAAATCTGTTCCTTTCGGAATATAAATTGACTGTCAAGAATCTGTGTACCAAATGATTATGTTGCTGCGTATTTCTCTCTTAATTCATGCACACCATGTATTGTATAACATTACCTCATATGCTGTAATCATCGTGTCACATGCAAGATACATAAAATACATCATGAACGTCCCACTAGATATCAAAGCCTTCCAAGTCTAATTAACTCATTTTACAGACTGTTTCTAGTTCTTGTCTCAGAACATACAAACATTAGAAATCAGAAGTTAGTCTAAATGTTTGAATACCCTATTGTAGTAAATCATAATATCTTAGTTTGTTATTCTTTGGTTATCCGTACATTTAGACTAGATTTCTTTCAAATGTACTTCTTGTTTATTTTTTTAACATTACTTTGGGGCAATTTTAAAAATGTTACAAAGAGAAACTCTCTTTCAGTTCATGAGCCTACTCATGAATTCAATGAATTATTGCATGTGGGTCAGTCATTCTTTTAAACCACTGTAGGTTTTTCCAGAGTCAAAGGCTCTATCTTGCTTCACTGCAGAGAAAAAGTTATACTTTTGATTCAGGAGAGTCCATAGGTGATAGAAAGATCTGCTGAAGAGAATAGAGATGACTTTCTTCACAAATCTCATGAACATATTGAGGTTTCTAGCCATTTGGGATCTGCACTACCTCAGAGGAAGATAATACTCAGAATTTGGAGGACACAGAAGGAAAATGCATGGTGTGGCTCAGCCACCATTGTCTTTTCAGTGCTAGGGTGATTGTATCTACAGAGCTAGACCAAAGAGAATTTGAGCTCTGGCCCAAGACTTTGTGCATGTCCTTTACTCACCCAGGGCACAAGCCTTATAAACATACCTCTTGTCCACATCCATGTCCCTCTTCTGACACCTGTGTTCTGTACCCTCTACTTTCCCTATATGCATCAGGGTCTGGAACAATGTAGAGGGAGCACTGGCTGGGCATGTTGGAGAGACTCTGCGTCAGGAATAGTTATATGTCTCTTTAACCTTCTCTGGAAGAAATAACGAGTTTTTTCTCTCAAAAAAAACTTACTGCATTCAAACAAAAAGAAATAAGAATACATAGTACTAACTCCTTAGAGACCCTCACCTGTCCTTATTTTAAAAAGCAGGACCTTGTGCTTCTTGAAACAAAACCTGCAGGTCAGGGGTTAAAACTTGTGGGTTTAAGTAGTCTGAAGTCCAGAATTTCACTCAGATACTCGTTGCCATCCAGGAATCAGTGGCTGTATGTTAGAGTTCACTGACCATCTTGCTGGAGATAGCTGGCTGTCTCTATATTCATCCTGGTCAGGCCTGCTAGAGAGATGCCCGATCTCAGGGTGGAGAAAGCCCTGAGCATTCCCAGAAGACCACAAAAGCTAGGAAAACTCTAAGAAATCTTGCCAGCTTGGACTGTAATTTCATCAGTTTCATGACAAATTCTTGTAATGTTTATTCATTTTCCCAATTTTTCCCAGAAAAGGGTATATCTCTGCCTCCCAGGGTTTTGAAAGTAATGCTGACACATTTTTGTAGCAGCTGTCATTGAATGATACTTTTCTAGTTTTCATCATGAAGTTAGAATTCACTGAAGTGGGACATATGAAGTATTTTTTCTGTGGGTTTGAGACCATATCGAGGGAGCAGCAATGAAGGAAATGGGTGGGGAATTGTTATTAACTCTATTGAACTTGAGTTCTCCCAAACTGAAAACATTATCTTTCTAGAAAGTTACTCTGAACTCCCTGAACACCAACTTTCTTTCTTTTTGCTTCCTCTAGCTTTTCTCCTTTCTTTTTAATTTATCTGAAATATGAATTATTTTTCCTAGTAAACAATGTAGAATAACTATGAAATAGTGCTTTGTAAATAACAAGTAGTCAATAAATTGTTCCAGAATGAAAGAACTTCAACTGTGGCTTTAACTGTCATACTTAGAAGAGGTGAATTCCAACAAATCATTCTTTTCCTGCCCTTTAAAATAATGTTTTCTTCTTTCTAATGCATATTCTTTGTAGTAAATTATATGTAGTATAAATTATATATGTATATATAGAGTGAGAAAAAATGCTTATTTCCTTTTTTAAACTTTCCATTATATTGTCAGCATTTTCTCAATTGATTTTAATAGGAATTTCTTATGTTTATATGAATATATCACAATATATTTTATGTAACTGTTGTCCTTTTTTAGTCATCATGATTATTTTTAATATTTCTATTTATTTATTTATTTATTTATTTAAATTACAGTTGTTGTTTAGTATTATCTTATACCAGTTTCAGGTGTACTGCCTAGTGGTTAGACATTTATTTAATTGGTATAGTACCCATCTGGTACTATGTATAGTTATTACAATATTATTGACTATAATCCCTAATTTTTACTTTATATTCTTCTGTCTAATATTTCAATGAATATTGAAATAAGGGTGCTGTGAGTTCAATTACAGTTGTTGTTTAGTATTATCTTATACCAGTTTCAGGTGTACTGCCTAGTGGTTAGACATTTATTTAATTGGTATAGTACCCATCTGGTACTATGTATAGTTATTACAATATTATTGACTATAATCCCTAATTTTTACTTTATATTCTTCTGTCTAATATTTCAATGAATATTGAAATAAGGGTGCTGTGAGTATCCTTATATAAAATCTGTTTTTAGTTCAGTGTTTCCTTAGGATTGATTTCTGGAATTGAAATTACTGGGTAAAGGTGTATTTACCTTATAAGGTGTATTCTTATAAAGAAAATTGACAGAATAGTAAAATGAAACACATGTCCACATAACTCAACTTTAACAATTATCAGCTTATGAACAACCTTGATTCTCCTCCACCATTGCCCACAAAACTCCTCCCCACCTCCAGGTATTTTGAGGCAGATATCAGGCATCTGGCCATTTCATCCTTGGAACTACTCCTTGACTTCTTCCCCTGGTCCCTAACAATTAATCCATCAGCACATCCCATTAGTTTTATCTCCAAAATATACCTTGACTGTATTCTCTTCATCCTCATTGATGTCATTCTAATCAAGGCCACCATCATCTCTTGCCTGGACCTCTCCAATAATCTCTTAATTTGTTTCCCTGATCCAATCTTTCCTACTTATGTTAAGATAAAGATCTAATACTTCTAATATCTATTTTAAGAATATTTCCTATAAAACTCATAAAAAATTCATCTTGCCTAATTCTTTAAATTTTTCTGTTGAGCATATTTTTTAAAAAAAGGATTGCAAAAAGTGTCCAACCTGTTTCAAAGAGATCATTTTAGGTGTAGTATCAACAAGTAATCTCTTATAGAGAGAGGGGGAGAGAAAAATATACAGGTATAGAAATATATATATGAATATATAATCATAATTATATATATTTAGAAATATGTAATTATAATTATATATCTAGATTATGAAAACAGAGCTATGTTGCTAAAATGAGTCACTAAATTATATCTAAAATTCATACATTTGTAGGTCTTTTAAAATTATACCTATGTAATATAAGATATATATAATCATATATAGATCTGGATCTAAGTTATGAAAACAAATAGAAATAGAAGTATATTGCTATAATCAGTCACTAAGTGATATCTAAAATTGGCATATCTGGAGATGTTATAAAAAATTATATATATATTTTGGTTTGAATGGTTGAAGGATCGTTGTGCCTGGAAAGAAGAGGTTAAATTAAATGACTCACTAAAGTTTCTTCTAGCTACCAAAATCTTGGAGTCTATGACATTTCTTGATGTATAAATTTCCAGGTAAGACATGATAAAGACAGAGGTCAAGAATGGTTTGATTAAGTGAATGATGGTGATGCTTGCCTAATTACTAAATAAAATATATAGATTTACATCTTATCTGTCCTGTGGTTATTGAAGTCACTGTTTTTACAGAAAATGTAGGTTGACTGGGATATGATCATTTATAATGGCCTGTGGAAATTTGACTTTGCTGACTTTAGCTCAAATTAGAAGACTCAGTTTCTGTTGCTTTAATATTTAGAGCTCAGACTATGTCGGACAGCTCTTAAGCCACACTTCTAACATCTCTGTCTCACCAATCTATATGGCAACCAACTCTGTGCAGGCTCCCTTGTTTCATATAGGTTTAGTGGTACAGCCTCTCCTTCAAGGGAGCCTCATGGCTGCTTCATGGTGCCTCTTACCTCCTGCACACACCTACTTCCCAGGAAATCCCACTGGAAGCCCATGCTTGGAAGAATGCAAGAGCTAATTCCTTGTGGAGCAAAACTTTAATAGATTGTTAGCAAAATGGTTGATGTCTGGTGCTTGATGTGACCAATGCCAGCTTAAGAAGCAAGTTGCTCTCAGTGACCGCTGGTTTGTCCCGGGAGCAGTGAGCTTCTATCACCTGAAAAGAGTGTTCTTACATAGAAAAGTGGGCCCAGTAAGTTGTTTATTGCTTTGGAATATACAGCATTTAACAAGCACATACCACTTGGCTATAAGCTACTTGTGTACCCGGAGACTACATATATATATATATATATATATATCGAGGCCCCCTCTCCTTTTGGGTGCAGAGGTCCACTGTCTTGCTGCTACCCAAGACCCTGCTTTTGTCTGTAAGTTCCATTAATAAACCCCGTTCAATTTTGGAGTTGTCAGTCTCTTTCTTCCATCTCTTGGCCAGCCTTCCTTCGGAAGTCAGTTTCAATACACCTTGGAAAATTTTCCCAACATGAATAAATGCTCCTTCTTTCTTTCCCTGGATACAATTCTGAGAAGCATTTTGCAGCCGTTCTTTGTCCACTTGCTAACATAACTTATACTAACTCTTCCTCTCTCCCTGTGCTATGCCCCCTACCCCATCTGTGGTAGGTGGGCTCTAAATGGCTATGATGTTTTGCCTCATGGTATTCATACCCTTGGGTAATCCCCTCTCTTCAAGTGTGGGCTGGACCTAGTGACTGTTCTAAAATATGGCAACAGTGGTAGAATGTTGTTTCTGAGATTAGGTTATAAAAAGACTGATTTCCATCTTATTTGCTCTTTCTTGAACTCTCTCTCCCTCCTGGAGCCCTGGTTCTGGGGAAAGCCACCTGCCATGTGAGCAGCCCTGTGGAGAGGCCCATATGGCAACAAACAGAGGTCATTGACCAATAGATAATGAGTGCATCCTACACTCTACATCACCCTAATCCTCCACTCCTGTTCCCTGGAAGCATGCTCTGCAACAACGTGCCATATACAGGATTTTATCTCACACCGTGCTTTCTGGGGAACCTTGGCTAAGACAAATTTTCTTCTTGTTCTCTGATATTTATTTGTTCATTAGCTCATTCTTTATGTTACACACAAGCCTCTTTTTATTTATTTATTATTTAGCCTCAGATAAGATGAACCCTTTTCGTTTGCTCACTCTCTTCTTTTCTCTTCCTCAGAGAAGACTATCAACTTTCAGCTGTTGTTTCTGTACCGGATTTTCTCATTTCTCCCTTGGAAATGCTTATAAGTTTTTGGCATGCATGCCCATTTCCTGCTCTCCCTGCCTGTTATCTTCTCTCTCATCTCTCTCTTTAAAAAAAATTTTCCTTTGCTCTCTGAGGTAGGTCCTCATGTTGGTTTTTCACATCTCTGATACAGTTTTCAACTAAGTTGGTTATTTTTATTACCAGCTCCAAATGATAGTGACTTCAAGAATTGATAAAGATACCTTTTATGAAAAACCTTTTGCTATTTCTAATTGTTTTACATTGCTCTTTGTTGATAAATCTATTTTCAAGACACAGAAGGTTATGGTAAAAGCCTAGAACCGTGGGGAACTCAGGAGAGGGGCATCGAAGCAGGACCAGGTGGCAATGACTTGAGCACAAAGTAGAGAGAGCGAAGGAGGTGCTATTAACTTGCTCTAACAACAAGCACAACTTTATTATGATTGACCTACATTTCCTACGAGATTTTACCATGAGCAGTGCCAGCCGGACAAAGCACCCACTTATGTGTTCCGCTAAGGCTGCAGGTTGCCTTTCTGTGTTTCTTCAAGGTGCACTTGATCTTCATTTGAATTAGGCTTCATTTATGTCAGTATATTTAATGTGGGACAAACACCTGATTTATTCCAAGTTTTACCCTCTCCCAAGAATGGTCTTGGCAGTTTGCAAGCAGTGTCTTTATTTCACAGCTGGGAAAAAACTGGTTCATAGAGAAGTTAAGGATTTATTCAAGATCAGAAATCTGGGACACTGGCAGAGCACTTTATAATATTCTCCTGTATGCAGAAGCTATTCATTTGAACAATTACATTGTTTTGAAATCAGGTATATTCTCAAGTTTTTAAAATTTAAATCGGGGCTGACTTTCGCTGAAGTCCTCAGAACTTAACTTCGATATGTCCAGTCTTCCATTTCTGTGTTCTTTTTCTCCTTCTCTCTTTTTCCCAACTCCTCATATCTGTGATGTTTCAACTAAGGATATCTTATCGAAACCTGGTCTTGGCAAAGGAGCTGAATCTATGCCCTCATACAAGACAAATATGTATTAATATTTAAGGTATTACTTCTCCTTAAAAATTACAAATAAATTAATTTCTAATTGTGGAATTTTGGGACTTCAAAAGCTGGGATAGATGTTTGGGGAACTGAGGTAAACAGTAGGGAAAAGGAAAAAATTTCTTCTTGGCCGTTGGAGCAGATGTAAGTTCCACTTACTTCTCCTGTTGTTAGAATGTGCCTTGCAGTGACTAGCAGGGTGCGCCAGGCAGAGTACACCAGGAATAGTTATTGTACTTGCTCAGGTTTATATATTTTTTAAAAAGAGACTATTTTTTTAAGAGAACTTTTAGGTTCATAACAAAAATGAAGAGAAAGTATTGAGTGTGTCTATATATGCTCTAACTACCCCCACACACAGCCTCCCCGGCTATCAACATCCTGTACCAGAATGGGACATTTGTTACGGTTGATGAACAGATACTTACACTTCATAAGCTCCTGAAGTGCATAAGTTTACATTAAAGTTCACTCTTGGTGTTATACATTCTATGGATTCAGACAAATGTATAACGACATGTAGCCACCATTGTAATAACACACAGAATAGTTTCACTGCTCTAAGAGTCTTCTGTGCTCTGCCTATTCATCCCTCCCTTCCCTCAACCCCTGGCAACCACTGATCTTTTACCTATTTTCATAGTTTTGTCTTTTCCAGAATGCTATACAGTTGGGATAATACAGTATGTAGCCTTTTCAGATTAGTAATAACATTTACATTTCCTCCATGTCTTTTCATGGCTTGATAGCTCATTTCCTCTTAGTGATGAATAATTCTCTATATCTGAATATACCACAGTTTATCCATTCACCTACTGAAGGATATTTGGTTGCTTCCAAGTTCTGGCTATTGGGAATAAAGCGACTGTATGCATCCACGTGCAGGTTTTGTGTGGAATGTTTTCACATAGAATGTGATTGTTGGATTCCACTGTACAAGCATATTTAGTTTTGTGAGAAACTGCCAAACTATCTTCCAAAGTGGCTGTACCATCTTACATTTCCACGAGCAATGAATGCTGCTCCATATTTCATTGCAGTATTTGGTGTTCTCCGTATTAAAGATTATGGACATTCTAATAGGTATGTTGTGATATCTCGTTGTTTTACCTTGCAATTCCCTAATGACATGTAATATGGAGCATCTTTTCACATGCTTATTAGCCATTTGTATATCTCCTTTGGTAAGATGTCTATTTTGGGTTTTTGCCCATTTTTAAATCAGTGTACCTTTTCTTACTATGGAACTTTAAGGGTTCTTTGTATATTTTGGATAACAATCCTTTATCAGATATGTCTTTTGCAAATATTTTCTCTCAGTCTATGACTTGTCTTTTCATTCTCTTGAGGCTCACACTTCTATACGTGAGAAATAGTTTCTTTTTCATGTCCATTTACTTCCTAGTTCCTGAGAGGCAGCCAACAGAGCTGAGGTGATATGAACAGAACATTATATTCTGATATCCATGGGTATGCAGATTCTAAAATGCAGTTTATTTTGTCCAATTTCAACTAGCAGCTTATACAGAGAGACCAAGGAATGGAGTATGTGGTCTCTGGGACCAAGGTTATGTCTAGGGATTTTTGTTTTATATTCCTTGGAACTTCAGGGACTTGTTGCTCTTGGAAGTTTCACATCCCAAATCTGTGTCTATGTGCCATATTGGCTGCAGGACTAGCCCTGTCTCACAGGGCTACTTAGCAATAAAATTAATTAGTTCTTTCAGTGTGTAGAGATCTTATTGTGGTTTTAATTTGCTTTTTCCTGATAACTAATGATGTCGAACATCTTTTCATGTGCTATATATATATTCTTTTGTAAAATTTAAATATTTTATGCATTAAAAAAGAGATTGTTTTCTTATTATTGAGATGTAATAGTTCATTACATATTCTGGTATAAGTCTTATGCCAGGAAAACCTCTCTCTCTCTCTATCTATCTACATCTAGCAACCATTTCTCCTTTGCCTTTGCATTTTCTTAACAGTGTCTTTGATAAGCAAAAGTTTTAAATTTTGATGAAATTCAATTTTTTCCTTTTATGATTAGTGCTTTTGTTTTCTTCTGTATGATCTTAGTTGCAGGACTTCTGTTCAGCTAGACTTCAGGTGATTTTCACTGATGGTTGTCCTGTAGTTTAGTTGTAATTGTGAAGTCGTCGTGAGAGGAGGCAGCGTTTACCTACTCTGCCACCTTGACCAGAAATCCATGAATATACATCTTTAACCATCCCCCCAAATTCTGACTACTGTTCCCACTGGAAACGTATATGTGTTTTTTCTCCTGTTGTTTGCCAGACGCAGAGTCCATTTCTGGAATTTAGAAGGTGTCTTTCCTTTTCTATTTAATTACTCAAAATTCCTACCCTGCTTGCCTTTAGAATCTCTTCCCAGAATAAATGTGAAACTCAAAAGACAGATGGTGGTTAACAAGAGGGGTATCTATCTCTTCCAGATTGATCCAAAGGTTTATTGGGAATCAAAACTCTAAACTATAGGAATATGCAATTTTAATTAGCTGGTGAATATAATTTCTTACAGATGCTCACAAATCTAAACCCCAACTCTCTCCAAAGCAGCCCTCTGCATCTCCTTTGCCTACTGGCTACTCCATCTCGGCTGAGCTGCCTTCAGAATTGCCACATATAACGAGCATCAAACTCAACATCTTCTCCCTTCCACATTCCCAATTTCTCTCCTCCTTCTTCCTCATTTCTGTTCATACCCTATTTCTCTGTCATCTTCAGCTTCCCCCTCTCTATAGCTTTTCATATCCAATCATTTGCCCAGCCATGATCCTTCTACCATGAAGTCGCACAGCAATTCTGTTTCATGTGTTCCATCACACCCCCGAAGCACACTGTCCTCACCGAGGGCCAGAGGCTGTATGAGCTCCCTGATCTCCTTTCTTAAAGAATTTCTGTTCTTTAGTCCCTTCAGCATGGTGACAAAAAATTAATTTTCTAAATCATGTCACTCCCATGCTCTAAACTCTTTAATGAAGTATATTTCCATATAGTCCTTAATGTTCTGGTCCTAACCCACTTTCTAATCTTGTCTCTTGCTCCTCTTTCCTTCTATACAGCCCACTGGCTTTATCTACCTTCTAAACAGGTTGTACACTTCCCTGTCTTTGGCCTTCCTTTGTACAAGAGTTCCTTGTCCCTTAGGAGAAAAGGGCTCTACTCTTCACCTGTAAAAGATTTCTCCAAGTTTTCAACCCTCAGCTTATCTCCTCTTTTCTCCATGACCTCTTTGGTATAGAGATCTCTTTCTCTCCTCTAAACAACTAGAAATCCAATTCCCTGTCTACTTAGTATTTAAGTTTGTATTGCCTTATTTATTAGTTCCATTTTCTTAGTGTACTTGTTTAAAAATATTGTGTTAGACATAACTATGACCCTTCAACAGGAAGTGGATCCTAGGCTGATTCTTTTCTTTTGTGGAACACGTGGGAGAAGCCAAGAGTAGGGGGAATAACCCTACCTAACAAAGGGCTCGTGGATGGAAGAATCTAAGGAGAGAAAGGGGAGGAAAGAAAGAGAACTAGGGTGAGAGCAGGTGGAGTGGTTGATCTGAGAGATCTAGAGAGATAGATGAAGATAGGATTTGAGGGAACGTTTTTACAATAAAGTCTTGCTGTGTGCAATGTGATAAAAAATTCTCTTTCACCTCCTCAAAAGGCCTTAAGTAGAAACTTACATTGTTTTTTCTGATGCTGTGTCAGATGTTTTCCCATTAAGTCAGATTATTTCATTTTTACGCATGCTGAACATTTGTATCCCCCCCCTCCCAAATTCATGTGTTGAGGTCCTAACCCCCCAAATAATGGTATATGGAGATAGAATCCTTGGGAAATAATTAGGGTTAGATGAAGTCTTGAGAGTGGGGTGCCCATGATGTGAGTAGTGGCTTCATAAGTAGAGGAAGAGCGAGAGATCACTGGCTCTCTGCCATGTGAGGAAACAGAGAGAAGACTGCTGTCTGTAAAACAGGAAGATGGCCCTTACCAGGAACCGAATCAGCTAGCACTTTGATCTTGGACTTCCCAGGCTCCAGAACTGTGAAAAATAAATGTCTATTGTCTAAGCCACCCAGTTTGTGCTATTTTTTTAGGGCAGCATGACTAAACTAATACAATGTGATATTGTGTTGAGATAGGCTTTCAAGTGTGGACAAGAAAGACTAACTCTGTACACACACACACACACACACTCACACATGCACATTCTCATCTAGTCTATAAGTTCTTTTTGAACAATATCTTTTAATTCTCAGTAGTCTATGTATTGGCAAGCAGTACTGTCAATATAAGAAGCTCATCTCCTAGCCTGACTGTTTGTCTTTGGTATTCCTGGACCTTTGTGTCCCTCTTCACCCAATTCTGATAGACCTGTCACGACCTTCAGTGGGTCTCCCAGTGAGGTGCATGTATCCCAGCAATTATGCAAGGAGATCTGTTAGGGTTTGGGAAGAGAATAAAGTAAAAAACAAAAATAAACCCACACGCATATATGCACACACAAATTCATTCTTTAAAATTTTATGCTTTTCTATGTTTTATAATATACATGCAAAGTAGAATTGGCATATAATAGAAATTGCTTGGAATTTATAGCATTAGAATTTAAATATCCTTTGAGAGGATCAAGTTCAGTATTTCCATACCTGGATAAACTTTGAGGAGCTGGTCACTTTAGAAATACAGATTTCTAGGCCCCATCTCAGACTTACTGAATCAGCATGGGGTAATATTAGGGACAGGAATCTGAAGTTTAACAAGCTACCTAGTTCATCTGGAAGCAACCCACCCATGGCTTTGCTGTCTGCTTAAATCTAACCCCTTTATTGTCTTGAAGAGAAAAGTGACTCTTGAAGAAGTAAAATGACTTGTCAAGGGCATAGTCAATTAATTAGTAGCAGAGTCTAGACCAGGACCCACATATTCTGTTTTCTAACCCCATGTTCGTTCTACCCCACATAAAATGTGGCCGATTTTAAGCTACGGGCATAGATTTTAGTTTCCCAGACTCTCTCTTCACCCATTCTATCACTCTGGACACTTCCCAGGGGTTTATTATCTGTGGAAAGATATCCAGGATGATGTCATTAATATTGTTGCTAGCAGAATCATGCAGAAATTGAGAAAGTTCAAGCTGCAGAATGTGATGTTGCACAAATGGCTTGATTTCCAGATGGAACTCACAGGGGGCAAATTTTAAGCTTACTGAGTCATTTCGATTGTGACTAAAATACACAAAAGTATTTGAGCTTTTGTAGATGTAAGATACACAAATTACCTCTAACAAACCTATTGTCAGCATAGGTGAGTGGCTGCATGGTGGTTCTAGTAATGAAAATAAGAGAATTTGGAGGGCAGGGGGAGAACAGTTTTAGAAAGTTTGCTGATACATTAGTTATCTATTTCTGTGGAACAGATTACCTCATAATTTAGCAGCTTCAAACCCCACACATATATTACCTTGCAGTGTCTGTGGGTCACCAATTAGGCATTGCTCAGCTAGATGCCTTGGGTTCAGCCTCTTTCACAGATGCCATCAAGGTGTTGGCTGGTGTTTCAGTCCCAGCTGAAGACTTTCAAGGTCACTCATGTGGTTTTAGCAGAATTTAGTTCATCTAGGACTGTTGGTCTGAGGCCTCCCTCAGTTCCTTGCCACAGGTCCTCTCCACAGGGCAGTTCAGAACATAGCAACTGGCTTCCAACAGAATGAGTAGGCAGGAGAGTAAGAAAAGGCAAGTAAAATGGAATCTAGTCTTTTTATAGCTTAACATCAGAAGTGATATCCCATCACCTCTGCCATACTCTATCTGCTAGAAGCGAGTCACTAGGTCCAGCTCACACTCAAGGGATGGGGATTACCCAAGGGTGTGAGTACCAAGAGGTGGGGATCATTGGTCATTGGGGGCCATCTTGGAAGCTGCCAATTGTAGGAGGACTAGGTGGAGACACCTAGTAAGAACCTGAATATCTGCATTTGAAGCTCTAGGAAGGTATATGAACTGGAGATACAGACCTGGGAGTTTGTAGCATTTTATGAGCAAAAGATAAAATCAGGGGAATAGATAAAGTCAGCCAGAAACAACATTTTTAAAGGTATGAACTAATTACTAGTATCTACTAATTACTAACTTCTTTGAGAAAATTTAAATCAAAAGTAAAAGCAAAACATATGTAGAAAAAGATGTCACTAACCAAAGCCACTTGTCAAGCCTAACCTGATTAAGTCTTTCAGATTGGTCATGAAAATTTGGGTTAGAGCATGTGGTATCTTGTGGTATGATTAGAATATTAGGATTCTGAGAAAAAGCTCGTTCTCCACAAAAATTCCTTAAAATAGATGACTAATTGAAATCCAGAAAGTTTCCTGATGAAGAAAAATAAAGTCTAGTTTGTCCTCCATCAGTTTTAAAGCACAGATCTGATGGATCTCAGTCTCTACAACAAGTTTTGGGTGATGCATATTATAAATATTTGTATAATATGATTAATCCTAGTCATTTAAAGGCCTATTCCCACAGGCCCACAATACCCCTCCACTTCATAAACACCCGGCCCAGGGTGTGTCACAGAAACCTTGGATAGCTGGAAGTATGTCACAGTAAAGGATGGTGAAATACCTCATATGTCTCCATTGGCCCATGATCTTTCCTCCCTTTGTGCCTTTGCCTCATGTTCATCGCTTTCGCCTGGAATGTTCTCCCAGGTTATTTTACGCAGCCAAATCCTACCCTCCCTCCAAGGCTCTGCTCAAATCCCATTTCTTTCATTAAATCTTCCTGACTGGACCAGCCCATCCTACCTCTCTCCTCAATTCCTGTCTTGGTGCCACCCATTTTGGATACTAATCTCCAGCCATTTTCTGTGCTTGCTTTTGTCTTACTCATCAGGGATGGGCAAATTACAGTCCCTGGGGCAAATTCAGCCCTACTGTCCATTATTACATGGCCTGTAGACTAAGAATGGTTATTACATTTTTAAACTGTTGAAAAAAGTCAAAAGAAGAATAGTATTTGTCACATGTGAAAATTATATGAAATTCAAATTCAATGTCCATAAATAAAGTTTTATTTTGTTAAAAAAAAACACGGTGGAAATTTTCTTTCTTTTGCCTCTAGGCCCACAAAGCCTAAAAGTAAAGTTTGCTCATCCCTGCAACATCCATTTGCTTTCTCCCTCCTGAGAGAGGGTATAACCCTTCCAGGAAGACATAGTACTGACATTTTCTGGTAGCTTCTGCAGGGTCTAACATAATCTGGAGCACAGGGCTGGTGTTTGGTAAATACTGTTGAATGGAGCTGAGAGAGAATGTGTTTTTAATTTGTGATGGATACACTGTTATGTCCTTTCTTGCTGTCCAGGCCTTTTCTTTATTCCTCTTTGCTGCTGGGCTGGTATATGTTATGTCTGGTAGAAAAAAATGACAGGGAATACCAGGGTGGGTCCCAAAACTCATGGAAAACACAAATGAAATGAAGTCTGGGAACCAGATCTTTTGTTTTGGGTGGAGAGAAATAGTTTGCTTTGGGGAATTGAGGTAATGAAAGTTATTTCAAAAACATAATTTAACAGTTGTACGTGCTTTTTGCCAGAAGAACAGCTAGGCAAACCTCACCCAGGGACTCCATCTGCAAAACGCGGAGGTTAAACACTGAATTGCTAAGCAAATTCTCCCTCCGTTCAGCAGAACACAAAACTAGATGCACATCTTGGTTAGAGTATGTAAGATGCACTCTATGGACAAAGACTAGAAGAGGAACAGAAAAAAAAAAAAAAAACCAGTTGTGCGAGGGTGGTAGGATCATGGGAAAATACTAAAAAAAACCTTCAAGTAGCCAAACCATTTGTATAATAAATAAAAATTCTGAAAATTATGAGAATGGAAAAATTCTTACATCTTCTTTAGCATGTATAAATTCTTACCTTTTTTACTTTTCACCTGTCCTCCTCACAAAGCTGGAATATTATATCAGAGTAAGAATTTCTTATGATTTCTTGAGTGTAAATACAGACAAAAACATGTACAAATTTTCTCTAATATAAATATCTATTTCTGTCATTTTAAACTGCTCTTTTATTCTTTTTTTTTTTTAGATTTCACATGTAAGTGAAATCATAAAGTATTTGTCTTTCTATGTCTGACTTATATCGCTTAGCATAATACCTTCTAGTCCATTCCTGTTGCTGCAGATGGCAATATTTCATTCTTTTTTATTGCTAAATAATATTCCATTGTGTGTGTGTTTGTGTGTGTATGTGTATCAAATCTTCTTTGCCTATTCATCTATTGATGGACATCTAGGTTGCTTCCATATCTTGGCTATTACTAGTAATGCCGCTACGAACATAGAGGAGCATATATTTTCAGATAAATACCTAGGTGTGGAATTGCTGGATTGTATGGTAGCTCTACTTTTTATATTTTGAGGAATTTTCATATTGTTTTCCATAGCGGCTGCACTAATTTACAATTCCATCAACAGTATGAAGCTCCCTTTTCTCCACATCCTCGTAAACACTTATTTTTGTTGATTTTTGATGATACCTATTCTGACAGGTGTGAGGTGATATCTCATTGCGGTTTTAATTTGCATTTCTCTGATGATTAGTGATGTTGAGCATCATTTTACATGTGTGTAAGCCATCTGTGTGTCCTTTTTGGAGAAATACCTATTCAGGTTCTCTGCCCATTTTTAAATTGGATTGTTTGTTTGTTTGTTTAAATTTTTTTGTTGTTAAACTGTAGGAGTTCCTTATATATTTTGGATATTAATCCCTTATCAAATGTATCATTTGTGAATCTCTTA
>NW_006442109.1:22516640-22549944 GCF_000325575.1 Pteropus alecto
ATGTCTGACTGTCTGACAAACATTTTTGCTCCCAATTTTTGATAATAGTGTTTTGGTCATCTTTTATAGAGTAACCCCTTTCCCATAGCATGCATTCTTATTGGAACTATCTATCAAGATCCTCTATCATCCCATGGCCAGGATTGTTGGCAGGTTCCTTAAGCTAGCAAGGGAAATCAGACCCTAGAATTTGCATTTGAACCTTGAGAGATCTGGCAGAAGGACCAAAATGGTTGGCACTGAGTCACCCAAACAGTATCATCCTGAAGAGAGTTCTCCATTTGTTTCTGCTGCTTCTTTCCAGAACTGCATTATTTCTCATCTTATTCTAAAGTCAGGTTCAATGAGCCATCTCATAACTTGATATTACTTTAAGTATTTTTTTTTCTTTTTGCTTAAATTGTTCAGAGTTAGTTTTGATGTTTGTAGACAGAGAACCCTTACTGACACAAGTATTTATTTAGGAGATATAAAGTGATGAGAGTGTTCTTGAAGCTAAAAATACCAGAAGATTCTATGTGATCAAGCAACAACCAATAAACTAGTTATCTTTCATAATAGTTTTTAAGACACTGCACAAGTTTCCTTGAATAAATAATGCAACTGTGTCCTTAAGGATCTATAATCCAGCTAAGGGAGAACAGCACAATGACTACAGAAAAATATATATAGCTCACTATAACAATATAATAAATATCCCAATTGCTAGTGCCTAATGATCTTGGCACATAGCAGGCATACTATAGTGATGTATTATAATTAATAAATCATTAAATGAATGATTCAGTTAATAAGTTCAGTAAAGTTTGAACAAGAGAGAGACCTCATGAGCTAAAACTCCTCATGAACAGAAAGAATTTGAGCAGATGCTATTAGGATGGATAGAATTATTTGAAATGAAGAGAAAGGACAACAGAATTCTAGTCTATGAACTTATTTTGCAAACAATGTTATAATTTATGATAAGTTTAAAGAAAGATGGCTCCTGAATCATCTGGCATCAAGAAAATCTTATTGCAAAGATTTTCTTTATTTGTTACAGAACTTTGTTACCAGTAGCATGCTACTCTAATATATGTTGATTGCCTAGATTATGGGAATATTTCTTACATATTTAAAAATGTATTTCCCTTTCAGTAATCAGTTTTTTTTTTCCCCGTCCCCTACAGATCTTCCATCATTATGGTTAATGATAGAAGTCATGAGACTTATTGTCTGAAGAAGGTAGTATATGGCCTAGAGATGCTGCCCCACATGGAAGAGGATGCAGAAAGTCTTTTACTAGAGGAAGTGGCCAAGGTAAAAAGAGGAGAAAACAGAGGGGGAGGTGGGGGTTGGGAAAGGCCAGAAGCAAGCATTTAATCTAAATATCTCCCTTTGAGATGAAACCCTGGAAAGCAAGTTAGGTTGAGTCATGGATAATAGAAATGCACAGAAATGCTGGAAGGTGGAGGTGGGGGGGATTTGAAGGGTACCAGGGTTTACTCTTTGCTTTGTGGGCAAAAGTCTTAGAAAAGCCCTTAGAGCAGTTGCTGCTGTTCAACATATCACTGAGCGGAAGATTCTAAGAGAGTACAGAGTGTCTCACATGCTGCTGGAGTGTAGGGCAAGCAGGCAGAGTTTCCAGATTTCCCAGAGGGTGCAAAATGTCCATTCCACTGGTGGACAGGACAAGATCTTCCTATATCTCCAATAGCCCTCTCCTGAGCCGAGGTCCCTCTGCTCAGACCCTTTTCCCAATCTGAACAACTCCCTTACCTCTCCTTGCCTGGGAACTTTTAAAAATGCCGTGGTTAAGGTTCCACCCCAGACTATTTAAATTAGAACCTTTGAGGGTTGAGTCCTGGTGCCAGATTTTTTAAAAAAAATCCAGGTCTTTCTACTAGAATGCTACCCTAATTAGAGTTTAGTCATGTATTTGGAATTAAGTTAAACATCACTTCTTCAGGGAAGCCTTCTCTGATCAGCCTCAACCTAGGTCAAGTTTCCCTTTTATATATCATCTAAGCAAATATCCAGTAGTTCTCTCTCTTGGCTTTTAACAATTGGGACATCATTTGTTTCAAGTCTACATTTTCTTATTGACAGCCTGGGGAGAAACATTTCTGCCTTGCTCACCAAGGAGCCTAGTTCAACCATGCACCAACTGGGACATGATTAGTACTCAGTAAATAATTTCTTGAACAAATGATCGCCTCTACTCAATCAAGGGTGTGTGAACAAGGCTCCAGTTTATGAATATGCTAAGCAAATATTTGCAGGTGAGACCTTAAACTAGACCACGTACTTATAGGACTATGATTTCAAATGGGCTCATAGTTTTGACAATTTCATTGTTTTCTTCTTTAAGTTCACAGGTAAAAAGCAGGCTCATCTTCACCGTTATGAACCTGTGTGGTAAACATTGTTATTCACAAGTTGCAATTTAAATAACTTGCCCCAGTCCCTATACCCTATTATCTGGACACAAATAACTACAAATAAGGAAAACTCCCTTCAACCGGATTTGTTTCTGCTGAGCTCTTATTCTGGCTTGACAGCTGTTGGCTGATACCCGGGGATTTCCTGGGGGTCTCTAGTTCCAGCGGCCAGGGCCCAGGGTGCGATTTTCTTCCCTCCTAAACCATTACAGGGTGCAGGCAACACCAGACCTTATCTATATAAGGATGCCATAAAACTATATTCTCCAAAGTCACTATGCTTTGCTAGTCCTGGAAAGGCAGCCGTGTGTGTGTGTGTGTGTGTGTGTGCGCGCGCGCGTGTGTGTGTGTGTGTGTGTGTGTGTGTGCGCGCGCGCGCTTGGGGGAGGTGAAATACTCGCTAAAGAAAATGCAGAGAGGCGAGACTGGCAAAAAGACTCCGGGGGGGTTGCTGTCAGTTATTATTTATACGGTCATCTAGGAGAAATAGGGTTGTCTAGTCCTAGCTGTGGGCTGGGCAAGAGGACCATCCCTTCACCGCCCCCATCCCAATTCCCAGGTTCGAACATTCTCAGAGCTCTAGGTCAAAATCGGACTCAGACTCTTGGAGCATCCTATCCAGCCTGAGTGGCTTGAACGCAGCCTCAGAAGAGCCGCGCCTGGAGTGGGCTCTCGACGCCTGAGCGGCAAGTGGCGGCGGACTTCCTCCCCCTGCCCATACATCAGCTCTTGCCGCGGCCCTAGCCCGCGACGCTCCCAGCCCCAGCCTCCCGGCCTCCCCGCCTCCGGCCTCCGCTTGGTGCCTGGCCCGAGAGGCGCAGTGAGGAGGCGCGGTCAGCGAGAGCGGGTGTCCTCTCGCGCCAGGGCCGCCGGGGCCTCCGGGGCCGCCGTCTCCAGCACGCGTTCTTGGTGCAGGTGGCACAGATTTCTGCGCCCTCCGGGCTTCCCAGATCATGGGAGAGGCTCATCTTGGGTCTTGACCTCCCAGCCGCAGAGTGGGCTAAACCACTACTCCACTTCTTCCCATTCCCTCAACATCTCATCCCAAAACGAACAATCCCAGGCCGGGCAGGACCCGATCACCTCTGCCTCCTCCCACTTCACTAATCCTGCGAGTGAGGGAGGCCCCTGCGCCGAGGCGGTGGCTGGCAAAGGGAAGTGGAAAGGGAGGATGGATGGGGCCGAGGGGTGGGGTGGTGATGAGGGGGATGTAGGAGGGGGTGTCATTTTCTTTTTCTTTCTTTTTTTTAAAAAAGTATTTCTCTCGCGAGAAACCACTGCGCAGACGATACTTGAAGAGGTGGGGAAAGGAGGGGGCGCGGGAGCCGCGGCAGAGGCTGTGGGTGCCACGGGAGGACAGGCGGCCACAGTTGGGACAGCTGCTGGCGGAGCGGGGCAGCGGCTGCCGCGGCCAGGACCAAGGGACAGCTGCCGCCTCCTCGGGAGCCAGAGCCACCGCTTTTCCAGTGGGTGCAGCCGGGGTCTCGACAGGGGTCGGGCAGCCAGTGGGGCTGGAGCTCCAGCCACGGAGGCTTTTGCGTTTGCGCCGCGCTGAGGGCAGGGGCAGGGACGGGGGTGAGGGGCTGTCCTGGAACGTCCACAGCTGGCGCTGGCCCTCCCCTGCCTGACAGCTTCCTGGCCAGGGGCTCCCGGTGCCGGGCCCGCGTCAGATGCTCGGGGGGCGGTGGCAGCGCCCTGAGCCGGCCCGGGACGGCGCGGCGGGCTTCCAGCCCCGCGGCTTGGCGGAGGGGACAGGCTAGGGAGCTGGGGCGTTCAGAGCGCGCGTGGCGCGCAATTCGTGCCATTAAAAAATAAATCCAGGTAGCTCGCCCCGGGGATTTAGGACCTCTCGGGACATGGGTACTTTGCTGCGCGCTTTGCAGGCGGCGTTCCGGAGGCCGTGGGGTTGGCTGGAGCCGCTGCCGCCGGGGGCCTGGGCATTTGAGCCAGCTGTGGACCAAACGGTCTTAACTTACCCTAAGTAACTGCGCCACGCGCAGGCGGCGCGCAGCCTGGGCTCGGGAATCGGGACCGCGAAGCTTCAGCATCCCGATGCCCTGAATGTCCCCCCCGCCTCGGCGATTTGTCTGTTGCAGCTGGCACGGGCCGCCTGAAGTGGGAGCAGCGCCTGGAGAAGGCGGGAGGAGCCCGGCCCCGGGGACGGGCGGCGGCAGCCGCTCGGCATCATGCGGAGAGGGGGGCTGCTGGAGTTCGCCCTGGGATTTACCGTGCTCTTAGCGTCCTACACGAGCCATGGGGCGGACACCAATTTGGAGGCTGGGAACGTGAAGGAAACCAGAGCCAGCCGGGCCAAGAGAAGAGGCGGCGGAGGACACGACGCGCTTAAAGGGTAATGGAACGGGCCAGCGCCTTCGGTGTGGGTTTCCCCTCCCTCTTCTCCCTAGTATCAAGATCCAGAGAAACTGACAGTCGACTCGAAATGGTAGAACTACGGATTCTAAACAAGACCTCCTGGGGGCACCTTAGAGGTGCAAGGGTTACCCAGTCCTCAACGCATTCGAGGCTAAACCACCTTGCTACTACTCTAAGGATTTCTGCCCCAGAGGCGATGTCATAGTTAAAAGGAATCTTGGGCCATTGTCGAGGCTGATTTTAGGAAGCTAGAGGGTTCTTTGAGGAAGAAGGGGAGGAGCTGTGACTGAGAAGGGGAGAGTCCATTTCTTTCCTTTCATACCAATTCTGGTTGGGTTTAGGGGAAAGTACTTTCCTTGTGGGCATCCTTGCAGATGCTCCATTTATTTGTAAGGGAACAAGGAAAAGAAGAGGTTCCAATGACAGACAGCCAGAGAAGACATACAGTTAATGATTGGCTCTTCTCTAAGTTATGCTGATTAAAATTAGGAACTGGGTTTTCTGGATGATAACTGTTCTTCAGATGTCTGCACTGGAAGCAGATCAAGGCAACAGTTTCTGAGAACTTGTTTTTAGGTTGTACTGAGGCAGTCATGCTGCTGTGACCTTAAACGGGTTTTTTTAAACTAATGGTGTATGTGTTATATACGTGCAACCGAGCATATCACCAGCTTCCTATGTCACTATTACAGAAAATGTTTCAGCAAGAAATATTTAAAATAGGCAGGTTGACTGTATAAGGATTTTTAGTTTCATGAATTTAAGAAGGGTGGAATACACTTCTTTTAAAATTGTTCAGATTGAAAGAGAAACCTCTTTTTGAGATTGTTTAAATTTAAGCCTCCAGAGAAGCAGCAGGATGGATTGTAAATGACCCATTTTATCTCCTTGGAGGAGCCTGTTAAATGAACCCAAAACAGGAAACACACAGAGATTTTCTATTAAGTTCTTACGATTCTCATTGTCACCCTTTTTTTTTTTTTTTGAGCAGTTCTGTAGTTCGATTATAGGGCCCCGAGTGACCAAGTGATGTTGTTCATTGGGATATATGGCCGAATGGTTCACGTATTCTTTTCTGTTATGGGCTGTTTTAATTATAGATGTAGTGTAATTTGTGTTTGTATGGCCCAGGTAGGAAAGAAAAAGTGCAGTAAACTGAGAGATCAGTTTTTGAGTCGTCGTCTAGACTGGGGACAGGATGATTGTCAGAGCCAAGAACTTAGGCTGTGGTAAAATATGCATGATTTTCCGACCCCAGGAAATAGTTTTGATTAATTTAGTTCCGTCTTGGTCTTTGTGGAAAATAAACGGAGGATTCTAACAATGCTGGAAAGAAAATTTGCTTATCATAGTAAACCTAATTTTGATCAGGCAGCAGGCATTTACTGCTCTGTGTGCAAGGCCCATGGTAAGTTCAATAGATGGACAGAAACTCTTAAAAGGACCTCTTTTAGTCCAGCATTTTTCTTTCAAAAATATTTCTGCGGTATGATATTATTTTAATGTCTAAGCTTGATGCCATTGTTTCTATAGAGAGAGAGGAAATGGGGGTTTAATTCTCTGGTTGAAGGTCTGCAGGGAGACTTTAGGCCTGGCCAGACATTTGTCTCATTTCTATGTGCTATCACAACCAGCAACCAGCATGTTTCCCTAGGAGGCACAGACTCAATGTGAAAACAAACTAAGCTTTACTTCTTAACAGGATGTCCACACTTTTACTCACACCAGCACTTCTGTTAGGTTTTACATTTTTTTATGACTATCAAGAGATAACCTTCTCTGTTCCTCATAGTATTTGGTTACTAACACAGATGTGACACTCTTGCAAACTATTTATAAAGCCTTGCTAAACTTGTGGTATTAAATTGAACAGCGATTATGACTGTTTCTAATTCTCATGTTATCTTTAAGATTTTACACATATATAGAGGTTTTAAAAAGAATTAGTCAACCTTTATAGTATAATAATATATGTTAATATAATATGGTATAATATAATAATGAATCTATAACAAAGGTATAATATAATTTAAAAATTTTATAATTCTCATGTTATCTATATATGTGTGTATATGTATATATTTGGGGACATAAAAATGATAATTTAAAAAGATATACAATTAAAAATATTTCTCCACCTACCTTTCAGAGACCATTTTCTTGTGCATATTTTTAGATATAGGTATATACATATACACATAAATATGTATGTATCTATGCATATACATATGTGTATCCTTTTTACTACATGGAATATACTGTCTATACTTTTCTGAACCTTGCTCACGTTTATATATCTTTAGTGCCTCCATCTATAACTCAAATGGCTCAACCTCACGCATTCTCTTGTATAGAATTCTGTAATGTGGCTAGAATAGTTCCCTAATGATGTCTCTTTAGATTATACTATTTTTTTTTTTTTGCTATTACCAGCATTGTACTACATGCCTGAGTGTGTACATGTAAAAATTTATGGAGTACAAATTAATAAAAATAGGACTCCTGGGTCAAAGGTTTTCTAATTCATTTAAAATAAACAGCAGTTCTGATATTAAACTTGAGTAACATTTAAAATGTATTCTTTCTGCTTATTGCTGTTACAGTCTCACATGAATAAGTCTTTGAACCATGCCCTGCTGTAGAAATCATCAAGGAAAGCAGTTGTGTGTTACATTTTTCCAGTTATTGCTTAGAATTTCTATTTTTGCTAGTTAAAATATTACCAGCTTCAAAACTAACCACTTTGACTACAGTAAAACTGTTTACCATTTTAATGGAAATGCACAGTTTATGAAGTGAAAGTGATTTGTAACCCCTAAGTCTGCCTGATGTCCAGTTGGTGGCAGCAACTTTCAGCACCTCACTAATATTTCCTCTAGTTAAAAGGCACTTTAAGCTCATCAGTGTCTGCTGTGCACTGATCTAGTCTCTCCTACAAATACTGCCCTCTTGTCTTTTCCTGATGTGACAGGTAACTACAGAATTTGCCTTGGTGTTCTTCTTGGTATATGTATTTCTTTCCTGTTAGCTCCCTCACTTCATAGACTAGAGACCTGCCTAGTTTTTCTTCTTTGGGTGTATGGTCCTAGCTTGTCTTTCTCTCCTTCCATCCTGTTGCAGGTGTTTTTTTTTTTTCCTTCCCACTGGGCAGCAGAAGTTGTTCCACAGTGGAAATTTAAGCATCCTCAAGTTTCTTCCCAGTTTTTGCTGTGTTTTCTTAGAGTAAATCGCCAATTTCTGTTTTTACAGAAATTTTTTTTAATGGAATGAGTGTGGTCAACATTCACTCTGTAAAAATTGCATTTTTCTCTATTTTGAAATGAGAATTTTGCAAGTTTCAGAAATGTTTTCAAATAATAAATGTATAGTAGTTTTCCTTTGCTTGGGTGTTGCTTAACATGTGTGAAATGATTTTATGAGAAATAATAAAATTCTAGTTTTCTTGTTTGAATTTCAGTTCGTAAGAGTTTTTCTCAGCCAAATTCTTGAGTTTTGTGATTAGGCAAAAAGTGTGGGAGACAATCCAATTTAAAAAACACACAACTCTATTTGAATAGCAGTAGATCTGCACCATTATTTATGATTGCCGTATTGCTTTAGCTTCAAATAAGGAAATATTACAGTTTCTTGTCAAAGGCAAAACTTCTTTAGAGTAAAACCCCCTTTTCCTAAATCTCTGATAAGGTGGATTGAGAACTTCTTTCTTTGTTACCTAGTTTATAAGTGTATGGGACTGGTTGTTATTTCACACAAGTTGTCCCCTTGCGCATGATTCCTTTTGGTCTTTGTTTATTTGTTTATTTTTTCCAGAGGTCTTGTTCCCAGAAAAATACATGTGGAACAGTTCATACACAGGGTAGATTATGTGATGGGAAACTCCTAGGGATTAATTACACAGAAGTCTGCTATTAAAATAAAGAATGTTAACAGGGAACACAGAAAAAGTTCTGTAGACTTTATAAAGCCCATTTTACTTTACAAAGAGGACTTTAGGACTTCATCTGAAGTCAGATAGGCTAATATTTAAATATGGGCATAATACTCCTGCAGTGATATGGTTTGTCACTGCATTTATTGAAAAGATTAAGCTAAAATATTGAGGCATCATTAAAAAAAAAAGGTATTCTTAAGTAGAAGTTTTCAGCAATTCCATATTTTAAACAAGAGATGGAGACAAAATATTTATGTGACTCATTTCATAACATTTAAGACATAGACGTTGTTTACAAATTGCCTAAGTTGTTGGTATTACAAATTAATTAAAACATGCATCAACCTCTAGTGAGATGAGGTCAGGACTGACAGAAATGGAAGTACAGACATATCTTTAAACTTATTTGGAATTTTAAAGAATATTGAAATGTTTCTTTCTCATCTTGTGTAGAAGATACTTAAAAAGATTATAGATTACACCAGTGACTCTATTCAAGCAAAATACTGAACCTAAGAGCTGGGCACATGGTAGGTGTTCGTTCAGTAGACAGTTTTTGAATGTCTGACCAATTTTGACTGGGTAAGGTAAATTATATAAATTAGAGTTTGGAGAAAGTATATGAGAGAAATGAAGGAAAATTTGAGTGAAAAAGACATGAAGTGAAAAGGATATGAAGTGTTTGTGATTGAGGGACATTGAATACAATAAGGCAGAGTTTGCATTGCATAGCTCCAAGGCATTGAGCTCATAGTGTTACCTATGAAAGCAGTGCCCTTGGAGTTGTGCAGTATGCAACCTGCTGTGCCTGTCTATAGATAGTCATTGTCAGTGTGGGAGAGGGACTAAAGGACATATCACAATACTACCTGATTGTTGTGAAAGGTGAAGTTTGAGTTATTAAAGGATTCTAAGATGAGAATATGATCAGATCTTTACCACTCTGGCAGAAGTGGAAAAGGTATATGGTTTAGAGCAGGGGTCCCCCACCCCATAGGCCATGGACTGGTACCTGGTCTGTGGCCTGTTAGGAACCAGGCGGCACAGCAGGAGGTGAGCGGTGGGCAAGCTTCATCTGTATTTGTAGCCACCACCCAGCGCTAGCATCACCACCTCAGCTTCACCTCAGATCATCAGGCATTAGATTCTCATAAGAGCACCAGTCTCTGGTGCCAAAAAGGTTGGGAACCACTGGTTTAGAGAGTAGGGAGACTAGAGACAAGGATATTTGGGAGACTAATATAGTGATCACGGTGAGTGTGGATGATGGCCTCAGTAATGGCAGTGGAGGGGGAGAAGAAGAGGCTCCAGTGTGTTCCAGAAGTAACGCTGGTAGTACATGACCACTAGGTTGTGAGAGGCAAAGGGGACAAGGCACTTAGGATGCTCCCACCTCCATATATACTGAAACTATTGTATGTAAAAACATTATAGCTCCATTAGGAACAAAATCATTCCTAGTCCTCTACTCAAAGAAACAATCTATTTTCATCTGTGAGTGTTTTGGTTACCTTATTGCTATGTAACAAATTACCCCCAAACCGAGTGGCTTAAACCAACAATTTTATTATTTCTTATGATTCTGCAGGCCAGGAATTTGGACAGGGCACAGAGAGGAACCTTGTCTCTGCTCCCTATAATGTCTGTTGGGGCTGGAATGAGCAAGATGACTTCTTCATGTGTGTTTCTCGTTCTGTGATCATGGACTGGCGCCTACAGCCCTGTTTACTTTGGTGTGGTTTAACTAAATGGACAGATAGGGGAGGAGAATAAAGGAAGCAAGGGTCACTTGTCTGGTTTTGCTGGGGGACTTCCAGGTTTTAAAGCTCTCTCCTATATGATCTCCTGCCTGGGCCTGCCCCTGCGGATGGAGCCACTGAGTGTGTGTTTTCAAATGGAGAAACTGAGCCCCAGGTACAGCCAGGCCTTGCTCAGGGTATCCATGGGGCTGAATCTTGAGTAATAGCCTCTTGATCCCGAATCACATGCTTTAAGCCCAAGTGTTGACTGCAGAACTGACTTGCATGGCTGAAAGCTGGTCAGAAGTTGCTCAATGGGCTCATGTTAATCATCGTAGGCTGCAGTCCTCAGTTCTCCTTCATATTGTCTCAGATTGTCCTCCTCTCCGCATGGCCTCATTATATGGACTTATAGCAGCATAGCCAGGATCCCAAGAGCACAAGAGTGGAAGTGACCAGACTGTCTTCAAACTTAGTTTGGAATTGCATGGACCGGAATTCTATGCAAGTCACAGGCCTTGCCCAGGTTCAAGGGTGAGGACCGATAAGCCCTACTTCTTGATTTGAGGAGCAACATGTGTCTGTGGGCAGAGGAGGAATTTTGAGAGACATCTTTGGAGACAAGCTGTGATAGTGAAGGAATAGGTTTTTGAGAAAGATAATCAGATATTTTAAATTTTAATTCTAACTTGATTGAGTCTGATTGGCTTAGTTCCCCGATGAAGATACCTCATTGTATTTTGCTACTGTGACTTCATAATGAAAAACGCTATATCAACAATGTGTCTCCATGATCAGTTAGACTAGTGTTAAGGGCGCCGTTCTTAGCTTGTCCACAGTTCTGCATTTAAAGAATTCATAAACCCTGGGAATAAGATTATAGTTCCAATAAACTGGCCAGTTTTGTTTTGTTCAAATAGAAGAACTGAAAAACTCCTAAATTTCTCCCTTTTTCTTTTACTTTCTAAGAGACTCAGAGACACATTCAATGCATAATCACTTTAATTAACTTCGGTGTTTGGTATGTTTTGCCTTCTATATGGGATTTTACTTTCAGTTTCTATTATTAGCCCAATTTTTACATATATGTTGGGATAATTCACTTCAAAAATTGTTTTCTTTTTTGAATCAGGAGTATAATTAATAAAAAAGACATGCAATTGCTAATAGAATTGGCGTAGTGATCTGAACTCTATTATTATTGTCATAAATGGAGTAGCCACATTGTTAATAGAATATAACTGGATTAGGAATGTAGCCAAGTTTCGATTGTGGATCCAATACTCTGTTATATCAAATCTTAGTTTTAAGTTCTTGTGACTTTACCACTTTCTCAAGTGTTTTTTTTTTTGTTGTTGTTGTTGAAGTTATCACTGAGTATATTTATTCAGCCCCCTCAGAGCGGAAGGGAGAGAGGAAAGTTCCCTATCTTCACCATTCTCAGCTGAAGATGTATTCCAGACATCAGGCAGTCTCAGAGTGGGAGAACTGCTCCGTTAGACAAGTTATTTGGTTCAGTGTTTTGAAGGGTTGTGAATTCCTAGACCATCAGTCATACTTACATTCAAATATAAGTATCCAAACACATCTAAGTTCAAATATAGTACAACCATTTTACGATGTTGGTGTTGGGAGACAGGATTTATGTCGGCCTTATGGACACATTATGTCTGCTGCTAAGTTCTTAAGTTCTTAGTTTTGAACTGAAATATTATGATATCTCTGTTAATAAAGAGAACGTATTCCAGAGACAGGTTTTAGTTTTATTTTGTTTTGTTTTTCTGTTTCTTCTCCTTTTCCTCCATCTTCCTCTTTTCCTTCTTTGTCATCGATATCTTCTCCTTTTCTTTTTTTCTTCTTCACTGTCATCTCTATTTTGTTCTTCGTTAGTAATTTCATAAGCTGAGCTACAAATAAAATAGGGAGAATAGGAATATCAAATAAGGGTTAGAGCACTAAGGAAATTACATTCTAAGTAAAATGTTAAATTTTTTACCTGGGGGGTCTTGGAGTGTTCAAAAAGAAAAACGTAATTTTTTGTTAGTGGAGAGAAAGAGAAAGACTGAGTGGGCAGGAGAGGAGAGTGGGAAGGAAGTTCTGGAGTGGAGTCTGGTCAGCCGGTGGAGCTGAATTGGACAGAAAAGATGCCAGGTGCTGACAGATATTAATGACAGCTCCCTCGGTCCTGGCAGCCTTGGTACCAGTGACCTGTGGCCTTAACCAGCCTGTGCAGGGGACTGAGGGCTTTTGGAAGAGAGTCAGGGTATGAAAGAAAGATAGACACTTGGATGACAAAAGATTCTTGTAAAAAAATTAGAGGAATATAGTGGAAAAATAGGTTAATCCATCATTTATTATGCACCTATATAAAGTTTGGTGCATCCTGCTCTTCCCATGGATAATAGTTTATTGTCTACCGTTCCTCTACTCATTTAGTGCTAATTTATGATTGTGTAATAGGTGCCTTCGATGAATAACTTTTAAAGACTCTTTGTTTTATGTTTTTTTAAAGATGAATTCATGACTCAGATCTTCCTCTATAGTCAGACCATTCATCTTTATAAAAATATTACAAATTAGAGTGATAGTGGGACAGAGATTAAAAATTTATAGATGCAGAAACCCAGACCCAGAGAGAGTTCATTAAAAAGTGCTCAAGATACTTATTTTCTTCTCTACTTTATGAAGTATAAAGGTGTGGGAGCTGAGCCACGTGGTAGCAAGAGGTGATTTAAGTAGATGCGTATCCATTGTCATTGCATAGGTTAATATGCCTCCCCTTTGTGTTCATACCCTGGAGAGGGTGACGGTATCTGCAGGTTCCCAAATGTGCTGCCCATAAGCAAACCTCCTGTGTTCTGTGGGCGTGGACAGTTTTCTTGGTCTCATTTGTTTGGACTTAGGTCGTGAGATCCGTCTCTCAGTGGTCAAACCCGATGGGAGACTGGATACTAGAGTTTTAGGTCCTCGATGCTACCTTGTAATCAGCGGCAGTCTCCAGATTAGGCGGGGCTGAGTGGGATGGATGGGGCTTTTAAAGGAAGGTATTTGCCAGAGAAGCGGGGTGAGGAGGAGCAGGGAGAATCTTCTCTGGGAGTCTGAAGGGTAACCACCACCCCCAACCCGCAGTCACACTTCTAGTTAGCAATTAGAGTGTCAGATGTCTTGGGATAGGCCATGGTAATTCTAAATCTCTAAACTAGGACTCTTGTCATAACCTGCTGACTCAGTTATCCAAACTACTAATTTATACTTTTAGATTCCATGTAATAAGCATGCCAATGAGGAAACAAACCCTTAAGTTCTTGTCTTTTTATCTGTATCATTTAGCCCAATAATTCTGCAGTACATCTGCCTAATCCAAGCAACAGCTATTTATTGAGCATTCACTGTGTTTGAATTGGACTTAATGCTTAATTCTCAGAATGAACACCCTCTCTCAAGCCTGTTGATATTATTATCTTCTTTCCAATGATTCTAGGCAGAACTACATTTGGAATATTGTTTTCTCCCTTTACTCATGGGATTAATGTCTGAGGTGATGTGGACAAGTGCTTTGAGAGGAAGGACTTGATGTGCAGCTGTCAAGTGGACAAATAGGTTTTAATCTTTTGTGGACTGCTGCTGCTTCACACCCTAGAGTTTAGGCCACTGACCTCAAGTTTGCAAATTTTATATCCCATTACCACCCTGTGAGTTCTGTACTCCCCAGGGCCATATAGTTGATGTTTTAGCTGGAATCCGAGAAAGTGTCTGAACATTTCCTGAAGAGTTGGCTACGAGCGATTTGGCAGTTCAGTCATAAAAACCCAGAGCTAGTGGCTGAGGTATACGTTATAATTACCTCATACTGTTTCCTATTTGAGCCTGGTTGTGGGTAGCTGGGTAGAGTGGTATTGCTTGTGGGACTGACTGTATTTTAAAGCACCGAGGAATCATTTTCAATGAACACTAATAGCCATTGGCCATGTTTTTAGGGCAGCTTGGAAGTGTGCACATAGACGTGCCTAGGGTCAAGGCCTGGCTCTTCCACCTACTAGGAAGGAACCTCAGACAAGTGGTTTGAACTGTCTGAGCCTCAGTTTTGTCACTTGTAAAATGGGATTATACTATCTTTTTGATTGCCCTAAGGTTTAGTGAGATAATACATTTCTAGTTTCTAATACAGTGAGTGATTGATGTGCTTAGCTATGATGATGAGGATGGCTATAGTTCTGTCACAGATAAGGAAAATGAGGGGTGGAGTCATACAAAGAGGCTGGATTTTTATGGTGGAAGCAAAAGTTAGATAATCATTAGTGTCCGGATACCACAGTTTCCATTTTCTCTTGGAACTGATTATTTTCAGAAACAAAGGAAGTAAACTTGAACTTCAGAATTTCTAAAAATGTAATTTTAATGGAATTTACTTTGTCTGTGGAGACTTGCTATACCTAAAGGCAGTGTGTGGATAAGGTTTTTATTTTTAAATGTTTCCTTCCCCTAAATTGTGTTGCCTTTATGGGAAAATAAGCTTACTATTATTCCTTATTACTATGCCCCCACCTCCCACCTCAACTCCTCCAAAGAAGTTTGCATTGTTTTATCGGCAGATTTGGCAAATAGGCCTTGCCTCTTTCCTGATGGATACTTCTTTTTTTTTTTGAAGAGGCTTTGTGAAAGAAATTTAGGTTTAAGGAAATGGGAAGACTAGCTTGAAACCACTTCTTTGGCAACAGTGCAAGGAGATACCCTGAAAAATAGTACTGTTTTGTGGTGAGGTGGTTGGCCATTTTTTGAAATGTACTTTCATTGCCTCTGTCAGAGTAAGGGTTGGTTATGATCAAGTAGACAAGAAACCAACCTACCTTTAAGCTCACGATCTCATAGGTAAAGAGATAAACTCTTTCTAGCTTCAGCACATGAGATCTCATGGAGCAGTCTGGCACTGCTCTTGTGTCGTGCCTATCACTGTGGTCAAAGAAATGGGGCCAGGCTTGAGCCATGTGGAATGGGTTCATTTCTCTTAGGAAAGAGGAGTTTGGCTAGCAAAGAAAAGGAATGCTGGGTGGGTGCACATAACACATCTGTACCCAAACCAAGAAAGCTCCCTTTTTCACTGACCCCATACTTCTTCGGCTCACTCTATTATTTCTGTTCTCTCTGGACGCTTTGTGGGAAGGCCTCACTTGCGTGATTTGGGGCCAGGCTGACTCAGATTGGCCACCCTTGAGATGAGCCATGGCCTCACTTTCTAAATGAGCATTCCCTTCCTTTGGCTTCATGCTTTGCAGCAACGTAATGCTCATTCAATACAAAGGGATTCTTATTTGTTGTTGTTTTTCTTCCGTGTCCTATTTCTCTTGAGAAATTGAAAATATTTTTATATATTTTTATTTTTTTTAATGATTCCTATTTTGATTTTAATGAGGGTTGACTTTCAAGAGATCTTAAACTATTGAACATCCGGGAAAGTGGAACGAAACATACATTATCTTAATTGAGGCCAATCTTTGGTAGAATTCCTATACCCTGCACCCTTACATACCAGCCTCTGGTTAACCGATTGGCAATAAACTCTAAGAAGTTGTGGTTGCTTCATATTCATTCACAGCCTATGAAAACAAGAGTGCTTTAAATAAGGAATAGTTTAAACAAATAACAGTTATTTTTCTATTTGTCATTAAAGAGATTTGAATTACTGAATATTTCTCATCTTCTTGGGCTAAATCAAAACCTACCAATACAATCAAAGTTTATTAAAAACCAAAAATATAAAAAGAAACCAACAAATACCAGGTACTTTCTATGCTCTACTAACTTCTTGAAAAAGAAATAAACCTCAAATAAGAAAATAAACTTGTAAAATTTTGAAAACCTTTTAGGAATTTTACAAGAATATGCAAGTCATTTTTTTCTTCCTTTTTTTGGGTCAGCAATTATGACTTAGTATTAAGCAATATTGTTGACCATTTGACAGAATTCTAGACAATAGGGTCTCATTTGATCTTGGATTGACTTATCTGCTTGCTTGCACCTGGGCCCTTCCTTGAAAATAGGTTACATTCTCACATATTGAAGAACCAGAAAACATGCTAGGACTCTTTGCTAAATGATTTCCTCCTTTTGTTTCATATTTCTCACGACTATGAGAATTCTTCCATTTGTGAACAGAAAAGCCAAATTCAACCCTTTTATGGACCTGATACAAATCAGTCCCCTCAAATTTATTTTTTGTTAACTGATGAGTTTATGTTTGTTGTTAAGAAAGATAAAGTATCCTTATGAAAATTAATCAAGTCGAAATGTAATTGTAATGCCCAAGGGAACCCATCCCCTGGGCTGACATGCTTAATTATTTGCATGTGGTTAAGTCATTTATTTTTGGATTCCTTGTCTAATGAACATTAATCTTATTTACCTCATACTGTTTCCTACATACTCAAAATTTGTAGAAACACTGGTTAGTTCTTGTCCCTTGTTTAAGATGGTAAACATGTTGAGATTGGACTGTTATTATCGCTAAAGGGGATCCCCAGTCTCTCTTAAGAATACTGGATTGAATAACAGATAAAAGTAGTTCTTCAAGTGAATAAAAAAGGAAAACAAAAGTGTGATGTCATGATGGTATGTAGGAGAGTATGGTTATCAAGATGAACTCGGCCAGATGCTGTTGCAAAGTTGTTGTTTTTAACTTTTTAATATGGATAATTTAAAATACATACAAAACTAGAGAGAATAATATGATGAAACTCCAGCTTTAGAAGTTACCAGTTAATGGTCAGTTTTATTTTTCCATTTCTCTTTCCTACCACAGATTATTTTGAAGTAAACCCCTAAAAAATAATTTAATTTTTGAATTTTCAATATGTATTTCTGAAAGATAAGAACTCTTTAAGAAAAATAAACGCGACACTACTATCACATTTAAAATGATTCTTAATTAAAAATATCATCAAATATCCAGGATTTAAATTTCTCTGGTTAGGTCATACGTTTTATTTATTTTTTTATAGTTTGTTCAAATCAAGATCCAAATAAATTTTGTATTTTATAATTGGTTGTCATGTTTCTTAAATATTTTTAAATATATAGGTTATCTCTTTATCATTTTTTACCCTGTAATTTATTTAGTTACTGAAGAAATTGGTTCATGCTGTATGATATCACTTATATGTGAAATCTAAAAAGCCTAACAAACTCAGAGCAACCGAGAAAAGAGTAGTGGTTATCAGGCGCTGGAGAATGGGGAGAACGGGGAGATATTGGTCAGAGGGTATAAATTTTTAGGTATAAGTTCTGGAGATCTATTGTATAGCATGGTGCTTATAGCTAAGAATACTGTATTGTATACTTGAAAGTAGCTGAGAAAGATCTTAAATGTTCTCATCACAAAAAAGAAGTAGAAACTGTGTGACAAGATAAAGATGTTAGCTAATGCTATGGTGGTAATAATTTTGCAATATATAAATGTATTAAAACAACACATCAGTACACCTTAAACTTATACAATGTTATGTGTCAGCTAAATCTCAATAAAGCTGGAAAGAAAAGAGAAAGAAATTGGTTAATGTCCTGTAGACCAGTGCTATTTAAAATGCCAGTCCATAAACTACTTATTACTAGTCTGGGTTGAGGTGAGAAGCATGGGCCAAAATGGAAATTCAGTATGTCATTAAGCACACTATTCAGCTCATCAGCTCAGCTTTTATATATATATATTTAATAGCAAGGCTTTTTCATTGAAGGAAGCAGTGAGATGATTTATTCCAGTTTAAGTTCCTTATCTCATTATAGATCAGTATATATAGTGTGTGGACCAGCACTGGCCAGTCCTTGGACCACACTTGTAAGTACACTGCTAGAGTTTCTCGCAATCTAGTGAGGACTGCATTCCGATGGCAGTGGTGCTTATTGTGCTCTTCTATATTTGCTGTCCCTGTATTTGCTGTGACTTGTTTATTAGAGCTAGAGGCTTGATTGAATTCACAATCAACTTTTTGGCAAGAAGACTTTGTAACTGATATGTGTACTTCCATTAGAGGCCCATCGTGTCTGCTGGTATCTCTTTTTGTGATGTTAATAGCCATCGATGATGGGTATCTAGATCTATTAATGTACGAGGGTGGCAGAATGGGATTATTCGAATTCTGTTACTTCCTATTTATTTATTAATACTGTAAAATTTATATCTAGTTTTGAACTCACACTCATCTCTTCACAGCCAGGAATGTCTACAGGGCAGCCAGGTCTGCTTTTTTTGCACTTGTCTAACTGACTCGTCACTTTGAGAGCTGTGGAAATCTTATTTAATATCTAATACTAAGGATTAGCAATTATGAGATATAAAATAGTGGAAAATTTACCCAGAGGAGCCTGGCACGCAAGGGGGCAGAGAAGGAAAGATATAATTATGCAAAACTCCATTCCTCTCCCCTTATCCCATGATTTGGTCTGAAAATCAAGATGGAGAAACTCAGTGTTATTTTATTTTACAATGAGAGTTTCAGGCCAAGGTTAAAATGTTGGTAAGATTCTGGGCTATGGGTGGAAAGAAGATGTCTGAAGATTTTTTAACATTCAAGAGTGAATGTTAAACATTTCAACATTGCTTTCTTAAGAACACTTTTTATTTAAGAAATAGGACTTTTAAACTTATGGCAATCATTTCACAATATTTGTAAGACAAATCATTAATCTGTATACCTTAACAGCACTGTATGTCAGTTACATCTCAATAAAACTGGAAAACAGACAGACAAAAAGAAATAGTACAGCTAGCTGTAGTGATTCAAATGAAAGATTCGGAAAAATACTGGTATATCAAGATCCCCTTGGGAAAAGAATGCAGAGACAAGAGCTGCCCCAGTAGCCTTACTCTGAGTGTTTGTGGGTGATTGTGTGTGTGTGTGTGTGCGCGCGTGTGTGCGTGTGTGCGTGCAAGTCGCATTTCCTGTGTGTTTCATGTTAGTGAAAAAATGTATGCTGTTCTTCGAGGACTGATTTATTTCTACTACCTAATGTCAGACTCCTTGGTAAACAGACAGGCTTCTAGACCAGAGGCTTTGTCTTCAGAAGATGCCACAGAGATTTGGAAACCTTTTCGGTATGTTAGGAAGTAGAATGTTTTTGCTGTTTTGAAAGCCTCATCTCCTTCTCAGGTTGTCACTATGTTGAAGTTTTGTGCTGGCATTTAGCACTTCCTCTGCTTGATTATAGTTTGAAACACGAATACTGTGCCACACCTTCTGCAGAGCTCAAAAGGTGTTGAAAGGACAGTGCTGGCATCTCAGGCTGAGAAGGAAATCTTTTGGATTGGATTTCAGGGAAGAGCTGTGCTGGCAATTGGAACGAGTTGCTACTTTCTCTGTGCATTGGACAGTGTGCTGGCAGCCTCTAACTTAAGTCACAGAGATGTGAAACTGGAATGCTTTTTAGAACATCATCTTGGTCACTCTGGTTTTCATGCACCGGTCAGGTAGTTCCCTGTGTGACCTGATGGTTTTGCTTGACGCTACTTTTCAAAAGACAAGACATACCCATGTTTAAGTGTATGTAAAAAACACATTCCAGTGGCAGCTATGAGCAGGTTTTGAGTTATCTACATTTTGAATCTTTATATTGCTCCCCACCCACTCACTCCCCTAAACACTGAACGTGTTAAGAACTGACTGATATTTTTATCAGAAGGAACAGGACAGGATATTTACAATGCAGAAGCTATTCCAGAAACAGAAGCACCAATGTATATGAGTGTTCCTAAAATGTATTCCTTTTACTACTGCTTTCCTTTTCTAATCTACTTTGTAAGATCTGTCTTAAAATTTTTGGTTTTGTAGACCTAAGAAAAGAAAACCAGAGCATAAAAAGTTATGCACAAATTAGTTTGCATGAGGGAACACATTCTCTGGGATATTTGTGGAAACATCTTTCTAATCACTAATCTAAAAATCTTTAGCACTAACTTTGGAATGTTTCATGAATAAATTCTTTTGATTTTTAATTAGTGATTTATGTCATGTTTCCATTGCATAGCCTTTGAACAATTACTTCACTTCAGTTTCCTCCTCTGAAAATAAGCACGGGAATACATTTTCTTGATAAAATTTTGGGAAGAGTCACCTGGTTATTTTGTAAATTATAAAGCTCTCTAAAACTTCCTAATTATTTTTATTCTATAGTGTGACTTCACATGGACAAGAGAAATTCCTGATTTAGTCAAATTCTCTTAAATTTAAATTAGACTATTTTTATTAAAAGTTTTCCAGATATCTAAATATTTAGGAATAAATGCTTATAACTTTGCTCCAATTGCAGAGTTAGGAAAAAAGAAAAAAACAACAAAAAACTTGTGAAGTCTTTGATTCCTGATATTGTGAATGGTTAATTTCTATGAAATAATCTCAACAACAGCATGCTTTTAGCTAACTACATCTGACTTTTTAGAAACTTAAACTCCATCAGTGATTTATTTTGTTGTTGTTGTTGTTCCTTCTGAATAATGTTGTCTCTGTTCTATTGAAAGGGTTTGGTAGAGAAATGTTTCAAAAGACCCACTGTCTGTTGACTCCTATGAAATTGAGTTAGAGATACCAGACCTCTGAAGCTTTTGTAGCTATAAAATGTTTCTAAATGCTACATCCGAAACCTGGATAAAGTTTACTCTCATACTCCATGAATTCCATTTATGGGTATCTTTTGTTATATATTTTATTTTTCATTTAAATTTTTGTAAATTAAAAAGAATGAATGAAATTATATTGATTTCTTAGTAGTAATTATATTTTTTCATTCCTTTATTTTATTATTTAATTTTTTCCTAAATATATTTACCTTTTCAATAAATTACAAACTCCCTGCTCTGACAGAATTTTCTCTAACTTATATTGTCTTAGTCATAAGTACATCTGAAACCCTAAACCTTCATTTCTCATTTAAGATTCAGGTATTGTGCTAGGTGCTTGGGTGGTAAAAATAAATCTGAACTTTCCATCTTTGAGGAACTTACAAATTTTTTGGCTCCAGGGTGTCCAAAATGCTTGCATAATGAGTACGAGGTTAAAGTCACCAAATAGAGTTCAAAACTGACCTGCTTCCTTGCTTCATCTGGAAGCTACTCTTTCTGGAAATGGCTCACTGAACCCTTGGTCAGTGAACCAGTCCTGGGGACAGATTTTTATATTGTAGTCACTGGTGGGGTGGGATCTTCTAGTCTCTAAAAGAAATCGGGTACATGGAGGATTAGCATATCCAGTTACTCCCCAGTTTTTAAGTCTCTGTTTTATGGACTTATGGGCACCCCATACTGGCCCTAATGCCCTTTGGGCTGCCACTGGGCCTGGGGCTGAGAAAGCTCTGGTTCTAGCTGCCCTCTTAGGACTGGGAGAGTGGCCTGAGTTTAGAGTATTTAGTTCTCATAGCTCCCTGGGCAGCTTACAATAGCTGCAGAGACCATGAGTTTGAGTAGCCAAGTTTCTCTCTGGTTGCCTGCTGTGGAATGTGTTTTCCCATAGAAACAACATTTTAGGTTGTGGTCAGGTTCCCAGACCAGCCTATAATAGCCTATTTACCTGATAATATAGCCGAGAGACTGCTATTTGACTAGCCTGGGGACCAAACCACCACCTATTAACGTTGTTTCTATTGGAAAAGCCATTTCGAGTTCTAAATACCAATATAGAAATGACATTTTAGAGCCCTTCCTGTTTGTCAACTGGGAGCTGCCAGTACTCAGAACTAGAGGATCACATCACTGTGCCCTCCCAGTTTTTCTGTCTTTTCCTGGGGCTGGCAGTGCATTAAGAAAATACTATCTCCCTGGACAGGGCTCTTGGTTTGAGAATTTCCGGGAAGTGGTGAGAACTATGGTTTACATCCCCTATTTCTTCTGTGAGGGATGAAGGGAAGGAAAGGGAAGAGTTAGAGCTGATGGGGACAGTGAATTCCATCAAAACCACCCTGGGTCTGCCTCTCACTACACAGATTCTGGACCACCTCCTTAGTTTATGTGTTTGTGTTTTAATAATTTCTGTAATTTTAACCAACCTTTGGGAAAGTACAGTATGGCTTCAGCTTAAGTAGATAGAGCAAATATCTCAGTCAAAGAAATTGTCACACTAGTCCTTGAACTCATGGGTCAGGTCAAGAGCTCGCAGCGTTCTGTGAAGCAGTCTTTTGAAGCACCACGTATTTTCATGGTGTCATTTGTCAAATCTTCTCAGATGCTGCAGAGATGCAGGTTCAAGACATGCTGGATTTTCTGTTTCGAGGAAACTGTTCCTCATCTTTATGGGGTCCTAGCGTCAAGTCCCAACTTCATAAACAAACATACCCCACTCCATGTTTAGATGGGAGCACCTTTGATACAATCAACCAGGAGTGTGATTCCAGTGGGCCAGACACAGATCCCCTCTCTTAGAGAGAAGTAAGTCCAGTGCGAACTATAACAGCAAGTTAGCCAGATCATTGCCTTTAGAAGCTTGGGGGCCACTCGGGTGGGTTAGTAGTCTGTGCAGACTCTGGTGTGCTGAGTGTTGTTTAGTCCAGAGCACCAGAAGCAGAAAGTGCTCAGAGTTCAATGGGATTAGGCCTTGCTGTCCACAGTGATGTGCTTCTGGTCTTCATGGTTCAGTATCTAATTTCTGATTTCACTGCAGCCTGTGGATTTAAATTCTTCCTTTTTTTTTTTCCCCCAAAGAAAATCATATATACACATACATGTTCTGATCATCCACAAAAGATTCCAACTGGATTTAATTTGGCTGCCAGTCTAAAATGACCTCCAGATTTGGGGAACTACTTTCGCAGCTTTCCATTCCTTCAATTTTCCTAGGCTGTGTGTGTGTGTGTGTGTGTGTGTGTGTGTGTGTCTGTGTCCCTGAGTCCCTGATATTGTGACCTAAATTCGTTGGCTCATAAGTCCCTAGGCTTTTGCTTTGGATCAACACAAAATCCTCAGAAAAACACAGGTTAGGGCACACAGCAAATGAAACTGTTGATGCATCACCCTCTCTCTGCTTCCTGTGCTGTGAATTACTCCACTCAGCAGTGGGAAAAGCCTCCGTCCAAACAGCACATCCAGACAGAACTTTCAAGGCCTCCCTGTGAGCTTTGTGATGGTTGTCTTTAGGAATTGGGCACATATGGTTGGCTCCATCTATGGCTTTGGTCATAATAAAATATGCACCAGTTCGTGAGCTGAAAACTTTTGTTTAGTTGCTTTTGGGACTTTTGGGTTTCTTTTGCTAAAGAAATAAGTAGAATCAGATATTTATATATTATTTTGTCTACATTGATTTTCTCAAAGGAAATATATTGATCCCTGAGTTGTAAACACTGATAACTTTGCCAATCAGAGTAAATTAATAATCAACATATCAGCAAAGTAACAAAAGCATGAAACCATTATAAATTACTGTTTAACTGCCTATAGCCTTTCTAATAGGCGTGAAATAGTCTCTCTTTAAATAGATTAATTTATAAGAAATAGTTCTCACTGTTAGACAACTTTCCATGTTGGTGCATTTATAGTTATTCTGTTTATGACATAAAAGAAATAGTGTTAATTTTTGCTAATTGTTCTTTGTACTTACTAAGGCATATAGTCAATGTGTTCTGTGTGCTTTAAACAGACTCCAGGATATTCTAGGAATAACAGACATTGTTTCTCTGCTTGAAGAGCTATTAGTCTGGGATCAGAGTAGGTGGGGGCAGGTTTCAGGGATGAGAATCTAGACATAATTATTGAAAAAATATAATTACAATATAGTATATGTAGGTTTTTGAGAAGTGTGTCTGCCATTGTGTTGGTAGGTTACAAGGCGGGTAGGATTAAACAGGCACTAGGGATTAACACTATGGGGGAGATGTAATTATACATTAAAAGGGAAAGATGGAAGAAGAGTTTGGAGTTAGCATGTGTGTATTGTGGGAGTGGGGGCATGTGCATTTGTGAGGATTGAAACAGTGAAGAGGAACAGAGCAGGAAGGTGAATGTTGAAGGTATCAGTGAAGATGAGAGTGAGCAGATAGGGTAGGGCTGCCTGGTAAATAACTGAAGCTAATAATGAGATGTTTCACATTTTATGGAGAGTGAAGGTCTGTCTTTGGGTCATAGAACAGAATTAATCATGGTGACCATGAAAAGATACTTAGCTACATTATCCTGATGGAATAGAGAGGAACTGGGAAGCCAGGAAAGGAAGAACGTGACATTGGTCCAACAATGAAACACCAGAATTTAGACAAGGGATTTCCTAATGGAGTTAGAGAATTTAAGAGGAATTTCAGTAGTGGGATGAAATAAAACTAGTGACTCCTCTAAGCAGCTGGGAAACATCAAGTGATAACTCAGATAGTTGTCTTCTGAGCCTACTCTGGGTTATGAGGCTACACATACTCTTGTTCTGGACTATTCTAGTTTCCCAGGCTGACCTCGATGTCCATGTTTTACCTATTCTGTTGATACTCTGTGCTATACCAACATACGTACCTTTTTTTTTTTTTTCAAGAGCAAAGACTGTGTCACTTTTTTGGGAATGTAACAGTTTATTTATAATTGCATGCTTACAACATTATTATTATTTTACTTTTTGATAAGCTTCATTTTAGAACAGTTTTAGATTTACAAAAAAATCACTAGAATAGTACAGAAAGTTCCCATATGTCCTGCACACAGTTTCCTCTGTTGTTGGCATCTTATACTAGTATGATACATTTATTACAATTAACAAACCAATGTTGATGCATTATCATTAACTGCGGTGCATTCTTTATTCAGATTTCTGTAGTTTTTAACTGAACGTTCTTTTTATGTTCAGGATCCCATCCAGGATACCACATCACGTTTAGTTGTCATGTTTCTTAGGCTATGACAGTTTCTCAGACTTCTCTTGTGTTTGACAACCTTGATGGTTTTGAGAAATATTGGTCAGGAATTTTGTAGATTGTCCCTTAATAGAGATTTGATGGGAAGGAAGTTCTCATGAGCAGCTCACATTTAGGGAGTGGGGAATTAGGCTCCATCTCCTTGAAGGCAGAGTATCTACATAAATTATTTGGAATTCTCCAGCATAGGAGATTTATCTCTCTTCTCATATTTTCCCACTAGTTTATTTATTCAGCCATTTATTTATCAATATGGACTTGTGGACATTTATTTTATACCTTGGATTAAAATCCATTACTATTTCTGTTACTTTGTTGTGCAAATAGTTTTAGCTTTGGCCATTGGGAGCTCTTTTGTGTGGCTCCTGTATCCCTTGATGTTTCCCCATCATTGTGAGTGTTAGTTTGTTTATTTAGCACTTCTTTACATTCTTACTTTCTGTTACCGTAAGATGCTCCAGGCTCATCTTGTATATTTCTTGTTCTAGTCCTAGAATCAGCCATTTGTCTCAGGAGCCCTGGTTCCTTTTTCTGGAGAATGGTATCGGAAATCAAGATCTGGGCATGAGGGAGTTCTTATCCAATACTGTGCCTGGCATGTAATAGGTTCTCATGAAATATTGTGCTTGTGGGCAAGGTGATTGCTTAACCATATACACTGTTGTGTGCCCAGCAGTGAATTTACTGGCTACACAGGATGAGCTGTTTGTTCTTGGATCCATTGAATTTGAGGTAGAAACTGAAGAGGGAGAAAAGAAGGGAAGGAAGGAGGGAAGGAGAAAGGAAGAAACGGATGGATATTGCCTTTAGAAGGAAAGGTAGTGGAGTCACTAATCTCTTGGAGATGGAAGAGAGCAAGAAGAGGATAAACCAGACTATGAACTATTCTTTTTAACTGCATGAATTAGGTTAGAGAGGTTGGCTGGCTTGCATCTTCAAAAGAGAAAACCAGGATTGTCCAAATCCCAACTAGTTTTGACCCAGACAATTCAGAAATGAGTCCCTGGGTCTGAGAGCCCAGCTGAAGCTTGAGGAGGCCATGGAAGCTGTTTTCATTACCAGGATTTGAAGTTTCATTACTCCAGTTGTTGTGACTGGCAGATGGACTGGAATAGTCACATGTGGTATTCAAATTACTGCTGGGAGATGTGACCTCTGCTTTCAGTAAAGAGGGCCAGAGTAACAGCACTAAAATAAGAGGAAGCATTTGCAAATTTTATTGCAGTTGCAGTGGGTCCCTCCATCAGATAGTATTTAGTTTTTTTCTTTTGTTTCCCCTTTTTTATCTTGATGAAAATTTTGTCAAAGTATTAATAAAATCATGATGCGTGGTTCACAATATATGTAGCTCATTTCTGTATTATAGTTTTTTCATAATCTATCACATTTTTGGTGTTGAAAATTATTTTTTTAAAAAAAACCTTAAAACAGTGGGATATTAAGATATTACTTTGAAGCATATTATATGAGCAGTTGAGCATCCTTTATTACGTGAGGACATGTGCCTTTTGATACCCCTCTGCAGTATACTCAAAGGGACTAAATCATAAGTTTTCCCCTCAAAGGTCAAAAAAGCAGGCAGCTCATGGAGAGGGTCCACCTTATTAATCTTTACCTAACATTTAGTATTTTTTTTTCACCCAATGATTTAATCACTTCACAGGCTGAGAAACTCATTCATATGCAATAATTGCTCCCTGAACTTGTTTTTATTAGCCCAGTCTTGTCTGAAAAGGAGTTAGCACTTGGGATAGGAAGCAGAAAGGCTATCTTGCTGTAAGAGAGGCCAGATTCGCAGAAGTAGGTTCTGGCTAAGGAATCTGGACACATTGCAGACATTTTGCACAGAAGCCAATTCTTGCAGTGATGTGGTCAGACGTGGTAGAGCCCAGCTGTTTGCTCCATTGAGAGGGGCTTTAGCTAGCCCACACAATTTCTGAGTGCTGTGTATGAACTGGATCTAAATATCTGGCCTGCTGAAGCTCGCCCCTCCCCCACAGTGACTGGACGTGGGTTGTTGCAGAGCACAATATTTGCAGCAACTGGTAAGAGAAGTTACCAGTTACAGATAAAGACTCAGCAATTTAAAAAATGTAATATATAGTGGTGAAGTGGATATAAATGTGTTTTCCCCTTTTCTCCACAAACTATTAGAATACAAGTGAAAACAATTTATGCTTTATCTTCTAAATATTGACAGACATTTCATGATTTTTGTTACTCATCCCACCATGAATACTATTTGGTGAGATGTCATCTTGTCCCCTAAATACATCTCTGCATTAACATAGGGGTGATGAGGGCGTTTCTGAGTAAAGCTTCCTGAGATCAAATCCCCATTCTCTACTTTGAAGCTATGGGATCTTGGCTAGTTTGTGTAACCTTCCTAAGCTATGGTTTTCTTAGTGTTAAAGACAATAATAATTGAACTTACCTCAGAGGGTTGCTATGAGGATGAAATAAAGTAACATATCTTTAGCACTTAGCATAAAGTTCTTTTCCCATTGAATTTTACCTTTAGTTTAATGAACACTATTGCCATTTGTGTGGAGTTTTAACCCTGACTTTTTTTTTGGTGGTGGTCTGGTGGGTATGGCTGAAGAAGTGAAAAGGAAGAGAAAAAGGTATGAATGCTACACTTTCACTTACATGAAAAATAACTTCATTAAAGATTTATCTCCTTTGTTAATACTTTTTGTGCTGAAACCGTAAAGTCTTTTATAATAGAAATAATCCAACATGTCTACTTTAGGCTTTACATGTCGTAGTGCTTTCCAACTTAAATAAGACATTCATTTATTTCTAGAATTAGAGGTTTTTTTTTCTGTGTAAGTAGGACAAATGCCACCCAGCTTGTTTGAACGAGTTCTTTTAGTTTGCAATTCTCATGACCAAAGTCAGCAGAAGAGAAATCTTACATCTTTCTAATACTTTTCATTAAGCCATGTAACACAGTAGTATTTAGTGTTAAAGGATGAACAACAACGAGATTAAAGCAATTATCATTTGAGGATGTTGGTTGAAACACCTGAAATTAAATTATGTGTTACTTATTATAAAGGATAAGGTTATAAAATTCAAAATAAAAAGTCAAAGTGTACAAACTAAATAAATCACAATTCAATATTATCTTGACTCTTAAGAAATGCAGTGAAATGAAAATGTGATAACTAATGAAAAGGAACTATGATAACTAACTAATAAAGCAGAAAGTACTCTGTTTATGAGATAAGATGTTCATACATTTAAAGTGAAGTTGTTGGTTTAAATAAAAGATGATGATCGAAATACAACAGCATATATTAAAAAAGAACATGAAGAGTTATGTATGAACAGTAAGTGAGAAAGAAAAGAATTCTCTCTTCATTTCCTTAGATCCTCATCTCTTAAGGCAACCAGTTTCAACCATTTCTGTTTTTAGTTTTTCTCATATTTATCTCCATGACACCATCTGCTATGCTTGTACCTCTATGTCCAAATTTAAATATGAGAAAAACCCACTGGCTCTTTGAAAGATGGAGACATATCTCACTTAGATAAAACATCTACTATATTTTATCTGTCAGTTGATTCTAAACATTGAAAAAAACAATAAAGAATGTCTATAGTTCTGTGATTTTTTGAATACCTTGGAAAAATTTTGAATATTTTGCTTTGTTGGAGTGAAATTACTGATTGCTGGACTCTTTTTTTCTTAACTTTTCTGCCCTGTTGTATGTGTTTTTACTCCATAAATATACTCATTCTTGTCAGACCATATGTCCTGATTTTTGTTTGAAAAACATAGTTTCTCCAAACATAGGACATGCTGCAAAGGCTCAGGAGTCTTCTGAAGCTGTTCCAGGATTTGGTGAGCAGTAGGACTGGATCTACTGGAGTTCTTTCTAATGGGCTGTTGATAGGGGAAGGTTTCAGATGGTTGACTTTAGCCTGGATTGTCATTTTTGATGGAGGGAACTTTTATGAAATTTGGAAGGTTCCAGTCCCGCCCCCACCGCCCCCCCGCATCTCACGCCAGTCCCCTACCCTATATTCTCTTCTCACTCCCCTTTCCAAGATTCTTAGTTGCCCTAGGAAACTCTAGCCACTCTAAACTGCAGTTTTGGGCAATGCTTTGCCATAGGAGGGGCAAAGGATGGAGAACCAAGGGCTAAGAATTCTTAATACAGTCTTTCTTTCTTCTTTAATTTCTTATAGTTCCTTTGGCTGAGTAACTGACTTGTGTCAGGAGATGATTTCATTACAATGACAACATTGCATTTTCATTGTCCTTTTCTTGTAGAAAGCTTTTCGTATCCATTGTTTCCTCTGATACACACATACACACGCGAGATATACAAGGCAGATACTTCATTATCCCAATATATAAAGAAGTAAACTAAGGCTCAGAAACACCCTAAAGTCGTGTACTGTACACGTTAAGCCTCTGTTCATCCAGTCATTTTGTCTAGGCTTGGCGAAGCAATGGGCTGTTGGGTATGGATTTAGGGCCCTTTCCCTGACCCTGCCATCTTCCTATTCTGCTTTCTGACCTCAGCACCAGTCAGTCTGAAGTATGCATTTTGCCCTGCAGTACCCCAGGTTCTCTTGGGCCGTGAAAGGACAGGACAGAGGCCTTAACTTGGTTCTCAGTTCTGCATATGGTTGAAGTAGTGAGTTCAGAAGAAATGCAGGAGAGTTCTGTGGTGTTACATATGATTTGCAAGGGTCCCCAACCCCCGGGCCTCAGAACAGTACTGGTCTGTGGCCTTTTAGGAACTGGGCTGCACAGCAGGAGGTGAGCAGCGGGAGAGCGAGTGAAGCTTCATCTGTATTTGCAGCCGCTCCCCAGCGCTAGCATCACTGCCTCAGCTCCACCTCAGAACACCAGGCGTTAGATTCTCATAGGCAAACGAGTCCCTGGTACCAGAAAGGTTGGGGACTGCTATATAAGAAGAGTGTGTGAGGGCACCACAGCTGAAAATACATTTTAGCTATGCATTTGTTTGTAAAGGCTTATGCTCATGGGACTAAGTATACCAGCAAGCCTTGGAATAGCTCCTAATTTGAGAAATTGATTGCAAAACATTTGACCTTCCCCATCAGCCCCTGAACTCGAGAAACTGGCATTAATTGTTTAGGCCTTTAGATGTGTCAAAGTAAAATGAATGCTTTTTTTTTTGAGTCTCTGTATTCTATACTCTGCCTTAGTTTCCAGTGTAGAATTAGCTCTATATTTCCCATTTGCTCCCTTAAAGTTTTTAATGTGGATTATCTGGATTTTTAATGGAGGTTTTGCTTTAAGATGTTTGATGAACTGTTTGTAAACAAGAAACCCAGAATGACATTAACTTTATTTTTCTGTAACTGCTGGTATCAACTGTGTTTCCAAACTTCTGCTAAAGAATTATTTACGTGTTTTCACTTTTATTTACTCTGACTAATGTCAGAATTTGCATTCCTGTAATTCTGGTGAAAGAAAGAATGTGGTTACGTTTTAGAGGTGAGCTGGGCTGTAGAAAATATATACATAGCTTCAATGAGTTGACATTTAAAGCCTAATATGCAATAGATTTTATGATGACCTTTCTTAACTAGATTGGTAAGAAGTCTATTGTTTAAATTAGATTCATATAGCTTCATAAATATTTTTATCTATTCATTGTGATAGAAGGCACTGCCTTTTGCATTTCTGGTTTTTATTTTTCTAATGTCCTGTATGTTTAAGTGATATTAAGGATTATCCATATTGATATCATTATGTTAAAGTGTCCCAAACTAATAAGCGAGTATTGAGTTTACTTTTCTCTGTCTGCAAAGATTCATTCTGTTCTTATAACTCAGGAATTTTTGCTTTTATTTGGTCATATATTCTTTTTTTTTTTTTAAGTATGGAATTTTTATGATTGAATTTTTGTTTGTTTGTTTCAGACCTAATGTCTGTGGATCGCGTTATAATGCTTACTGTTGCCCTGGATGGAAAACCTTACCTGGTGGAAATCAATGTATTGTCCGTAAGTAAACAGATAATCTGTCGTTTTTCATGTTCTTCTTTTGTTGTTTTGATTCTTAGTATTTGGTCTTTTGTAACTTTATACCATTAATATGTTTATAGCGAAAGCTTCCAGCTCTAAGATTTTCCTGCTTTCTCTGAATCCAGGTTGGGAAATACATTAACTTGGTCAAACCACTGATACACTTTAATTCAGTGACTTCTCTTAGAATATTTCTGGGATAGAGGGAACAGAACCACAGAATTCTGAGATCCTTTGATTAACATTGCATGTCATTATATATGTTGTGCCTGGCTGCATAGATGATGTAATCACTTTGAAGGGATTTTGTAAAAGGGATATCACTGCTTCTTTCCTTATTGTAATTTCTAACTTTGTTGGCCACCCACAAGCCTATCCACATCTTGTACATTGAATTTGGATGGTCAAAGCCAAAGGCTGACCTAACTCTTAAACAAAGGGGAAGGGAAGCATATAGAGCATCAAATGAAGATTAGTAGAAAGACTAGAGAAGAACTCAGGTGGTACCAGAGATTTCTCTGTTTACTCTGCTGCTGTGGCAAACCTCCAGATTCTCAAATGTTGAATGACACATCACATACCAGACAAGATTCTAGTTAATGGAGATACTCAGTTAAATTAGTTATGCCATCTGTCCTCTATGAACTTTTAGTTATCATACCTACAAAGTAATTTTAAGTTTTCAGAAAACGTTAATAGTGTAATGGGAGAATTTAGAGCTAAAAGGACATTAAAGAATCATTTAATCCACCTTCTCACTTGGCCAAGAGTAGTCTGTGAAGAATAGACTGTTTCGACCAATATTCTTTCGGTGACCTGAAAAAATTAATCCTTTTTCCAGTTCTTAATTTTGACCAGAAGCAAGTTATTCATTTGGCGCATTTTTAGTTTATTTCAAAAAATCAAAATCAAATCACTAAGAAAGGGATATAATAGTATTTGGCATTTTCTAAATGAACTTAACATAACTCCTTCCCTGGTGTTCTGTAGAGTCTCTGAGAAATGCTGTCTTCGGTATATTTAAATAAATGTGTATAGAGTCTTTCGACAGCTTATTTCTTAATAGTTTTCAGTCTCTACCCTTAGCTGTTTTGATGTTTCCATGTATTATATTTAGCCTGGTGCATCTCGTTTGCCTCTTGCAAGGTTGTGTAGGAATTTGAGGAAAGGGCCATGCCTGTGAGTATAAAAAGTAATGACCAAATCTTAGTCTGCTGATAAATAGAAATCATTTGCCATTTAAACTTTCTCTTTAGGCCACTAGCAGAGCATTTGGTACTAGTATGTTATTAATCTCTGGATGGCATGAAAATGTTAGTATTTCTCTAAAAGTGAACAGCTTTCTAACTGTGTGGAATCTGGATCCCAAACTTGTCCTCATGGACTGTCGATGTAATTCACAACAGGACTAAATGTAGGATAAAAGCTGTTCCATAGGTCATATGTTCTCAACTGGAAGAATCTGATCTAGAGAAGCAGTCTTAGCAGGTCCACAGTATTTATGTACAAATTATTAAGCTTTAAGCATTTATGATGAAACAGGCTTCCAAGAATACTATCGTAATTTTTATATCATTAAATCTCAAATTTAATATAAAAATAGAAAGCTTGTAGGTATATAAATATGTTTAGATGCAGAGTTTCTTTTGGTTTTGTTTTCCCTTCACAGGATGTCCAGGGCTTCTGGATAGATTAAATGCTGTGGAATAAGCAAAGAGAGGCTGAGGACCACTGATATGGATTAATTAAGGGAGTTACTGAATTTTACAGCCCGAGGTTATTTAGTCCAACAGATTTGTTTTGTAAATGAATAAACCTGAGGCCTAAGGTCACATAAGTCATGATGGCAAAGTTAACAAGGAGCCTGAGAGCCTAGATTTTCTCATTTAAAGACTGGGTTCCTGTAAATCACCGTGAGCAGAAGCCATGTGCTAACAGACCTCTGGTTTTATTCACAGCCAT
>NW_006442109.1:22549963-22556247 GCF_000325575.1 Pteropus alecto
GGATTTTGTTCTAGGCCAAATATGTGCACTTGCCCATCTGGTCAGATATCTCCTTCCTGTGGCTCCAGATCCAGTGAGTATAACATGTCATTATATATAATATTAATTTATGTGGTTATGCCCTATTTTCTCCTAAATTTGCTTTTGGCTTTTCTCTTGCCTGCAATACATTTTTCAGTAGAACATCTGCCTTCTCTGTTCTGCCCAAAATACTTGGAATGGTTTTCCTTAGTCTGGCCTCGCATTTCCTTTCTTCACTCTTTATAGGGAAATTGCCTATGGGACATAGTTACTATGAGTAATATAAAGATTATGGCCTCTTTCTGTGTAGGTATTGCCTTATTTATATTTGTATCTCCAATGTAAACTCATAAAAGATGCTCAATGAAATGATCGTTTAATGAACATTTTGGCTCAAGAAAACTAGGCATTCTTCCTTGTGGTACTGAAATATAAACCCGATTAGACACTTTTTAAAAACTCAAGACACCCGCCTTTGCAAGAAGAAAATGTAAGAAGGCATTATGGCAATTTCTGGGAATGATTTATCATGAAGCACAAACATATTTTTCCTTTCAGAATTTTACCACTTTGTTCGTCCTATGATGCTAAATATATATTTACTCTTCATTCTTCAGAAACTTTGCTTGCTTGCATGCTCTGTTTTTTTTTTTTCTTTAAATGTGGGGTCTTCAGTGGTGAATTCATGGAACTGTGGGAGTTGGGAAGGAGGTGAGTCATTATTGGTTGTTAAAAAGTTGAAGGTCATGTCTATATAATGGGCCCCTCAACACCTTGACCATCACCAAGGCGAAACACTTGGGTTCTTTTTCCATTTCCCACTTCTGGTGAGAGAATACACTCCCCCTACAGTGTGTTCTGCTTTTTGACAAGGTTAAGGAAAAGTATTGTGGAATAAGTTCATTTTCTTTTGTCTATTGCAAGTAGACACCTCAGTATGGTCAAGGTTCATTACCCATTAAGAATCTTAATCTTTAAGCATGGCTCTCATAGGCCAATTAACAGGATAAGACAAGTAATGCTGGGTAGCAGACCCTCTTGGTCCCACTCACATACCTTGGGTGAACACCAGTGACTCCATCTAAGAGCTTTGTAAACTTTTCCTGACCCGGGAGTATCATGCCAGGTCTGAATGCAGAAAGCTGAGTGGCGGTGAGTGGTGTTGGGGGGGAGGTTAATGGCCCCAGAAGCAACTTAACCAATGGCAGATGGAGAATGTTGGATAAGTGCCCTAGCTTCTTTGCCTCTCAGTCTGCCTAATTATGAGGTATGTTCTATACTCTCTCCTGAAGTTCCCCAGTGGGATTGAGCCCCACTTGCCCACAGTAGGAACAGGCTTGATAATGTACTTTATTAACTTCCTTCTTTTCCCTGTCTCACTTTCCTACTCTCTTACGAGTGTTTCCTGAAATTACTTCTAAAGTAAACTACTCACATTTAAATTATTATCCCAGAATTTGCTTCTGGTGGAAACCAGACAGAGATAGGCATTTGTAGATTGGGATAGAAACTCTCCCGTGGTCTGGGACTCATTTGCGTTTTGCACTGTGTATAGCATATTCTTACTTGATCTCAGCTTGATTTTGAGTGTATGTCCTCCAAGCAATAGCACGTTCATTCTTCATATCGAGAGCACCTGAGTTAGAGGAATAGAAAGAGGTAGATCAGTTAGCTGGTGACACAGGAACATGTTGGACATCTTCATCGCCATCAGGATGACCTCCGGGCTACCACTGAGGAGTGAGAGCCTCAGGGGTGGGGAAGGAGTCTATGTCTTAAGTGTGGAAGAGACCCATCTCTCAGATCGGTGCTTGAACCAACTAACAACACTGCCCTCCTCTGGGAGAAGAAAATACAGTCAGATGACAAAACAGTATCCAGCTGCAAAGGTCTTCAATGATAGCTTGAGCTGATAATGATTTCTCTGTCAAGTAAATACCATGAGATGTGAAGACAGGATGTTAACAAGACCAGAGGGAAAAGCTGTGGTCCTCATAGACCTCAAGCTTGCAGTGAGGTGGGAGGAGTATAGTGGTAAGGTCCTGTGGGCCTGATTTGGGCTAGAGACCAAGGTTTAAGACTTGTGGGTGATATTCTCTGAAGAGGTGTGGATTCATTTATGGTATTTAGATACTGGACAGATTACCCCAGTAGCTTGTGGATGAGAGTGGTGTGAGGAGGAGGATCTGTATCATCAGGATCTTTGAGGCATTTGGAGCCTTTAAAATGATTGGCTTGGTCCCTACCTGAACTAAAATTGCCTACATAGCATGCAAAATTAAAGATGGCAGAATGTTTTAAATTAAGGGTAGCTGGAGATGATCAGAGTTCATTTCTGATCTTCTGAAGTTATGTTCTAGGAGACAGCTATGTCGTCCTATAGGACTTCCTGGTGTGGTTTGGTAGATAAGAAATGTGGATAGATCATTTTGCTAAATCTCTGCTAGCAGGAAGATAACCCAACTCAGTGAAATGTTTGCATTCACTACCTGTGGTTTTACCTACGGAAAAAGGGTAAATTTAGATCATTTCACCCTTGTTTCATATTAGAAATTTTATGCTTGTTATGTGATAGGGGTCAAGGAGTTCAGGGCAAGTTGTAGGATCTCTGAGGCCTTAGTTTTCTCATTTGAAAATGAAAAGAATGAAAGGAGTGTTTTTCTTTGAGATTGTTTTTGACTTGACTGTCCTGCAACTCCGAAAATAGGAAATGATCTCTTAGTGGCCTGAATGAGAGATTGCATTTCCAGAAGGTCTAACCTGCCAGTCAGCAATTTTTTTTGGACACCGGGAGGACAGGACGTGGCTTTCTTTAATCTGTTGGGAGTCTTGCCACCGGTCATTGAGGCACCAGGGCAAAAAGAGAAGATTGGCTAGACAGGATTAGACAGTGTTCCAGCTCTATTAGGAACATTCTACTCTACCAGTCTCTGAGGCTAGAGATGATCCTGAGCAGTCCGAATTCTCATAAGGACCTGCCGTGGTTGACTGATCACAAATTTACTAAAACTCATCCTAAATATACATAAATATAAAATAGGTTATCTTCCTAAATAATATAAAATACATGATTATAAAAGATGTTTCCTAACGTTTGTATTTTAGAATTTAGAGATTAATTTCATGCTCATCTTGTTTTATTCTTTCTATTTAAAAAAATTTTTTTAAAATTAAACTTCTTTTGAGAAGATTATGGATTCACATTCTGTTGGTAAAAAATAATACATAGACATCCTGGGTACCTTTTACTCCTTTTCTCCCATATTAACATCTTGTGAAACTAGGACAATATCACAACCAGGATAATGACATTGATACAGTCAAGATGCAGAAAATTTCCATCACCATAAAGATTTTTCGCGTTACTCTCTTATAGTCATTTCCTCCTGCCCCTGTGTTTTCCTTAATCTTGACAACCACTAATCTATTTTCCATGTCTATAGTTTTGTTATTTCAATAATATTGTATAAATGGACTCGCATAGTATATAACCTTTGGGTATTTTTTTTCCATTCAGCATAATTCTGTGGAGATTCATTCTGGTTGTTGTGTGTATCAATAGTTTGTTCCCTTTTATTGCTGAGTAGTATTACATGCTATGCATATACCATAGTTTCTTTAGCCATTTACTCATTGAAGGACATTAGGTTATTTATAGCTTTTTGGTTACTCAAACAAAGCTGCTGTCAACATTCATGTGTAGGTTTTTGTGTGAATATGTCTTCATTTTTCTGATAAATGCCCGGGAATGCAATTGCTGTGTTGTATGTTAATTACATATTTAGCTTTTTAAGAAATGGCCAGACTGTTTTTTGGAGTGGCTGTACCATTTTGCATTTTCACCAGCAGTATATGAATGACCCAATTTCTCTTCATCCTCACCAGCTTTTGGTGTTGTCACTTTTTTTAATTTTAGCTATTTTCTACTGGCTTACGATGTTGAACATCTTTTCATGTGCTTATTTGTCATCTGTATATCTTAGGTGAAATGTCTCTTCCTGTCTTTTGCCTAGATTCTAATTAGATTGTTTGCTATTTTACTGTTTTGAGAGTTCTTTATATATTTTAAGTTCTAGTTCTTTGTCAGATATGTGATTTGCAAACATTTTCCTCCACTCTGTATCTTTCTTTTTAAAAAAATCTTTTAACAGTTTTTCACAGAACAAAATGTTTTAAATTTGATGATGCGTAGTTTATCATTTTTCCCTTTAATGGATCATGCTTTTGGTGTCAAGTCTAAGAACTCTTTGCCTACCCCTAGATCCTGAAGATTTTTCCATTTTATTTCTAAAAGTTATATAGTTTCCCATTTTACATTTGCATCTTTGATGCATGTTGAGATACTTTTTGTATGAGGTATGAGATTGAGGTCTAGAGTCAGGCAATACCTATGGATATCCAGTTGCTTCAGAAACTTTTATTTCTGAAAAGGCTATCCTTTGTCCATTGAATTACTTTTGCACTTTTATCAAAAATCAGTTGGGCATGTTTATGTAGGTCTGTTTCTGCATTGTCTGTTTTATTCCATTGATCCATCTATGTGTGTCTCTTCTCTACTACCATACAGTCTTAATTATGACAGCTGTATGAAGCCTTAAAAATTGAGTAGGTTAATTTATTTCACTTTATTATTCTTTTTAAAAATTGTTTTAGCTCTCCTAATTTCTTTGCCTTTCCATATAAATTTTATATTAATCTTGTCTGTATCTACAAAAAATATCTTTATGATGTTATTAGGAATCATGTTAAACCTGTATGCCAGTTTGGGGATTTGACATCTTTACTATGTGGAACTCCTTACACTTTGATCAAATTTTCTCATTTTCATTTCACTTCAGTTCAGTGAGAATTTGTAGTGTTTGTACTCCCAACACAAATCCAACCTCTAAGGGAGTAAGAAGGCCAGGGGAACAATTCTAGAGCCATGTGTTAGTGAGTTTGAGCAAGTGTGGTGCAACCACATGCTGGAAGTATGAGGATACTCTGACGATGGGAAGGTGGTGCTGTAGCTAGTCTGGAAGAAGCGACCCTTTGAAAGATTTTTTAGGAAACTGTGGGATTTTTATGGACAGGGAGAAAAGGAGTGAGAGGAAATTTCTGACTAATCCATAGAAACAATTGAGTTCTTTGCTTTTTGCTTTCTAGTTCGCCCTCTGTGGAAGTGCCTTTCTCACTGCTATCATATAACTTGCCTTTCTCTGGACCTTTTCCAGCTCTGCTTTTTTTTTTTTTTTTTTTTTGATTCTTTAGTGAAGTTGCTATTCTGTGCAGTGTGTCTTTAGGCACCACAGGGTATTTATGCACGTAAGGAAACTGTCCTTGCTGTTATCGCTCTCTGTGAAAATCGTTTTTATCCTGCAGTAACTCTGGTTGCCTGTAAGGACTGTCATCTCAGGTATAAAGTCCAGAAGTTGGTCTAGTTGTTTAATTTGTCTTTTTAATTTGTACTATTCCTAGTTCTTAAATTAAAATCACCTGCATACCATACAAATGCTTATTTGAAAATTGCTCCCAATGTTCTTTCTGCCCGTGTGCCTGCCAAGATAATGGCAGGTCTTTAAAATCACTCCCAAACAAATACATCATAAAGAAAATCATTACCTGAGGTATTTAGATCTAAGTGCCAGCCCTGCATTTCTCTTGTTCCAGTAGTGTGCTCATATTGTTCTCTTCTGATTGATTATTTTACGAATTAATTAGTGGTGAGCTATAATCTAAAGAAATTTTCTTCTACTCTTCCTGATGCCTGTTGAATGGAAGGCATTTGGTGAGTGTTTGTGAATGACTTAAATGACCAATTAACGTTTTCTGGAACAAACATAAAATTTATTTGGGACCTTACATGGATTCAAGTTAATGGCAACATATCCTGTTAGTTCCAGGATGTTGATTGAGCCTTACTTCAAACTCTTTGAGGCTGTTTTCCCATCTTCAAAGGAAAGTCCCCACTGGGGTCTCGGAAATCTCATTTGGCAGCATAGGGCTGCACAGTGACACTTGGACTTCCCTAATATTTTCAATTTCTGGTAAAATCTTCACATAGATTGTGGTTAGGAATATATTCTGCCTTGAGGTATTTAGAGCATCTTTATGGGTTTCAGTAGAGCTCTTATTTTCACTTGGCTTTTTCTAGAGACATAGAACTTGGTCCACAGATTGCCAGACATCTGGAATTCTTGTTCACATCAGAGTAAATTTAGAATATATATCAATGGCAGAACTCAATCAAAAATAAAAGCAATTTGTGTATATATACTTTCAGA